>NC_064631.1:70444773-70752141 GCF_023864275.1 Schistocerca cancellata
CGACTCAGACTAAACGTACGTTGCTCTTCAACTCGAGAGGTGTGATGTTTCGTTGATTCACACGCATTTTGAAGTGAGCCGACATCATTACAGCACAGCAAATATAGCGCCTTTGCGAGGTTTATTCTTCCATCCCGTAAATAAATGCTTTCGTACTGTGCTCGTAAAAAGTCCCATTATTATACATGTAGAGGCGGTCACGTGGATTATTTTCGAACATGCGTATGAAGCTATTGAAATGTTGAAACTGTGAATAAAGTAATTGTAACTGAAAGCTCACCTCTATTACATAAATGTTGGCGAAAAACATTACTAAACAGGAGCGATTACCAGCGATCGGCGGACTAAAACATGATACACGCGCACAATCAGTTGTTTGCGACACCTTTTCCGTGGCTTTAAACACGCTCCATATTCTGCATCTACATCTACATTCATACTCCACGAGCCACCTGACGATGTGTGGCGGAGGGTACTTTGATTACCTCTATCGGTTCCCCTTCTATTCCAATCTCGTATTGCTCATGGAAAGAAAGATTGTCGGTATGCCTCGTGTGGTCCTAATCTCTCTGATTTTATCCTCATGGTCTCTTCGCGAGATATACGTAGGAGGGAGCAATATACTGCTTGACTCCTCGGTGAAGGTACTTCACAAACTACAACAAAAGCCTGTACCGAGCTACTGAGCGTCTCTCTTGCAGAGTCTTCCACTGGAGTTTATCCATCATCTCCGTAACGCTTTCGCGATTACTAAATGATCCTGTAACGAAGAGCGCCGCTCTCCGTTGGATCTTCTCTATCTCTTCTATCAACCCTATCTGGTATGGATCCCACACTGGTGAGCAATATTCAAGCAGTGGGCGAACAAGTGTACTGTAACCTACTTCCTCTGTTTTAGGACTGCATTTCCTTAGGGTTCTTCCAATGACTCTCAGTCTGGCATCTGCTTTACCGATGATTAATTTTATATGGTCATTCCGTTTTAAGTCACTCTTAATGCCTACTCCCAGATAATTTGTGGAATTAACTGTTTCCAGTTGCTGACCTGCTATGTTGTAGCTAAATGACAAAGGATCTTTCTTTCTATGTATTCGCAGCACATTACATTTGTCTACATTGAGATTCAATTGCCATTCCCTGCACCATGCGTCAATTAGTTGCAGATCCTCCTGCATTTCAGTACAGTTTTCCATTGTTACAACCTCTCGATATACTACAGCATCATCCGCAAAAAGCCTCAGTCATTTATATATATTGTGAATAGCAACGGTCCTACGTCACTACCCTGCGGCACACCTGAAATCACTCTCAGTTAGGAAGACTTCTCTCCACTGAGAATGACATGCTGCGTTCTGTTATCTAGGAACTCTTCAATCCAATCACACAATTGGTCTGATAGTCCATACGCTCTTCGATACATAACTAAAATCCAATTGATCTAAAACGCTTATTATTTGAGCAGCTACATTCCTGTGGAAGTAACAATACACTAAAATTCCTTATCATACAATCAACTCTACGTGCTTAGGGGATTATACTTTTCACTGCAAAGTAGAATAAAACCTCCTGATAACACTACTACAGTCAATTCATTCGCTTGCCGCATCGAGAATGGCATAAACCATTAAAGACATTCAAAAATCAGAATGTGTTGTACAAATGAGTTTATTGGAGCAGTGGCCTTTTAACTTTTTTGTAAACATTAATTACGCAGTCGAAGATAACCCGTTATTCAGTGGTTGTGAATCAACTAAACAGACGCTTTGCAGGTTTTTTAATATTGACAGAAATGTGGAGACGATGCTAAACTAGAAACGAAAGTAGCTGAATTATCAGTGTGAAATGTAGCTTACGTCGTCTAAACGAATTGATTTACTTACCTATTAAGCTCTCTGATATGTTTTTTGTTATTTTAAGGTTGTTTCACATACGTTACAAGGGAAATAACCCAGCTCGAAAAGATGAAACAGAAGAAACATTGTTTCAGAATACAGAGATTTGTGTGTTCTACCAACCAACAAGCTCATTCAGCTATAAAACTCAGAGTTTATGTACAGTAAATGTTTGAAAGTTAAAGAATTTAAAGATGAAATGTCGATGAAGAAACAGTACCATGTAACAAATGACATGACCAGCAGGTACATAACTAAGAATAGAGGTATTATACGGGAAAAGCTACACAATGCCTGAATCAATGTACGATAACACATGCAGTAGTGACATAATCATAGCTGTATTACTAAATGAGTAGAACAGTCACACGATCCTACTTATACTTTGCCTTTAAAAAATTAAAATACTTTCATAATCTACTGATTAAAAGGTATAACATTAAGGTAAAGATCTAAGAGAATAAGGTAAATATTAAAGTGACAAACTGTGTCCATGTCTTGAGGCAGTGTAAGTTAAGGCTCGCAAATTACCCACACCATTTTCGTCTAAATATTGAGAATGATAGCAGTTACAATTTTCAATGAACGTTAGACATTATTTCAAACCTTTTAGAAACTTTTCCTCGCTGATACCTCCACGAAATAATCGCTGTTGATGCAATCAAACTTCAGCATCAGGTATTACATTTTAACTTTTATATCTTTACTACTAACTCTGTTCGCAACACATTTTGCACATTTTATCCACATACACCACTGACCATACCAATAAAATTATAACATGGAGCGATACACAGTGCAGGAGGGATGACATCATAACCACTGAGAAGTCTGAGAAACCATCAGCTTTTCATAACACGGAACGCAAATTACCCAAACTATAGTCATTCAGTGTTTGATAATGAGAAGACATAGCAACTTCCAGCGAACTAGAAACACTATTGATTTTTTTATTAGTCTATGAGAGAACAATCCGAAACTAACAAAACTCATGCTTGAGGCCATATATTTAACATTTTAACACATTTGAAAACCAATCAGACATTTGAAACAGTTTTACATATGAGAGCTGATTCTTTAAAGAATTGGGGGCGAGGATTAAATTTTTCACAAAACAGAAATTGCTATGTTATGTTTCCTTTCCTTATTCGTCATCAAAATGCGAATAAGGAATCCCAGTGATTTGATTTAGGCACAGTGAAACAGGACAGAAACATGCTACTTGGTGTTCGAGGTTTCCACATATGCAGTCGCATATCAAAAGCCACAGCGACAACAACATCCAGATCTTCGTGAGAAACCGTTCAATTCATCATTGTCCGTTTCACGATATTGTTTGTTCAACGGTTTTTGCTTGTCTGCTCTTCAGATTCATTAACGTTTGAACATCGACAGTACACAGATGCAGAACTCTACAGAGGAATGATCTTGATGGACCGTAGAAGAGACATTTCTCCTTATTTTAAAATTGCTCTGACGGGAAATAAAATTCTAACGAGAAGAAGTAATTCATGTTGTGGTGTCACCGCCAGACACCACACTTGCTAGGTGGTAGCTTTAAATCGGCCGCGGTCCATTAGTACATGTCGGACCCGCGTGTCGCCACTGTCAGTAATTGCAGACCGAGCGCCACCACACGGCAGGTCTAGAGAGACGTACTAGGACTCGTCCCAGTTGTACGATGACTTTGCCAGCGACTACACTGACGAAGCCTTTCTCTCATTTGCCGAGAGACAGTTAGAATAGCCTTCAGCTAAGTCCATGGCTACGACCTAGCAAGGCGCCATTGACCATTTCTAGAGAGAGTCTCACTTGTATCATCAAGAATGCTGTATACAAATGATGGATTAAAGTTGAGCATTCCAGCAGCTACGTACTTTTCTTTATAGCATTCATTAAGTATCCTGTTTCAGACCTAGCGACACCTGCGTGAGTTGGCGCGTGCATTTCGGCCTCCTCTTGCAACACAGTGTTGGCTCTTCTGCCAACACTACACATGTATAGTAATGAAACTACGGTAATCCATATGTCTAGGTAATGCATATGAGTGATTAACGTCGCTAGTTCATAAGTTAATGTAAGCGCGAGTGTAGTTAGTGCAAATGTAAAATGCTGGTACATTAACAACCATCGAAACCCCCAGAATGTTGAACGCAAGCACGAAAAGGTGTGTACATTGTGTCGTACAGGTTCCGGATGTCTGCTGGTGGGCTGGTTCCCCATGACTGTTGCACCTGGTCCATCAGTTCAAGGACGGTTAATGCTGGTTGTGTATGACACTGGAGATGTGGCCGAGTGATGACCCATACGTGTTCGACTGGAGACATATCTGGTGACAGAGCAGGCCAAGGCAGTATGTTGACGCTATGTAGAACATGTGGGATTACAACAACGATATGTGGTCGCGCGTTATCCTCTTGAAAAACTCCTCTTGGGATGCTGTTTACGAATGGCAGCACAACAGATCGTATCACCAGACTGACGTACAAATTTCAGTCGGATTTCGTGGAATAACCACGAGAGTGCTCCTGCTGTCAGACGAAATCCCACCCCAGACCATAACTCCAAGTGTAGGTCCAGTGTGTCTAGGCCAAAGACAGTTTCTTCTGGTAAACCTTCCGGGATGTAAGGTCGTTGTCCATGAAACTCTTCAGCTCCTAACGTTTCGTCCAGAGCTACGCTGGACATCTTCAGAGGGGTGTTTCTCCTTCGGTGAGTCTTGCCGACTGACGGGTCGGACGTCTGAAAGCGACTTATGTATCGTAGAAAGTGGGCGTGGCCAGAGTTACACGTGATATGCATAGATCATCTTTGTCAGAGATAAAACTTAACTATCGGTCGTGATCTCGTCACGGATAAAACTGTCTAGCAATTCTGTAGTCCTAGGTTTACCAGAAGATATGTCATCCGGTCGTGAAAGCCTTCATACTATGATCCAAAGACAGTTTGTCTGCAGGCGCCTTCTTCTAACTAACACACGGTTATCACAGGCACCGAGGCAGAACCAGTTTTCATCAGTGAACACAAGAGACCTCTGCACCGGCCTCCAATGAGCTCTCGCTAGACACCATTGAAGTCGGAAACGGCGGTGGTTTGGGGTCAGTGGAATGCACGCAACAGGGCGTCTGGCTCGGAGCAGTCCTTGAAGTAACCGATTAATAGTTTTTGTGACATTATGGTGCCAACTGCTGCTCAGATTGCTGCTGCAGGTGCAGAACGACGCGCCAGAGCCACACGTCGGAAACGATGATCTTCCCTCTCGGTAGTTTCACGTGACCGACCGGGGACCGGTCTTCTTGCGACCGTAACTTTCCGTGACCACCGCAATATGTACAGTAACTGCATTCATGGCAAATCTTTCTGCAATGATCTCGTAGCCCTGTTACACGAACCTGTTCAGACTCGGTGAGCTGTTGATAAAGGTGTCTTGGTCGCCTTAAAGGCATTCTTGACTAACATCAAGTCTCTATGTCCAATCTCAAAAGTAACTAACTCTGACGACCGTTACAGCACGAAATTAAAACAAGCCTGATTTGCGTCGTCATAATGGCGCTACTAGCTCCACCCACGACCAGCGCGAACAGACGTTATCCTCCAAATGTAGAAACACGCTTACCAACTGTCGCTTATCTCGCTCATTCTTCGTGTTAGGAATCTTTTCCGTCGGTGTATTTATATTCGATTTTAGGCGTTCAAACAAGTAATAAGTTCCTAAATTGTGTACCGTTTTAAGAAAAGCTAGTTTCTCAGGCTTCTGAATGATTATGGTGTCATATCTCCTGACCTATGTTCGTACAATGATATAATTTTGCAGACACAGTCAGTGGTGACTTTAGGGTTAGCTTTAACTAACCGACTGTTTGATTTAATCTGCTTACGTGGACCTCAAAAGATTTCACTGGATTGTTTGATGAGCCGTAGTAATGTTAGCTTTGAAAAGCGCGCCGCAGCGCGTAGCGTGAAGCAGTCGCCCTCCGTTTTCTGGCGGTGGCGCCGTTGTCGCAATTGAAGGCTTCAGTGTCTCCCTCTAGCGGTAAAGGGGAAAAGTGGGCTGTTCGAGTGGGTTTAAGAAGTGGCTGTGTGGGCTCTAGTGGACATATCCGCATCCTCTACACCTCCCGCCGTCTTGAACCCCCTCACCCCCTGGTTTCTCCTCTCCTCTCCCATCCCCGCCCCCCTGCCACGTCTTCACCATTGTGTCCCCGCTACCCTCCATCTCTACACCCTACATCTCCTTTCCCAAGGTGGCTTCCATCAACTCCCCCTCCCGGATGATGCCCTCTCTCCCTCCATTTATCCCTCCTATCAACTCTGATCCTCACTCCCCCTCCTTTCCTCTGTCCTTTACCCGGGCTCCCTCTCCCCCCCTTCCATCCTCTTTCTTCCCCACCTCCCCTCTCTTTGCCCCCTTCTCTCCCCCGCGTCCTTTTACATTTCCCTCCTCTGCCTCCTCTCATTCCCTCTCGCGTCTGCCCTTCTCCCCCTTTATTAGTCCTCTCCCTCCTTGGTTCCCCCCCCCCTTTTCGTTTTTTCCTCTCGTCCCTCCTTGTTTTTCCCCCTACTCCAGGTCCCCCCCCCCCCATCTGCCTTGGGTCGGGAGTGCCATCTTTGTGCCGCCTTTTTCGTGCAGTGTTTTACAGTGTGTTTTTCCAGTGCGTGCTCCGTGTTGTGTCTTTTGGGAAGTGTAGCGAACAGCCATCTTACTGTCGCTGGGTGTGCTTTTTATTACTTGCGAACAGAAACCACACTGTCGCCATGTTTTTTAATTGTGTGTCTACTGTGTTACTTGTCTGATTGCTGTGTCTTTTATCTACATTGCCAACCCCCTTTGCTTTCTGTTTTAACTTTCCGCAATTTTACGCCATTTTTCACTTTAAATCGCCATTTTATCGCCTGTTTTTCCTTCTTTCTTTCTTCTTCCTTTATTTAAAAAAAGTCTGTAGGCTGTAGAGCAGCGTAGTAAGCTGCTGCCGGCCCGCCCCCTTCGGGGGGAATTGAAAATCAATAAAGAAAAAAAAAAAAGCTCTAGTGGAGAGTTGGCAGTCGGGGCATCAACAAGCGACTTCTCTGCCGGTGCGAGAGGGACAGCACGCAGACCGCGGCATCAGCGTAAGCGACGCGAGCAGCGGCTCCGTGGTATGGGGCGTTAACTGCTCGTCGCTAAAGGAATCTTCCTGAGCGTGGCTCCGCGAGGGACCTAATCTGCAGTTCGGCCGTATGCTGTCCACCGGTGAGTAGGTTCTGAAAATCGGCGCGCCTTTCTGCGTCCGTTGAAACGGCTGGCAGCGGGCGCCTCGGCAGAGCATTTGGAGGTGCTGCGTTGGTTCAGTCATGGGAGTCGTAGGGCACCAGAAGTTGAGTATTGATTGTTAACAGATTTTATGAAGTTTAATTGAATTCAATTTACTTACTCTTGTTAATTATATTGTGAGGTTTCATGCCATTCATTCTCGTCTGCCAACCCGCGGGAAAGTGGTAATATTGGAAAGGGTGGTCCGTTTGCCCCCTTTTGAGGACAAAAGGGGGGAGGGACTAGAGTAAATCTGTTCTTTCCCCTCCCAGCATACCTACGGGTTTATTCGACTGTTAGCCTCTGCCATGTCTGTGAAAGTCTAAGGCACCAATGACTGTACTGTTTAAAATGCAAGGCGCTAAGACCTGATCCATCCTCTCGCCTGCCATAATTAGTATTACCAGACTCACGTGTAAAAGGTACTCTACGAAAGAAGCAAAATTCCTTTTGCCTAGTGGTAAGAACTAGTCAATTGCATAACTAATTCCTACCCATCTGGAAGCTGTAACTTACGTAAATTTGTGTTTATGTATATTTGGCTATAATCACGCAAGGTTGTTAATGTACGCCGTAGTGGATTTTTTTAATATTGTTTCTAGTCAGCAAAATTCAATACCTTTTAAGGCTTTTACTCAACGTGCTTATGTGTTTTATAAAGGTAGTTGGTTGTTAGTGTGTTTTCTTGCCATGCAAAAGTTTGCCATTTCATTACAGGTAGAAATTGTTGCCTTGAAAGGAGAATCTTCAGAAATACTCTGTTTTCCATGTCATACGGAATGTAATACATCCAACCAGTCATGACTGCCGTCAGTGGATATCGGTTGTAATTTCGTTATGAGGTACAGACTCACTTTTGGAAGTGGTTTCACAGCTGTTGGGACGTGTATGCCGCCGACCTCTAAGACATTCGGCAGCAGCGGTCGAGGAAAGTTGATGCTAAAGTGGCTGTTCACCAGCAAAAGACTGAGATTCTTCACCAGATCTAGCGTTTTCGGTACTTCGTACCCAAAATACTCCCTGAAATGAAAATGAATTTTACAGTGAGGCGATAATCTGTTCTAGTCAGGTAACAAAAGTAGCAGATAAAATTGACTGCATAAACGTGCAACTTGCTTTCTTGTTGTAAAATGCGAAATGCAAACCTTCAAGAAATCTAATGAAATTAATGAAGAAGTTTATCCTGTGTAAGTCAGTTTGCGATAGCCCAGGAGGTAGGACAGTTCCATACAACACAACACTCAATATTTTAGTGATACAGTATGTGTGAGTTGCATAATACAACGCAGCAATGAAGGAAATAGTTGTAGTTCAGTGTAGAGCATTTATTAATACAGTTATCAAAATTAACTAATGCTGCAGACATTCAACACTTTGCTAAGTCTGCACTGCACAGTACTTTTATTATTAACTGGTTGGTTTTTCTTCTATGTATTAGATTTCTTTCGAATACTTCTTCATGTGTATAGAAATAAAAACCGCCTGAAGTACAGTTCGGTATTATTTTAAATTACTGTGAGACGATTTTTGAGTGGATCGCTCATTTTGGCAGCTAACTGCGAGAGTCAGTTATTTACTTGCATTACTATTTTATTTTGATGTATGTAGCTGTTACTAAATCATCAGGACAGCCAATGGGAGTTCGGTTTATTTTGTCTCGCATGGCTGTTTATGGTGAACGAGCCCATCATGTACTTTCTGGCAGTTTCAGAAATGCATTTCTGTCCGTTAAGAGACTCGGTGTGTGAACTTCAGTCGGTGTACGAAATTTAGATGGAATGTAACGGAAACAGGATACAGTTGATAGGAGCCCTATCGTATCGGAGAAAACAGATAAAATGCAGATGCCACGTACCAAGAAGTACTGTGTAGAGGTGTATCAGCCTTAGAGAGTAACTTGCCCAGAGTTAATCAAGTCTTTAAAACAACAAACGATTGCTAATGGGCAAAATACGCTTTCCTGCTTGTGTTATAACACTAAAAGTTTTGGATTAACTTTAGTAATTTATGTTTTATGTTCAATGAACGTTTCGAAACCGTTAAAACTCGACAGACTTCTCCTGTCACAATCTACTTTGTATTCCGATCACGCTATGGCGTAAAGTATGCTAGTTTCCTATTAAAATATACTCAGGTTATTGTAAAGCATTGCACTAATATTGTGCTATCAAAGAACAGTTCAGTAAGAAGAGTTAATTAAGAATCCAAGAAAGGGAGTTGCATCGTTTCCACCTACCAAATAATACAAACACAATTAACGAAAACATTTTGTAAAAATTCTGACTGAAATGTTTTTAATATTACACATGCCACTTATAACTATTATTTTACTGCCAGGAACATCACTGCATGACCTTCTCGGTACCTTAACATTATTCTTGTTATCCGCAGTACGTATTTTATGTAAATGTGTGTAAAGAAGATGATTGTATGCTCAAGGGATCGAATACTAATATTAAAACAATCACTCATTCACAGACAGTTGACTAGTAATGTAAGTTAGTTATGAATAGAATGTGCGTTCTACCAATTAGATTTATAGCGCCTTAATTACAAAGATTTTCTGGACGAAGATTAGCTAAGTTTCAGGGAGGATATCAAGGACACGATTCTGACATTTCTATTGGTGACGGAGGAGAGACCATAGAAATCTGCATATCTTCCAGCGTTTCTGGTCTAGAGAACGTCTTTCACAATGTAAGGTGAATAACAGGTTAACATTTCTTTGAATACTTGAGCTAAATAATACAGACGTCTACAGAGTACATGTGTTAATAATAGAAACTGAAAATCAAGAAAGACTAGATCATGTTAAGAGATGTGGAAGGCAAGGTTGAAGGTTATCACAACTGCTGAACAACTTGTAGATTGAACATGCGGTAAACTAAGTTAAAGAGGATTTCGGAACAGGAGTAAAAGGGCAGGGGAACAGAACCACTGTCCGAGCGGAGTGGCCGCGCGGTTTGAGGCGCCATGCAACGAACTACGCGGTCCTTCCTGCCCGATGTTCGAGTCCTCCCTCGGGCACGGGTGTGTGTGTGTGTGTCGCTCTTAGCATAAGTTATTTTCAGTTAGTTTAAGTAGTATGGAAATCTAGGGACCGATGACCTTAGCAGGTCGGTCCCTTAGGAATTCACAAATTGTGAAGTTCGCGTACACAGGAGTCCTCAGCGCCGAACGTCAAGGAAACACAGCTGGTGCAAGGAACGGACAACACGCCTAGCACGGTAAATGGATTAACGATAAATAAAGGCCAATGTGGTGAATAGTGTGATGTCCTGCATAACACCAATATACACTCCTGGAAATGGAAAAAAGAACACATTGACACCGGTGTGTCAGACCCACCATACTTGCTCCGGACACTGCGAGAGGGCTGTACAAGCAATGATCACACGCACGGCACAGCGGACACACCAGGAACCGCGGTGTTGGCCGTCGAATGGCGCTAGCTGCGCAGCATTTGTGCACCGCCGCCGTCAGTGTCAGCCAGTTTGCCGTGGCATACGGAGCTCCATCGCAGTCTTTAACACTGGTAGCATGCCGCGACAGCGTGGACGTGAACCGTATGTGCAGTTGACGGACTTTGAGCGAGGGCGTATAGTGGGCATGCGGGAGGCCGGGTGGACGTACCGCCGAATTGCTCAACACGTGGGGCGTGAGGTGTCCACAGTACATCGATGTTGTCGCCAGTGGTCGGCGGAAGGTGCACGTGCCCGTCGACCTGGGACCGGACCGCAGCGACGCACGGATGCACGCCAAGACCGTAGGATCCTACGCAGCGCCGTAGGGGACCGCACCGCCACTTCCCAGCAAATTAGGGACACTGTTGCTCCTGGGGTATCGGCGAGGACCATTCGCAACCGTCTCCATGAAGCTGGGCTACGGTCCCGCACACCGTTAGGCCGTCTTCCGCTCACGCCCCAACATCGTGCAGCCCGCCTCCAGTGGTGTCGCGACAGGCGTGAATGGAGGGACGAATGGAGACGTGTCGTCTTCAGCGATGAGAGTCGCTTCTGCCTTGGTGCCAATGATGGTCGTATGCGTGTTTGGCGCCGTGCAGGTGAGCGCCACAATCGGGACTGCATACGACCGAGGCACACAGGGCCAACACCCGGCATCATGGTGTGGGGAGCGATCTCCTACACTGGCCGTACACCACTGGTGATCGTCGAGGGGACACTGAATAGTGCACGGTACATCCAAACCGTCATCGAACCCATCGTTCTACCATTCCTAGACCGGCAAGGGAACTTGCTGTTCCAACAGGACAATGCACGTCCGCATGTATCCCGTGCCACCCAACGTGCTCTAGAAGGTGTAAGTCAACTACCCTGGCCAGCAAGATCTCCGGATCTGTCCCCCATTGAGCATGTTTGGGACTGGATGAAGCGTCGTCTCACGCGGTCTGCACGTCCAGTACGAACGCTGGTCCAACTGAGGCGCCAGGTGGAAATGGCATGGCAAGCCGTTCCACAGGTCTACATCCAGCATCTCTACGATCGTCTCCATGGGAGAATAGCAGCCTGCATTGCTGCGAAAGGTGGATATACACTGTACTAGTGCCGACATTGTGCATGCTCTGTTGCCTGTGTCTATGTGCCTGTGGTTCTGTCAGTGTGATCATGTGATGTATCTGACCCCAGGAATGTGTCAATAAAGTTTCCCCTTCCTGGGACAATGAATTCACGGTGTTCTTATTTCAATTTCCAGGAGTGTAGAAACGAAACCGTCGTAGACAAAGTGAAAGAATTGACTGTGCAAGATGGCTGACGCAAGGAAGATACTACGGTCGCAGGTTAGAAATCTGCTTCGGGCATGGATATGTCTGATGTCCTTAGGTTAGTTAGGTTCAATTAGTGCTAAGTTCTAGGCGACTGATGACCTCAGAAGTTAAGTCGCATAGTGCTCAGAGCCATTTGAGCAAGAAAGATATCAGAAATAGAAGGGCACAGCCGACCAGTGCTTTCATCAACAAAATACTCCGTTAGAACAGGCCTCGGAAGGGCCAACGATACCGTCCGACCGCCGTGTCATCCTCGGCTGCTAGGCGTCACTGGATGCGGATATTGATGGGCACGTGGTCAGCAGACCGCTCTCCCGGCCGTTGCCTGCTTTCGTGACCGGATCCGCTACTTCTTAGTCCAGTAGCTGCCCAGTTGGCCTCTCAAGGGCTGAGTACACCCCGCTTCCAAACAGCACTCGGCAGACCGGACGGTAACCCATCCATGTGATAGCCGAGCCCAACAGCGCTTAACTTCGATGACCTGATGGGAACCGGTGTTAACACTGCAGGAAGACCATTGGTTTCGGTAAAATACCTTCACTGAAAGAATTTTAAATTAAGTGATATATAAGAATGTAAAATTAAGTGGAAAACTGAATTACGAAATGAAGACATACCAGGCAGTATAGGTCAGAAAAGAATATGGAAGAGCCCTTCCAGAAGAAGAGGCAAGTCAGTGCAACTTCACCTATGGGTTGGAGGAATAGTTAACTGGAAGGATCACTAGAGGAGAATATTAACAAGGGCAGCTATCCACTACAATATTCAATGCAGGTAGACGTCATTTGTAACTGTTACACAGCTACGAAAACTCGAGCAAACGATGGGAGAAGAAAAACCACTAATCCAGTTGACAGATTGATAACTATGAAAAATCTATTCAAAAAATTCCAATCGTTTTTAATATCGTGCGGGTTTTCTGCACTACATTTACAGTGCATGGACCTGCATCGTTTGCAATGTGTCGTCGTTCTATTCTTTACGTTTGGAGAGCATTGTCAGCAAGAGGAGCCATAAGCGTTCGTTTCATACCTGTTCAGTTCATCCACTGATCCTGGAACCAAGAGGTCAAAGCCGACGCTCGTAGCAAAGGTGGCCACCGTGTTGGCGAGGCGCTCCCAGAAGGTCATGCGTGAGCTGAAGGGCATGAAGTAGTTGGGTATGTAGGCCGGGTTGTCGGGGTTGCCCACGCGGGAGTTTCCCCAGGGCAGCATCACACTGCTCGTCATCCCCACCACTGGGACTCCCCCCAGGTGGTGGTGGAAGGCTGCGAAGCAGTCCGGCCCGAACACCTGCAGCAGTTTGTAGGTATGTTGCCTTACATACCAGTGACACCTGGGCGAAAAGAGACAGATGCGTCTGAAACGTGGTGCTGCAGAAGAATGCTGAATAGATGGAATAAGTAATGAAGAGTAACTGAATCGAACAGAAGAGCCAAGAAATTATAGTAAAAGTTTAGTCAAAGAAGAGATCGGTTGATAGGACACATCTTGAAGCATCAAGGTATAATTGGTTTGATAATGGTGTGGGTAAAAATTATAGACGCTTGACTAGAGCGAGCATTTTCAAATGGTGAAGGTTGAAACAGCTAAGCAGAGATGAAGAAGCTCGCATTGGCTAGACCAACGTGAGAGCTCCATCGAACCAGTCTTAGGACGGAAGATGTTCTTTACCTCGAGAAGGATGACGTCGAAATTTTCCTTATTTTTGATCAGCTCTTTGGTGACCGGGTGCTCGAAGTTGGGCCTGCAGAAGGACTGCATCTCGAACCAGATGAATTTAATCATGCTGGAGCTCATCGCGAAGTCGACAGAGAAGGTATTGACAATGGGAGGCACGGCGCCCTTGAGGCTGCGGTCCTCGTAGGTAGGCGGTGCGTTGTCCTGGGGGAAGTGTGAGAGCACGGTCACGTGGTGGCCGCGGCGGGCCAGTTCCAGCAGCAGTGGCCGGAACATCACCCAGTGGCTGTAGCCGTGGTAGTGGAACAGCGCCAGGGCCCGCAGACCGTCGCACAGTGGCGCCTGCAGCTGCAGCACCGCAGCCAGGCACCAGCACCACGCCGACAGTGACGGCACCGCGCCCCAGGGCCGCATCTGGAACAGAGCCAAAGCGTCAGGCAGTGGCTGGAGCCGTGGAGGTGGAACAGCTGCAGCTGCAGCACCACAGCCAGCAGCCAGCACCACCCGACAGCGAAGGCACCGCGCCCCGCGGCCGCGTCTGCAACAGAGCCGGAACATCAACCAATGGATGCAGCCATGGGAGTGGACCAGCTCCAGACAGCGAGTATGAAAGCGAGCTCGGTAGAAGTTTCATATTTCCTGGGTTTTGAAGAGACTCAGCACTGTCATTCCTGGCGTCATGCTTTGGGGAACCATCAGGTCACGGCCGTTTGTGATTGACGGAACTCTGAACACACAACAGTACTTGACAGGCATCCCGTATGATCATATGTTACCTCGCACGTGGGAGTACAGTGGTGCTATTTTTCAACAGGACGATGTTCGTCCATACAAGGCATGTACCTCTATGAACCGTGTGTCTGACGTTTTGGTACTCCTGTGGCCAGCAAGATCGCCACATGGAAGATGTGTGTAACCAGCTCGAGGGTCAACTCTGCCGGCCGCGGTGGTCTACCGGTTCTGGCGCTGCAGTCCGGAACCGCGGGACTGCTACGGTCGCAGGTTCGAATCCTGCCTCGGGCATGGGTGTGTGTGATGTCCTTAGGTTAGTTAGGTTTAAGTAGTTCTAAGTTCTAGGGGACTTATGACCTAAGATGTTGAGTCCCATAGTGCTCAGAGCCATTTGAACCATTTTTGGTCAACTCTGTCTGAGGACATCGAGGAGAAGGTGAAATTGATGTGGACGACTTTGCCTCGGGACAGGATACAACGACTTTATGACACCCTTCCCTATGGAATCAGCGGAAGCATCCAGGCCACAGGGGATACAAGATCATACTGATAAGTGGAGTTGTACTACAAAGTTCTTTCTAAATCTGACTTCGTTTTGTAATCACTGCCACAACGTCTCATGCCCTATCAAATCGTAATGTTTCGTTTCCTCATCCCTTCTGGATCCTTCACTGTTTTAGTTGGCCCCGTATATTAATGAAAATATTCAGAGTCGTTTCTCTTAAACCTTAGGTGTTGCTGCTTTCGAGACAAACTGAATACTGGCACTTAGGCGGTGACAGAAGTGGGTAGTGGCACGTTGTTACCGGGAAATGTATGGTAGAGAGATAAACTTGTGGCGAAATGCACTCGTCGGCAGCACTCTCCAACAGCTGTGAGGTGGCTGCAGGTACTTCATGTTTTGGGGCTGCGACCAGAGCTGGATGTGGGCTGGGGACTACAAATTATGGCTTCTTCTGGTTCAAAATGGATCAAATGGCTCTGAGCACTATGGGACTTAACTTCTGAGGTTATCAGTACCCTAGAACTTAGACCTAATTAAATCTAACTAAGCTAAGGACATCACACACATCCACGCCCGAGGCAGGATTCGAACCTGCGACCGTAGCGGTCGCGCGGTTCCAGACTGTAGCGCCTAGAACCGCTCGGCCACCCCGGCCGGCGGCTTCCACTGGTGCTCATCGCTTACGAACACTAGCACAGTCTTGCACGAACTGCCAGGAATTAATGAAGTATCTTTGCCTCAAAGTGACTGTCACGAAGGCTTGCATAACAGATCGTCCAATGTGATGGGGTATGTTACTTATAATCCGTCTTGATTGCATAAATTCCCGTTTCAGAGCTGGTCCAGGCGTCACGTCCAAGTCTCTACCACGATCACTCCAATTCGGGCAAACCTACTGTCTCCTTGTTCAAATCCCTCAGTCTATCACGCATGGACTGCAGAACACTTCCGGCTGTTTCGGACTTTCCAAAGCGGATGAAAGACCACAAGTCTGCCTATCACTTGAAAGACAATGTACCGCAATAACTGCAAATGGGGGCCACCGCCCAGAACAGAGCTTCCATCTGAGGCATCGAAGACGCCAGCTCGATACAGAGATAGCGGTGATCGTGATTCCCAGAAGACATACAGAAAAGTCGCCTGGTTCCATGAAATGCGGTACATGTCTACATCCACATTTAAATCGGCAGTCCTCCGTACGATGTGTGCAGTATCGTCTTCCCCCTCTCTATTCCGTTCGCGAATGGCGAGTTGGAAGAATGAGTGTCGGTCTATCTGTGTATGGACTCAAAGTTTTCTCATTTTCTCAGCGTGACCATTCAGTGAGTGGGAGGCACTAATGTTTGACCCGACACTTCTTTCCGTGTATGCTCTCGCAGTTTCAATAGTCAATCTCTCGATGATGTGAGGCGCTCAACTGCACGGTTATCAGCGCCCGTACAAATTCCCAACTTTTGCTCAGTCCAATCTCGCCACTTTTCGTGAATAATGATGAGGACAACACAAAGTCAAACTCTCCGTGACCTACAACGCCTCTCTTGTAGCGCCTGCCATTGAAGTTTGCTGAGCACCTCGGCAACGCGTTCGCGCTTACCAGGACATCCAGTGATGAAACACGCCGCTCTTCATTGGCTCTTCTCCATCTCTTCTACTCATCCGCCCTAGTAAGGCTCCCTGACTGATCAACCATAGTCAAGAATCGGTCTATCCAGTGTTTTGTAAGATACGTCTCTTGTGTACAAATTACGTTTCCTTAAGATTCTTCCAATGGATCTCAGCAGGGCTTCTCCTTTAGTATTATATAATCGTTCCACTTTTTGTTGCTACTGGCTGTTATCCTTGGGTATTTTATAGTATTTACTCTTTCTATGCATGTATCAACAATGGTACAACCGAACAGTACCATTACTTATGAGCTATAAGTTACATTTAGCAGGGATCCCTGCACCAATAATTGATCCTTTGCGGATTTTCCTGCGTATCTCTGCCGTTCCAACCTTCCTATATAGTATCGTCCGCAAACGATCGTTTGTAAACAATAACACTCCTATAACCTTCCTTTAAGGTACTCCCAAAATTACCGTGCCGTCCGTCAATCTCGTCCCATTGAGAAGAACATGTTCCATTAATTCTTCTAGTAAGTAATTAATGCAGAATCTGTAAGACCGTCTTTTGTTCACTAAGCGCCGTTCAGAACTGCATCGAATGCCTTCCTAGAATCAAAGATTACGAAATCCACCTGCACGCCATTGTCTGAGGCGTTCTGGATCTGTCAGATCAACACAGCGAGTTTGATTGGTTTCGAAACATCTCTGTTTGAGGAACTCATTCTGGTTTTATAGATTTTCGTTCTCCAAAAACTATTCCACTATTCTGCAATAGATGATGATAGTGATAATGGCCTGGCCTGTAATTATCTGCATCCGTCCTATGACCTTTCTTCGAAACGGGAATGAACTGCGCTATTCTCCAATTGATTGCCCCAGCTCTCATCATCAAACTGCTGTTATAAAGGGAGTAAATTGTTTCGCTTCGGTACAACATGCTGACAGGGAGTGAGGAGCATCTGATAGATATCTGGTGAAACATACCTCTCGCTCTTTTGGTGCAGATGACGTTGTTCTCGTTTTGGAATCTTTGCATGACATGGAAAGAAAACTTTAGCCTCCTAGCAGATTACACATACGTGTTTGTTCGCTTACAGCGTAAGATGACTGCAATAAGTGGGACAACAGATGACTAGATTGTTCACGATTTGAGTGGTAGTAGTTTAAAAAGAATTCGGTGGACCCGAGGTCGCTGTCCTTGTTTTCGTGGGCATGTTGAACTCCTTTGGAAAACTTCTGGACAGAGTTACATTGCATAAATTTCATCATCAGTGTTCTGCCAAAATTCAGGTTTTCACATGGTGGTTCTCCAGGCTGTCCGGTCTTCTGCCATCCTCTTCAGGTCTGCATAATTTCCTCTTCCCTTTATCATCTTGTGTCTCCTTCTTCCTCTCAGTCTTCTCCCGCAAACCAATCCTTCCAAAGCATTTGCTAGCAAACACTCCCTTCTCAGTGAATGTCCCAACCAGTTCTCTTTCCTTTCTTTTACAACCTTCAGCAGACATCTTCTCTCACCAACCCTTTCCAATACTCTTTCATTATTCACTCTTTCCATCCAGTTTATTATCTCCATTCTCCTCCACATCCACATCTCAAATGCTTCTAACCTTTTTTCATCCTCTCGTCTCAGCGTCCATGTTTCTGCTCCATATAGTGCCACACTCCAGACAAAACATTTGCCAAGCCTTTTCCTGAGACCTTTATTTGCCACATGAAGAGTCTCCTCTTTCTGTTGAATGCCTCCTTCGCTATGGCAAATCGAGTTTTCACCGCCTGGTGACATCTCAAGTCCTCTGTTAGTGTGCTTCCAAGATATTTAAATGCTAATGGTAGACTGTCCTATTTTAATCTTGGACAGTCTGCGTCTTGTACCGACGACCATACTCTTTGTTTTTGCTGTGTTTATTTGCGTCCCGTATTCCACACAAGCTTCATTCAGATCTTTCAGCATGTTATTCACTGTCCGCTCACTTTCTGCCACTAATACCATGTCATCAGCAAATCTTATACATTCTAAGCCATGGTATTAGTGGCAGAAAGTGAGCGGACAGTGAATAACATGCTGAAAGATCTGAATGAAGCTTGTGTGGAATATGGGATGCAGTTTCAATTGCTATGAATTGTATCATTTACTTATGGTCGCCACTTCTCATGGTACCTATAGTCTGTATCTTCTGCAAGTGGACTTCTGTCTTGCATCGTTCCTTCCACGTCATGTGCTCTTCATCGGACCTGCATTTACTTTTCCTCCCTTCACGGCACAGCGATAGCAGAACTTTTCTAAACGGCACACAGTAGAACGTTCTTCCCTAGGGAAGGATGGAGAGGAGGGACTAGGAATCAACAGACATGCACCTCACCTGACATATGGTGAAGTAATATTTAATGCATATCCTGTATATCGTTTAATGGGTCGCTCACATTCCGAGTCTAAAATATACAATACCTTGAATGGTACAGTCTACCAGGAGAAGAGCCTACGCTATATGAACGAGAAAACTAATTGCTTTTCGCGTACCGCTTCCAGCCACATCGCGTAAATTCGCTTCGCTTCCAATAGTATTGTCCCCTACGTAATGCTAGAATATGAACCTCTGTTCCACTTTTGACAAAAAATTATTCTACGTAATGCTGTGTTGTCGAGTAACACGTCGGACATTTGCTTGTATGCCAGTATCACTACATTGCAGATATTGAGATAAGTGATCGCGGTATAGAAAAACAATTGTAATCGCTTTGGAGTGGAAAACAATCAGGACCAGATGAGGTACCTGTAAGGTTCTATAGATATTACATGAAAGAACTTGTTTCCCTTCTACCAGCAGTTTATTGCAGGTCACTGCAACAACAAGGGGCACCTAGCGACTGGATCAAAAGGGTCGCAGGAGGGATCTGTTGTAGAACTATGGAACATGTCTTATGTTCATATATTATGAAGTTTTTGGGCAACGAAAACTTCCTCTACAAAAATCAACATGGGATACTGCGAAACTCACCTCGCTCTTTTCCTCCACGAATTCCACACCGCTGTATTCATCGGCGCTCAAGTTGATGCCATATTCCTCGACATTAGGAAGGCATTTGACACTGTCTCGCACTGCCGATAAGTGAAACGAAAAATACGAGCATACCGAGTATCGGAACAGACTTGCAACGGGATTCAATACATTCTTGCAGAGAGAACCAAACACGTCGTTCTTAACGGAACGAAATCGACAGATGTAATGGTAACTTCGAGAGTATCCTAAGGAAGTGTGATAGGACCGATACTGTTTTCAATGTGTACAGGATGGTCCATTGATAGTGACCGGGTCAAATATCTCACGAAGTAAGCGTTAAACGAAAGAACTACAAAGAACGAAACTCGTCTAGCTTGAAGGGGGAAACCAGAAGGCGCTATGGTTCCCACGCTAGATGGCACTGCCATAGGTCAACCGGATATCAACTGCGTTTTTTAAAATATGAATCACCGTTTTTTATTACATATTCGTGTAGTACGTAAAGAAATACGAATGTTTTAGTTGGACCACTTTTTTCGCTTTGTGACAGATGGCGCTGTAATAGTCACAAACGTATAAGTACGTGGTGTCAGGCAACATTCCGCCGTGTTAAAATGGACCGTTTACCAATTGCGGAAAGGGTCGATATCGTGTTGATGTATGGCTATTGTGAACAAAATGCCGAAATGACGAAGCGTCATTCACCAACAGCGGTAACGTAAACCGGCATAATATGCACTACTGGGCAACGGAAAATCTACGATTGCTGCGACAAGTAGAGCATCAGCTACCTTCGCGGGTTAATGTATGGTGCGGCATTATGCAAGGATAATTGGCCCCCATTCTATCGATGGTAATCTAAATGGTGCAATGTATGCTGATTTCCTAAATAATGTTCTAACGATGTTACTGCAAGATGTTTCACTGCATGACAGAATGGCGATGTACTTCCAACATGAAAGATGTCCGGTACATAGCTCGCGTGTGGTTGAAGCGGTACTGAATAGCATATTTCATGACAGGTGGATTGGTCGACGAAGCACCATACCATGGCCCCCACGTTCACCGGATCTGACGTCCCCGGACTTCTTTCTGTGGGGAGAGTTGAAGGATATTTGCTATCGTGATCCACCGACAACGCCTGACAAAATGCGTCAGCTCAATGTCAATGAATGTGCGAAAATTACGAAAGGCAATCTATTAGCTGTTGAGAGGAATGTCGTTACACGTATTGCCAAATGCATTGAGGTTGACGGACATCATTTTGAGCATTTATTGCATTAATGTGGTATTTACAGGTAATCACGCTGTAACAGCATGCGTTCTCAGAGATAATAAGTTCACAAAGGTGCATGTATCACATTGGAACAACCGAAGTAAAATGTTCAAACGTACCTACGTTCTGTATTTTAATTTATAAAGCTAACTGTTACCAACTGTTCGTCTAAAATTGTGAGCCATATGTTTGTGACTATTACAGCGCCATCTATCACAAAGCGAAAAACTAAAACATTCCTATTTCTTTACGTACTACACGAATATGTAATAAAATGGCGGTTCCTGTTTTAAAAACACAGAATTCGTCGATAAGCCCTTTACGTCTCTTCGCAGATGTCGTTGTCAGTAATACGGTAGCAACGCCAGAAGAAAGTAACGATTTGCAGATGGACCTACAGAGGATCGTTGAATGGCGCAGACTCTGGCAATTTATGTTGAACGTTAATAAATGTAGCATGTTATCCAAAATTAGGAACAGAAAGTTCACTACTGTACAACTAACATATTCGTGACAAACTGCTGGAAACAGTAACCACCGTAAAATATGTAGGAGTGTCTATCCTGAGGGACATTATGTGGAATGGCCACATAAAGCAAATACCAGTAATTGACGATGCCTGACTGGCATTCAAAGCAAGAATAGTACGGAAATTTAATTCGTCCACTGAAGAAGTGGCTTACAAGGTGCTTGTTCGACCGATTCTTGAGTGCCGTTCGTCAATCTTGGACCGTTACCAGGTAAGTCTGAGAGAAGGGGTAGAGAAGATCCCAAGAAGAGCGGTGTTTTTCGCCAAGGGATCCTCTGGTTGGCGCGAGGGCGTTACGGAGATGCCCCAACCTCCTGTGGCAGACGCTGTAAGAGAGGCGTTGTGCATCACGGAGAGATTTACTGTCGAAATTTGGAGAGAGCACTTTCGTGGAAGAGTCGGGCACCTATTACTCCCTCCCACATGCATCTCGCAAAATGACCACGACGAGAAAATTCGAGAAATTGGAGGTAATATAGACGCCTACCGACAATCAGTCTTCTTACGCGCTATTCCTGAATGAAACAGACGAGGGGGGAATCAGTTAGTGGTACCAGAAATATCCTCCACCACACATCAGGTGGCTTGCTGAGAATTGCTGTAGATGTAGGTATAGATGTATTTGCTGCTATATCGTAAGCACTTTCTAATTTATTGTTGAGCATCAGATTTCAAGTGAATAGACTTCGGTAATTCTTTCGTGACACCTTATATACACGTCAATATTTCTTTGCCCCAAAGAACCTCCTGACTGTGGGTTATCATACGATAATTGAAATGCCCTGGATACAGATAATTCGTAACATGTCCCGCCAGGTTAGCCGAGATTCTATTGGACGCAGCCTCCAGGCTGCCCTCGGATACTTCCTTACGGCCGGTACGCTCTTTAAGGTCCGCTACGACACGCTCACCCTTTCCCCGCGAGCGGGGGGCCTTGGCCTTGTCAATGTGCCACTCCGCGTGGCGTCCTTGTACATGTCCACCATGCACAAGCAGTGGCACGGGGGCACCTCCCTTACGCGCAGCTTGCTGGAAATTCTTGTGCCCGCGACCATAACACCACCAGTACCCGTCGGACACATCAAGCACCATATGACGCACATTTCTGATTTCATCGTCGACTTCAGTTATGCTCACGCACACTTACCGACCACGCGTTCTCCTCGACCTAAAGATTTTTACACCCCACTCCTTCGTTCCATATCCAGCAACAATATCGAACTGAGACATCCGTCCAGGCGGTGGCCAACGGTTTGGCGTCACATCCACCAGCCTTTTCTTCCCTCCAACGTCCGGGCAACATGGTACCAAGTCGCAAATGAAAAATTCGCCACAAATCATCGTCTTCACGCAATCGGACTAAAGGATTCTCCACTTTGTTCCATTTGCCACCTCGTGGATGGCGATGTCCATCAACTGACTTGTGCTGCCACCAGTGACGTCTGGAAACTTGCCCGACAGTTCGTTGCCTGTTACCTCCGCGTTCCGCCGGACTCGATTGACGCGTGGACTTTTATCCATCCTGAGAATACTTATTTCCCCGCCTCCAAAAATCATGCGATTGTATGGGTCAAGGGATTGACGATCACCTACATGTATAATGATGGCGACAAATCACGCCTTGATTTCTGGCAGTACTTACAAACCGCCCACAGCGATGTCGAACACCGACCGCGCTACCGCGCCTTCTTCGCCAATTACCTACATGCGATCTTTACTTCACCCCCGCTCAGTTGGATGGTGCCACACGCCGACAGCACTCCCGCCCCCCCTGCTGACATCTGAGACTCCCCGTGCTACTTTCTACATTGTAACCCACAGTGGAGTAGGCGCGTGTCCATGCCTTTCTTTAATGCACTACCCCAGGAAACACTGGTCTTTCCCTCACTCCACTGTATATTGCTTCACACCTCTTAGCTTACATCAGAATTATTATTCTTTTTTTTCCTACACCTTATTCATAAAAAAAAATTGCTCGCCTTGTACGAATATAATGTCTTGTGTTATTTTCGCCGGAAGGATGGCATTTCTGTTGTATTTAAGTTTGTACCAATAAAGATCTTTTTTTTCATTTACTCTTTTCCTGGTAAAAAAATAAAAATAAAATAAAAATAAATCAAAAAGCTACTTGAGGGAGTGATTCAGGGATGGGAGGGGGGAGACATCGCGGCCAGGCCTCGGGTTTCGACCCCTGCCCGCCTTGTCTCCACCTACTCATAACTGAACACTCTTAAAATTAAAAAAAAAAAAAAAAAGATGTTTAGGGCTCGGACTCTTACGCCAAAGGACTCGGGTTCGATTCTTCCTCCACACTTTTTTTTCCTTCTGTTTCATTTTCTTTTGTTAATCCACCAATTATTCAGAAAGTTTCCCAAACCCACAAAAAAAAAGAGCGCTAATGCGCTGCTTCCTGGACTAGGGTAGGCGCACTGGCCACGAATCGAATCCGCCCGGCAGATTACCGTCGTCGGTCGGTGTGCCGGCCAGCCTAGATGTAGTTTTTAGGCGGTTTTCCACATCCCCCTAGGTGAATACCGGGCTGGTCCCCATGTTCCGCCTCAGTTACACGACTCACAGACATCTGAACACGCTCCCACTATTCCATTAATTACACTCGACGCAGACAGCAGGGGTACACTAATTCCATCCCAGGGGGTACAGGGTGGCGGCAGGAAGGGCAACCGGCCACCCCTTTCCACTATCCTCGCCACATCCGTTCCTAACAATGCTGACCCTGCGTTAGCGCGGGACATGGCACCAGTGAAAGAAAGAAAGAAAGACTGATGATTCATAACATGTAAATTAACTAAGAAAGGCTTCTACTGAGAAATTCTAGTGTAGCAAATAACGAAATGCGTATTCCATTGTACAAGTAACTACGTAAGCAAGCCACGCGACCAAGCCGCACTCGAAAGTAGCTCCGGTTTCTACTGCCCGCTGTTCGACCTCGCGGCCATATTCCGCACGGTGTGACAGTCTCGGAAACAATGTATTTGGATCAGCATAAAATTTTTATTGATTGCCGTAGGAATCACGCTATATCTGTTATGTATTATTCACGAGAAACGAGTACTCATGTATATGTAAACCGCTGTATGAATATGAATAGGCAGTTCACTATAAATTACTGCCAGCCGCGAGACAATAAGATTCACGCAGACATTTTTATTTTTGTTTTCTCTGAGTGATTAGTTCTTGGAAAAACATACACTCGAATGAGGCAGTAAAGTTAACAGTGTGTTTACGTACTTGAGTATGGGTGCGCTGGCTGATTATGAAAGCGGTGGTAACGTTGAATTTGCTAGCTCTTTATTTTTTTCATTTGGGCAGTTGGGCAGCGCCTACCATAAATTATATGGATCTTGTACTGTATCACTAACTATGTGCAATGAGCGTCTGCACATTGCTGTTGACTGTCCTATAAACGCACGTAGAATGATATAATATTGGTGTGTGTGAAAGAAGAGGGAAATAACAGCAGAACAGAACGTTAGGCACGATGCGTATTAGAACAGCTTTATTGCTCCTCCAAAGTTACATACTGCTCATTTATCCAACAAAAGAAAGAAATAATACCTATCCTCACTTACAAATTATATAAGCCGTTGAGGAGCGACGGCAAAGTATTGATGGCAGAAATTAGTGCTGTTCATGGTCGTGTAACATGAAATTTTAATCTGATGTGCTAGAATCGACCCAAGTCCTTGGAACTGTAGTAACACAAGTCGGAGTTATATACCACTTTAGTCCTAGTAGACCATACACTAACACAAATTAAATCTACAGACAAATAATCATCAAACACCACTATTTGCGTATTTAAGTCAACAATTTCTAATGTCTTTCTTTACAACTTCTACCAGGTAATACATAAAAATTCAGTTGGGACAACGAATGTGCACAATTCATTGCCGTACATATTACGGAACTTGTAACAAAGTTCTATAACACCAAATCACTGAACCAGTTTCCCTTAACTACTATTACAGCCCTGTGGCAAGATTTCGTATTCGTCTTGAATAAAGGTGTGCTTTACAGTAATATAAATAGCGCAAGGATGATTGCATCTGCGTATATACTCCGCATTCCAACGTACGATGTGTGGCGAGGGGTACCTTGTACCTCTACTTGTCATTTTCTTTCCTGTACCGCTCACAAATAGAGCGAGGGAAAAATAACTGTCCATATGCCTCCGTAGGAGCCGTAATTTTCTTATATTCGTGGTCCTTAAGCAAACTGTACATTAGCCGCAGGAGAATAGTTCTGCAGTCAGCTTCAGATGCTTATTCTCTAAGTCTTCTCAGTATTCCGCGTAAAGAATGTCGTCGAAAGGTGAAGGATTCCCGTTCGAGTTCCCGAAACGTCGTTATACTCGCGTTTTTGTCGAACCTTCCAGTAACAAATCTGGCGGCCCGCCTCTGAACTGCTTCGATGTCTTCCTTTAATCCGACCTGGTGGGAGCAGGTTACCGTTCATCACACCAATTAGAAAGTCAGTCTAAGTCATCTCGTATCCTCCTAGTCATTACTCTGTATACCAGAGTGTTATCAGCAAACAGCTGCAGTTTGCTACCCACCCTGTTCGCCAGATCATTTATAAATTTAAAAAAAAAAGAAAACAGCGATTCTACCATTCTTAGCTGAGGCCCTCCTGACAATACACTCTTCTCTGATTAACACTCGCTGTTGAGGGCAATGTATTTGGTTCTACTGCCCAAGAAGTGTTCCCCAGCCACTCACATATCTGGTAACCTGCTCCGTACGCTCGTACCTCCGTTAATAGTCTGTAGCGGAGCACAGTGTCTAACGCTTTGCGAAAATATGGGAAAATGGAATCTCCCTATTGCCCTTCATCCATGGTTCTCAGCATATCGTGTGGTGCATGTTGCGTTTCACACGGGCGGTGCTTTCTAAATCCACGCTGATTTATGGTGAGAAGCTCTTCCGTTTCAAAGAAATTTACTGCATTGGAACTGAAAATATGTTCAAGAAATCTGCAGCAAACCAATGCTAGATATATTAGTCTGTAATTCTGCGGGTCCGTTCTTTTGCCCTTCGTTTGTACAGGAGCCACAGCGCTCTTTCCAATCACTTGGGAGTATGTGCTGGGAGAGATTGACGATAAATGAAAACTAAGTAAGAAGCCAATGCCATAGGGTACTCTGTGTCAAACCGAATTGGGATTCCATCCGAATATGGGGACTTATTTGTTTTCAGCTCTTTCAGTTGCTTCTCTGCGCCTGGGATGCCTATTAGTACGTCCCCCATACCTCTGTACGACGGTCGAACGTCTTACGTTTGTACGATCCTTCTGCATGAACGAATTTTTAAATGCGGTATTTAAAATTTCGGCTTTCCATTTGCTATCCTCTATTGCCACATGAGAGTGCTGAATGAGGGCCTGGACAGAATACTTTGACTTTAAACAGGACCAGAATTATTCCGGGTTCTCGCCAAGATCTTTTGCTAAGATGTGACGGTGGTAGCTACATGCTTCGCGCATCAAACTTTTTAACAATTGTCTGTCGTCATTTGCGCGTTCTTTTTTGATCCGAGAATGCAGCAGCTTCTGCTTCCTCAGCATTTTCCTAATTTTTTATTAAACTACGCCGGTTTTTTTTTTCCCGCCCTTGATCGTTTTACTCGGCACATACTTCCCCAGTATGCCATCTACAGTCCGTTTAAAGTTTTCCCGTAATTCCTCTACGTCCACCGTAACGGAACTAAATGATGTCGATCAGTCTCCTAAGAGGGGTGCTAATAACTCATTATCAGGTCTTTCTACCAAAAATACTCACCTAGCCTTGTTGACGGATTTATTAACTTCAGTAACCATCGACTGTGTGGCATCGTGATCACTAATCCCTGTCTGTATACTGGCGTACTCGGTAAGGTCAGGCCAGTTTGGAGCTACAACCTCTGTAATATTCCCATTGTGTATGGGCTGCCGAGCTAGCTGCTCAAGTCATCGCAAAACGTAGTCAAAATTACTTCACAACACTCCCTGTCCTTACCACCTGCAATGAATCCATACGCGTCCTATAGCCGGTAGGCTATACATAATTTACATAATTTTATAGAAGATGAGTTAATAGTTCATAGACACTGTTAGCCAAGCTTCATAATAACGTGCACGATGACTCGTTAAATGAATAACTCAACTTCTTCGTAACATAGAAACAGATTCTGCAAATTATTGGTTTTTGCACCTTCATCTGAGCTTAGATACTATTTATTTATTTATTTATTTATTTATCCTGGCCAGAATAGGGGCATCAGGCCCTCCCATACATCTGAACAGGCATTTTACATATACTGAACTACACTCACTACAGTAAGTATATTGATATGGTATCAAATTACTGCAGCGCGGAGAAAACCACACCTTTCATTCCTTCTTGGGAAGTACAACAACGAAGACATGCACAAGGGGCGTTGATAACCTCACTGTTGAGTTCCCATGAAGTCGAAACACTCACGCAGTCCCTTCCCCCTCACACACACACACACACACACATACACACATACTGCAATGGAAAGAGTGGAATGTAATGGATCAGCTTTTTTTTTTCAGAACAAAATGTGTACCGCTCTTATAACTGACCGTTGTGGCTACATTTAAATGGATGAAGTGATGGTTAAACAACAACAGATCAATGGATAGAGAGAGAAATCAGATGTTTGCTTGGTTTCAAAGTCATATAGACAAGAGGCAGTCTTTGTGATATTGACTTCTGTTACGGGTTTTGTTGATGCTTTCCTTGTGGGTTTCCAGCGGACAGTAATCTCGAAACTTTTTCTACTCGGAGATGATAGCGGAGATTGCAAATTTTCCTTAAGGCTATGAGTGGAGAAAAAAGCTGCAGGCAGCGAGAACCAGACAGTACGATGAGATCTAATTTAAATTTGATCTCCAGAAGGTAGAAGAACGACCGCAGGAGTGATTTTAAACTCAAACGGTAAGAAGCCCAAGAAATATTTGATAGATCACGAAATACAACAGTCTGAACTCAAAAATAAACAAAATACGATTTTTTTGGTGAAATTCTTGTTGGTTCATGTGTCGAACTCCTCCCCTGATGAAACCAGCGTGTCACCCTAAGTCCAGTCAGCTTCGCACCGCATTTCGTACGGCGCTTTCGGTGGGCCCTCAAGGCTAGGCGCTCATTCGCAATTTTCGGTCGCGCTACTTGTTTTTCGCAACAATGAAACTTGGAGGCTGTAACACGATCAGGCGCATCTACGTTCAAACAGTAGCGGCGAATTAAAAGACGCAACAGGCCCTAGTTGACTTGCGTCGCGACGGTAGCAGATGTTGAATGAATAACACCCACTGACACTGACCCACGTATACTAGCGACGTTCAGACGCTGTTTCTCAATCTCTCTCGTACTGTGCTGCAGACGGACATGTTCTGTGCGTCAGCAACAGATTCATAACGAGAGTTGCGCCACAGATGACATTCATAGAGCACAAATTTTATTCATTCATGTAGCCGTTGCCGTTACCGCTATTTATATTTTCTAATATTGTCCACGTACTGGTCTTTATGTAGTCACATGGTCATTTGAAAAAAAATCCCTTATCTGCATATCGAGCGCATTAGCAACTGTTCCTATAGGCTCACAGCGCTGCAGAAGGCATTCACATGGCTCGTCCTCAATTCATACACCGTCATTTCTTCTTTCTATATTATGTAGAATATAACAGGCTTTTATTATTAAGTCCGAGAAATCGACGTCCACATCGATAGGCTGATGAAGCAGTCTCCGTTTTTTAGCCAAAATCCCAAAAGAACATTCGACCGTTCTACGAGCACGAGAAAGTCTATGGTTAAGAACAAACTGTTTCATTGTAAGCTTTCTCATGCAGTATGTCTACATAGCGCACCTAATAACGATATCTGAGCAGCTTTCTCGCTCTTCTTCGTAGTAAAAGCACCACCAAACAAGCTATCTCCATGAAATCCACGGAGGTGCTGAGAGGAATTGCGATTTTCCCGTCGCCGTGTGGGTACCATATTGTAGTTACGCGACAGCGGTTGTTCGGTCGAGCCTGCGGGCGCCTAGTCTCACTGTTTACCAAATCCCCTGAACGTCTTGACCTCCTGGTTACTAGCGTGTTGATTCACCTCTGAAAGACACCTGCTTACCATGGATTCAGCAGGTCTACAGGTATGCGGCACCATATATATATATATATATATATATATATATATATATATATATATACAGGGTGTTTCAAAAATGACCGGTATATTTGAAACGGCAATAAAAACTAAACGAGCAGCGATAGAAATACACCGTTTGTTGCAATATGCTTGGGACAACAGTACATTTTCAGGCAGACAAACTTTCGAAATTACAGTAGTTACAATGTAGTTAGAATGTCCAGATAGCGTGATGCAGTAATCGTTTCGGATTTGAAAAATGGGCCAATGATTCCTTTGGAAGAAATGGCGGCCCAGACCAGTACTTTTTGAGGATGCAGGGACGATGGGACTGCAACATGGGGCTTTTCGTTTCCCCATATGCGCCAGTTCTGTTTATTGACGAAGCCGTCCAGGTAAAAATAAGCTTCGTCAGTAAACCAAATGCTGCCCACATGCATATCGCCGTCATCAATCCTGTGCACTATATCGTTAGCGAATGTCTCTCGTGCAGCAATGGTAGCGGCGCTGAGGGGTTGCCGCGTTTGAATTTTGTATGGATAGAGGTGTAAACTCTGGCGCATGAGACGATACGTGGACGTTGGCGTCATTTGGACCGCAGCTGCAACACGGCGAACGGAAACCCGAGGCCGCTGTCGGATCACCTGCTGCACTAGCTGTGCGTTGCCCTCTGTGGTTGCCGTACACGGTCGCCCTACCTTTCCAGCACGTTCATCCGTCACGTTCCCAGTCCGTTGAAATTTTTCAAACAGATCCTTTATTGTATCGCTTTTCGGTCCTTTGGTTACATTAAACCTCCGTTGAAAACTTCGTCTTGTTGCAACAACACTGTGTTCTAGGCGGTGGAATTCCAACACCAGAAAAATCCTCTGTTCTAAGGAATAAACCATGTTGTCTACAGCACACTTGCACGTTGTGAACAGCACACGCTTACAGCAGAAAGACGACGTACAGAATGGCGCACCCACAGACTGCGTTGTCTTCTATATCTTTCACATCACTTGCAGCGCCATCTGTTGTTGAAAATTGTAACTACTGTAATTTCGAAAGTTTGTCCGCCTGAAAATGTACTGTTGTCCCAAGCATATTGCAACAAATGGTGTATTTCTATCGCTGCTCGTTTAGTTTTTATTGCCGTTTCAAATATACCGGTCATTTTTGAAACACCCTGTATATATATATATATATATATATATATATATATATATATATATATATATTTATATTTATATTTACTGAGTGAGTCACTGGCTATTGCCACCTAGAATAACTCCGAAGGTATAAAAGTAGCTGAAACGTTTGTGGGACGAAAGTTGCATGGGACAACGGTGGCCATAATATAACTTCGGTTTTTTATTGCTACGTGGGTCGCGTCAGAGATATGAAGGTCAACTTTTTTTTTTAAATCCGATGCTATATTTTGGTACTTCTTTTCTCATAGCAGCTATCAGGACGAATCCAACGATGTGTAACAGTAAGGTCTTTGAAGGTCAACGAACGTCATAAAGATAACATGAACGTCCATTTACAGAAGGTGTTCGAAGTGAATACCATTGGTATCATTGCAGCGCTAAAATCTTCTTAACATGGATTGAGTGGTATTCCTTATGACTTCTGCGCTTATCGAAGCATGTGCTCTCACAATTCTCTCTGTTATATCATGCCGGTAGTAAATACTCGCCGAATACGGCGTATCCATCTAACGTGCCACTGACATGTAAACACCATTCGACAGTTTCGCAATACAATACTAATAGGAACGTAAGACTAGTATCGTCGAATGAAGCGAATGTGGATGATGTATCCCTTCGAAGAACAAGTCGATATGCTTGGCAGTTACTTAGAATGCCAGCGAAATTCAGTGAGACCTGCAGACTTATACGCTGAAAGATATCCTCAATGTACTCACCCTACACGTCGTACATTTAAATATGTATATGATAAATTGAGAACAACTGGATCCTTAACGCATCGGAAACATATTCGGCAAAGGAAAGCTACTAACGAGGAAACAGAAGTTGGTACTCTTGCCACTGTGGTTCGAGATCCATGTGTTAGTTCGCGTCAAATCGCAAGGAAATCTGGCATGAGCCAAAGTAGTGTTGCTCGTGTTCTGCATCGCCGTAATATCGTCCTTACCACATCAGTCTCCACCAAGAATTAACTGGTACGGATTATATGCGTCGCACTGAATTCTGCCGATAGGCTAAACTTCAGATTCAGAGGGATGACACGTATATTAATTTGATTTTATTTACTGAGGAGGCTACATTCACTGACCATAGAAATGTTAATTTGTATAACATGCATTATTGGGCAACTGAAAATCCATGATGGTTGCGGCAAGTTGCACACCAAAAACCGTGGTCGGTGAATGTATGGTGTGGGATTCTGGAGGACAGAATTATAGGCTCTTATTTCATCGAAGGAAATCTTGATGGTAGGAAGAACACCACATTCCTGCAAGAAACATTAGGTCTGCTGTTAGTAGAAAAACCTTTAGGAACAAGGAACAGAATGTGCTATCAACACGATGGATGGCCGGCACATTTTACGCTGCTGGCTAGAAATGCGTTGCAGAGACAGTTCCCAAATCGTTGGACCGGACGCGGACATGTGTAGTGGCCGCCTCGTTCGCCAGACTTGACGCCTCTGGATTTTTCCTTGTGAGGATTCGTAAAAGATATTGTTTATAAAGACGTTCCAACTACACCAGAAAATATGCAAGAGAGAACTGTCAGAGCATGTACTCCGACAAGTGCCGATGTGATAAGGAATACCGCTCATCCATGATAAGAAAATTGCAGCACTACTTTGGTACCAATGGTCAACTCGTCGAACACGTTCCGTAAACAGGCGTCCTTGCCACGTTTGTGATGTTCGTTGACCTTCAGAGACCTTACTGTTAGTTCTCTTTGCTGATGATACAAGTATAGTAATCACACCTGACAAACAAGAATTAACTGATGAAATTGTCAATACTGTCTTTCAGAAAATTACTAAGTGGTTCCTTGTAAACGGACTCTCACTGAATTTTGATAAGACACAGTATATACAGTTCCGTACAGTGAATGGTATGATGCCATTAATAAATATAGACCTTAATCAGAAGCATATAGCTAAGGTAGAATATTCCAAATTTTTAGGTGTGGCCATTGATGAGAGATAAAAGTGGAAGAAACACATTGACGATCTGCTGAAACGTTTGAGTTCAGCTACTTATGCAATAAGGGTCATTGCAAATTTTGGTGATAAACATCTTAGTAAATTAGCTTACGACGCCTATTTTCACTCCTTGCTCTCATATGGCATCATATTTTGGGGTAATTCATCACTGAGGAATAAAGTATTTATTGCACAAAAGCGTGTAATCAGAATAATAGCTGGAGTCCACCCAAGATCATCCTGCAGACATTTATTTAAGGATCTAGGGATATTCACAGTAGCTTCTCAGTATATATACTCTCTTATGAAATTTGTTATTAACAACCAAACCCAATTCAAAAGTAATAGCAGTGTGCATAACTACAATACTAGGAGAAAGGATGATCTTCACTATTCAAGATTAAATCTAACTTTGGCACAGAAAGGGGTGAATTATACTGGTACTAAAGTCTTTGGTCACTTACCAAATAGTATCAAAAGTCTGACAGATAACCAACAAGTATTTAAGAAGAAATTAAAAGAATTTCTGAATGACAACTCCTTCTACTCCATAGAGGAACTTTTAGATATAAATAAAAAAAACAAAAAATAATAAAAAATAAAAATAAAAAAATTAAAATAAAAAAATAAAAATAAAAAATAAAAATAAAAAACACAAAAAATGAAAAATTTGTTATATTAACTTAAGTATGTTGTTAAATTAACTTAATTATGTCATGTATTGGAAAATTTGACACGTTCCACATCATTACGAAATATCGTATTCATGATCCATGGAACTTGTATTAATCTAATCTAATCTAATCTAATCATTGGATTCGTCTCGCTGTCAGAAAATAAGCGATAGCCGCTGTCCGAAAATAAGTACCAAAGAATAGCAGCCGATTTAAAAAAACTAAGTTGACCGTCATATCTCTGACGCGACCCCACCTAGCAACAAAAAACCAACGTCATATTATGGCTCCCGTTGTCCGATGCCACTTTTTTCCCCACAAGCGTTTCAGCTCCTGTCATACTTTCGGAGTTATTCTTGGTGGCAATAGTAAGTGACTCACTACATACTGTATGTGCCCAGGATAGCCGTTCCTCCCACCCATCATTCGCAGATGGAACAGGTATGAGTAAAATGACTGTTGTACCAGAAGTACCCTCCGCTATACATCGCAATGTGTCCTATGGTGTTTAGGTGTAGAGTAACTCTTGTGAGTGACAGGTGTAACAGGTGTAATGGTACCCGAGCAGACATAGGTGTGTGAGCAGTATATGACTGTTCCCATGGGATGATTACGAGACGATTTGGATCACAAAGAAGCACTCGATCGGTATGCAAACGACTGCTTCGACGGAAAGGAATTTGTTCGTTGTATCCTAAATTTTCGCGTAGTACAAGTTTGTTCAAATGTAACATAACAGACGCTTTAGGCTGAAAAATAAAGTCGTTTCATTTCAGGCTTTTCTCTTTTTTTACTCTGTCGGCTCATATCGTGTGATTCAAGATTTTTCTTTGGGTTCCTCTTTAGAGATTATGCTTAACATCACCAGCATATACTGAGAACCATCTCATATTCACGTAGACGTAAAGGGTTGTTTGGTGAACAGTTTGCTCGAGCTAATACCACCAGTGTGATACAAGAGCGCTGCTCATCTTACTATATAGTGAGACTTTCTTTTTTAAAAAAAAAATCTTAAGCATTTGTTGTGCCTCAGTTGAAACAGAACTGCAAAATAGCTCGACTGCCGTAAGCAGTTTTCTCCTAAAAACATAGCGTCAACTCGACGATGCACAGCAAACTGCGGAATCGGTCCGAAAATTTGTAGTTCAGATAAACAAATTTGTCCTATCCTTCGGTAAGGAATTTGTTTACAATGCCGACCAATCGGGATTTCATGAGGAAATGCACATGAAAGGAACTCTGGAAATTAGAGGTAGCAAGAGAGATCCTTCAAGATCAACTAACATCAGTGCCTTAACGCATTCGTATAGAATTATGCTGATTGATAATCTGGACGGTAAATTGGCTGGTAAGTTAGTTATTGTGCCGATAGACATTGGAGGTACTCAACCCACTACGATTTTTTTCGTGTGCGTAATCCTGAAAGGGGAATAGGGAATATTTACGTCACAGCAAGCGAGAGTGGGAAAATGAGCGTAAGATATCTACAACTATGTTATAAGCACTGCTTTTGGCCAATGGCTGATCAAAATAACTTACTTTTGCTTGATTCCTGGCCTGCGTATGAAAATCATACTCCTTTAGGACAGCTATCCCTCGTGAAATTCAGCCTTTGGATGTTCGCTTTCACCATGCGAAATTCAGCCTTTAGATGTTCGCTTTCACCGTGCGTATAATATATTTTATTGTACTATATACAGCTACGCCTTAAAGGATAGTCATTTTCAAGATAGCTCCACGACAGACTGTTTCGCATTCGGTTGTACGCCATCACATTCCACACCGTTACACCAATACTTTCCTATACGCATTCCTTAAGAGTGGATACCTAGCTGAACGTCCCACACGGTTTGTAACTCCCAAGAAGTTCGCCTTCGAACTTGATGGTGAGAAGCTTTGTTATCACTATGGCGCCCCATTTCTTATCCGTTGTTCATGGAGTAGGTTAACAGATTGCTGTGAACATTTCTTGAACCTTGAAAACGTCCTTTTTGTGAAGTGTAATACAGACATCTCACAGAAAGTTGATCTCTGCACCTCCTAGACACCAATTTTCTGTCCCCCTCCTGATTTATTGTACATGGTGAGTCATTAGCAGCTAATATTTTTCCTGTCATAATTGTTAACGCAACAGTCTTACTAAAGATTGAACTTCAGTTATGCAGAATGGTCGCAAATTGATTTACATACAGGCATTGACGTAAGATGCAAAACTGTAAACTTTGGCGGCCGATGGATGAACGTTTGACTCTGCAGCGCAGTTGCACAGCGCATCTGTCAGTGGTAGTGTGGTGTGCGTACTGTAAGACCTTCAGTACACACACCATCAGATTATTTGGCTTGTCGCTCTAACGGAGTAGGCGAGTGTCAGCAATATGTCTCGTGGTCTTATCGTGGCGTCTTTATCTTCTGCCGTTAGGTCAGACGATAGAAATGCCACTTGCACGCATAGAGTAGCAGACTGACGGTGACCAACTTTAAACAGAACTTGATTAATTTTCACACACATTTATTAACATAATAACCAGCATAAACCTTTCTTATCTTGATTCTGGATGCTATTTACAATTGACAATCTGAAGTTCCTTTGGTATTGATACGTTAATCTTATTCTCAGATATATCTCTGTTACCTGACAAAAGTGTCTATACATTTATCTTCATGACTATTTACAGGCACATGGTAATCTTATTAGGCGCAGACTGAAACTTGACTATAGACTGGTATAGACAAATGTAGAACTCGTACAGACTGATGCAGACAAATGCAGACCAACTTATCAGAGGTCTGTACAGTCGTTATAATACTTCGCGCGTTCATATATCACTGCGAGAGTGTGATCCGCGAGGAGAAAAGGTTCTACGTTAGCAGCAATTTCATTGGCTGCATTACATATTAATACGAGGATCGGCGGAAGCAGAATTTGGTCCATCTCTATGGCACCGCCATCTCGTAGTGCGGAGACGGACGAGCGCTGCGCCTGAACTGTTGTGCTTAGCGGAGCGTGCTCTAGTGGGAAAGTTGTGTACGCGCTGACTACGCGGAACTACACTCCTGGAAATTGAAATAAGAACACCGTGAATTCATTGTCCCAGGAAGGGGAAACTTTATTGACACATTCCTGGGGTCAGATACATCACATGATCACACTGACAGAACCACAGGCACATAGACACAGGCAACAGAGCATGCACAATGTCGGCACTAGTACAGTGTATATCCACCTTTCGCAGCAATGCAGGCTGCTATTCTCCCATGGAGACGATCGTAGAGATGCTGGATGTAGTCATGTGGAACGGCTTGCCATGCCATTTCCACCTGGCGTCTCAGTTGGACCAGCGTTCGTGCTGGACGTGCAGACCGCGTGAGACGACGCTTCATCCAGTCCCAAACATGCTCAATGGGGGACAGATCCGGAGATCTTGCTGGCCAGGGTAGTTGACTTACATCTTCTAGAGCACGTTGGGTGGCACGGGATACATGCGGACGTGCATTGTCCTGTTGGAACAGCAAGTTCCCTTGCCGGTCTAGGAATGGTAGAACGATGGGTTCGATGACGGTTTGGATGTACCGTGCACTATTCAGTGTCCCCTCGACGATCACCACTGGTGTACGGCCAGTGTAGGAGATCGCTCCCCACACCATGATGCCGGGTGTTGGCCCTGTGTGCCTCGGTCGTATGCAGTCCTGATTGTGGCGCTCACCTGCACGGCGCCAAACACGCATACGACCATCATTGGCACCAAGGCAGAAGCGACTCTCATCGCTGAAGACGACACGTCTCCATTCGTCCCTCCATTCACGCCTGTCGCGACACCACTGGAGGCGGGCTGCACGATGTTGGGGCGTGAGCGGAAGACGGCCTAACGGTGTGCGGGACCGTAGCCCAGCTTCATGGAGACGGTTGCGAATGGTCCTCGCCGATACCCCAGGAGCAACAGTGTCCCTAATTTGCTGGGAAGTGGCGGTGCGGTCCCCTACGGCACTGCGTAGGATCCTACGGTCTTGGCGTGCATCCGTGCGTTGCTGCGGTCCGGTCCCAGGTCGACGGGCACGTGCACCTTCCGCCGACCACTGGCGACAACATCGATGTACTGTGGAGACCTCACGCCCCACGTGTTGAGCAATTCGGCGGTACGTCCACCCGGCCTCCCGCATGCCCACTATACGCCCTCGCTCAAAGTCCGTCAACTGCAAATACGGTTCACGTCTACGTTGTCGCGGCATGCTACCAGTGTTAAAGACTGCTATGGAGCTCCGTATGCCACGGCAAACTGGCTGACACTGACGGCGGCGGTGCACAAATGCTGCGCAGCTAGCGCCATTCGACGGCCAACACCGCGGTTCCTGGTGTGTCCGCTGTGCCGTGCGTGTGATCATTGCTTGTACAGCCCTCTCGCAGTGTCCGGAGCAAGTATGGTGGGTCTGACACACCGGTGTCAATGTGTTCTTTTTTCCATTTCCAGGAGTGTATCTACACAACAGGTACTAAACAGAGAACATGTCGATACCAGAGGATGAAATCTTTGCGAATTTCATCCGCGTACTTTGTTGGACAGTAACTACGCCTCTCAGACAGGCTCGTGAACGATATGCGCAGATGTCAGCTTCTGAGAGAGAATGTGTCATTCGGTTCAAAAAAGTCGGTGGGAGTAATCGCCGAATAACTCGACGTTTGAACAGACGTGATGCCAGAATTGGACAATGTTGGCTTGACTGGGTGAACCATGGCCGAACACAGCGTCAAGAAGGGAGTGGTCGACCTCGAGAGGCGACAGAACGTGGCGACCCAGCAGTTGCACTCAAGGCCACGGATTCTTCATCGATCCGCTGTGCAGCTGGTGCTTCAGTGACCACAGGAACCGTTAATAGGCGGCTCACGGAAAGGGGGCTGAATTCACGCCTACTAATATTGATCACTGTACACCAACAAACCCGTTTGCAGTTGTGTCGGGATCACTCGGATTCGGCATGTAATATCATTTATCGGAGATGGTCTCCAGCGATGACCAGCGTAGACACTTCTGGAGACGCCCTGGGCAGAGGTGGGCTCTGAGCACTATGGGACTTAACTGCTGAGGGCATGTCACCTAGAACTTACAACTACTTAAACCTAACTAACCTAAGGACATCACACACATCCATGCCCGAGGAGCGCGGTTCCAGACTGTAGCGCCTAGAACCGCTCGGCCACTCCGGCCGGCGGCAGAGGTGGGATAGTGACGGGACTGTCGCCCGACGAATCATTTCGTTTCGCAGCAGGACCCAGTTGGTTGTGATCCGCGGGAGACTTACGGCACAGCGGTGCGTCGGCTACACTGTATGCCCCGTTTTAGTATCCTTCATGGGAAAACCACCTGGGCTTACGTTCCAGCAAGATAATTCCTGCACATACTGAGAATTTCTATTACTTGTCTTAGTGCTTGCCAGAAGATACCTTGACCTGCACAGTCGCCGAATCCGTCCACGACTGAGAACGTTTGGATTATTATGGGCAGGGTCCTCCAACTAGCAGTAGAGCACAAGGTGGCACGATATCCCTTGAGAAGACGTCCTACAACTTTATTATTCAATGCCAAGCCAAATAACGACCTGGAGGAGGGTCAGAGTTGGACTAACGCGTTACTGATTTGCTCAATTTGTGTAACTCTTTCTCTTGAATAAATTATCAAATTCTTCTGAAATTCTAATAATTTATTTGTCTGTGCGTGTACATCGCAACTTCCAATGTGGCAATTCATTCGTGTTGCAGCGTTTTTCATGTCTTATAGTGCATTTTCGATTCGATGTGCTTGAAATTTGAGTTTTCCGTCGAAGCAGAGTGATGTGCTATGTTTCACACGAATGGAAATCTGGATGTCCTGTTAGTTTTTCATAAAACATGTCCACACTTAGTTCCAACTCATTATTTCCAAATTTCAGAATCATTCTCCGGACGGTTGGTTGGTTGGTTGGCTGGTTGATTTGGGGGAAGGGACCAAAAAGCGACGTCATCGGTCCAAACGGATTAAGGAGGGATGGGAAAGGAAGTCGGCCGTACCCTTTCAGAGGATCCATCCCGGAATTTGCTGAAATGATTTAGGGAAATCATGGAAAACCTGACTCAGGATGGCCGGATGCAGAATTGGCGTGGTTCAAGTGGCTCTGAGCACTATGTGACTCAACATCTGAGGTCATCAGTCACCTAAAACTTAGAACTACTTAAACCTAACTAACCGAACGACATCACACACATCCATGCCCGAGGCAGGATTAGAACCTGCGACCGTAGCGGTCACGCGATTCAAAACTGAAGCGCCTAGAACCGCACGGCCACACCGGCCGGCACGGGGGATTCTCCGGACGACCAGTCAGAATGTGTCACGCCTCATTCAATCGGCCTCTGAAACTTAATATTCTACTCTGTAGTTCTGATGGTGTGAAGACAGGATACGCAGTCTGTAATCATATACAGTCTGTAATCATAGATACTGTCTCCCTTGTCTCAGAGTTGAAGTTGTTCCACTGAACTGCATTACCATTCGTCTTCCACGAGACTGAATTTACGGATGCAGTGCATCTAATAGCAATTTGCATGATCTCTCGAAGACGTCTGACGGAATAATTCATGTACTTCACTGTTGACGTTGTTGTTGGGAGTTCCCAACTCTCGACGCGCAATGCGTTTGGTTTGCAGATATTCCGACGCTGCCGTCATTCCTTGTTGCATAGTATACATAATCGCAACAGTTTTGTCGCGATACCATCTTTTCAGAACGTACAGGACCCTCAGCTGGTACTCTTTTGTGGTACCTGTGACCAATACGGATGACGTAATAAAGCAAAGTTTGCATGTACCATCACTTTTCAGTTAATCTTGCTCACGCCACGTGTTTTTTGATCATCTGCGATACTAGAGAGGAAACTCGGCATTCTGGAACCTACGAGATGGAAAACAAAAATGAACATGAATTGGTAGCTGACTTGCAGTTAATATACCAATGCGTATTACGGTAGCAGAGTGCTGTGCTATATTACAGTGAAGCGCCAGAGAAACTGCTGTAACCATGCGTATTCAAATACAGCGATATGTAAATAGACAGAATACGGCGCTCTATAAGACAAATGTCTGGCGCAGTTGTTAGATCGGTTACTGCTGCTACAATGGAGGGTTATCAAGATTTATGTGAGTTTGAATGTGGTGTTATAGTCGGCGCACTAGCCATGGGACATAGCATATCCGAGGTAGCGATGAAGTGGGGATTTTCCCGTACGACCATCGCACGAGTGCACCGTGAATATCAGGAATCCGGTAAAACATCAAATCTCCGACGTCAGTGTGGTCGGAAAAAAGATCCTACAAGAACGGGACTAAGGATGACTGAAGAGAATCGTTCAACGTGACAGAAGTCCAACCCTTCCGCAAATTGCTGCAGATTTCAATTATGGGCCATCAAGAAGTGTCAGCGTGCGAACCATTCAACGAAACATAATCGATATGGGGTTTCTGAGCAGAAGGCCCATTCGTGTACCGTAGCTGTAGCTTTATGCTCCACCTGGGCCCATCAACACCGACAATGGTGACACATGTTGTCTGGTCGGACGAGTCTCGTTTCAAATTGTATCGCGCGGATGGACGTGTAGAGGTATGGAAACAACTTCATGAATCCATGGGCCCTGCATATCAGGAAGGGATTTTTCAATCTGGTGGAGACTCTGTAACGGCGAGGGCCGTGTGCAGTTGGAGTGATATGGTACCCTTGATACGTCTATACCTTACTCCGACAGGTGACACGTACGTAAGCACCCTATGTGATCACCTGCATCCATTCATGTCAGTTGTGCATTCCGACGGACTTGGGCAATTCCAGCAAGACAATGCGAAACCACACATGTCCAGAATTGCTACAGAGTGGCTTCTGAGTTTAAACACTTCCGATGGCCACCAAACCCCCCAGACATGACCGTTATTGAGCATATCTGGGACGCCGTACAATGTGCTGTTTAGAAGAGATCTCCACCGCCTCGTACTGTTACGGATTTATGGACAACCCTGCAGGATTTGAAACGTCCCCTTAGGACAAATTTACATGACTGTGATTAAACTGACACACAATGTTTTTAGCGCAACGCAATCTGACTTTCAAAAATCCCTACAAAAGAATGGCCCTGACTAACATTAACCTATACCTTTCACAAATCACTTATCTCACCAAAAATCTTCGTTACTCGAACTACTGCTAAACAGCGAGCGCCACTACTGCCAGCTAAATAAAAGATTCAAACTACAGAAGGCACTAACTACTGATAGGGATAGTTAGCAAATGAAAGATATTAATAGAGAACAAACAATGTATTTACCTTAATAGTCATAATATATATATAGCAGTTCATGACAAATTACAAAACTCCGCCATCTCTCTCCCCACATGCACCAATGCTGGCGGCTCACCTCCAACTGCACAACGCTACGCGCTGTTCACATCCAGCTGCCGCTGCCCAACACTACAATGGCAGACAACAATGCAAACTAGCCACAGACTGCACACAGCACAGCCAGTGATTTTCATATAGAGCGCTACGTAACGTTGCCAATAAGAAAACATAAACAGCCTACTTACAGATTCATGGTCTCAGTTCCCTCCAGCAATACTTCAGGCATTAGTCGAATCTATGCCATGTCATGTTGCGGCACTTCTGCGTGCTCGCGGGGGCCTCACACGAGATTAGGCAGGTGTACCAGTTTCTTTGGCCCTTCAGTGTATGATCACCTCGTAAAGTGGAATGTGCATTAATTGCACTCTGGAGCTCTTGTTCAAGTCTCCAAACGTAACAGCATATTAATTAATGCGAAGGATTTCGTACTCTCAGCCAGTCGTCTTTCACGATATTTCGACTGGGCACCTGCGAGTCATACTCAGGTGAGCTTCCGAAGACGGGCAGAGACTTCCACCGTACCGCAACTTATTAGCGCACTGTGTGTATTCCGAGCATGCGTTCAGATTTTATTGACAGACTGATCAGACTCATCGGAGGGCAGCACTATCGCTGGTGGAACTAAGGAACCCACGAGGTAAGTGCGTGAACTCAGACGCCCAGTAACAGTCAAAAATTTGCTTCGAATATAAATAGCTAGAAAAAACAGTAGTATCAGCCATTCGGACACAAAACTGCGCATTTTACCACGAGAGCCGCTCGAATGATCAACGTTTCAAAGTACTTCGATAATGCGAAGAAAAAGAAATCGATATAATAGGACCAAAAACATATTCTTCACTGTCGTGATTTACTGCTGTATTTCCGTCTGCTTGAAAGAGTTACCCCATCTCAAACAGAACCTTTTCCTGTGCTTTGTCCACCGAAACGAGAGACAGCCTGTAAAACAAACCGAGGAGCGTGGCTGTAGCACTGCCGTCGAGGGGCGGACAAGACAGTTTGTGCTCGCTCACTGTGGCCGCGTACGTTGCAGGTATAAGCTCGGTAGTGTGTGTTGTTATACAGCGGTGATTTTAGAATCTGTCTGCACAAGTTGTTTGAAAGACCAGTTGACGATTAGCGTAAGTACCAGTGTTTGAAATCACATTCAGCATTCGTTGTTTCTGTGGCCATCCAGTAGCATCGCATGTTTTTCGTTCGTATCACATACGAGTAGACTCATCAAGTCAGCCTTCAGGGATACAGCGAGCGGGGTCGATATGCCAGCGATCAAAGAAGAAACCACTAAGTTGTTCAGAGAGACGCCCGGCTCTTAATGAGTAAAAAATGTTGTATCCAAAGCAGTCAATGGCCGACATTGGCCGGCCGCTGTGGCCGAGCGGTTCTAGGCTCTTCCGTCTGGAACTGCGCAACCGCTACGGTCGCAGGTTCGAATCCTGACTGGGGCATGGATGTGTGTGATGTCCTTAGGTTAGTTAGGTTTAAGTAGTTCTAAGTTGTAGAGGACTGATGACCTCAGATTTTAAGTCACATAGTTCTCAGAGCCATTTGAGCGGACGTTACTTTCAAAACAGTTGCAACTGCAGGTCTCGGTCGTTTTTCATTGTATCGTGTGACAAGTGAGTGCAAGGGAACAGTCACTCTGAAATTCCCCAACGAAGTAAAAACGCGACAGAAGCTTTTAGAAGGTGTTGTTGAGTTCGACAGGAACGCGAAGAGAAGAAGAGCACATGAAATTCTTTTTTGTAACCAACTGTAAACAACTGACAAAGCGCTCCCTGCCGTGAATGAACAGCCGACAAAGTGCTCGCTGCCGTGAATGAAGGTCCAGATTTGGGCAGTTTTCGGAGAACGAAATTTTATAAATTGTTAAAATAAAAGAATGAATTTTATTTTTGTTTGGTGTGGACGCGACAGCATGCTAATAGCCAGGCTTGGCATCATTTTATGGAGGTGGCGTTTTCTGCGAACCATTAAATTGTTGAGAGATGAAGCAAGCCGCATTTAGTATTTGGAGGGGACATGGATGGAAGCAGCTCACACCGAAATTAACGTCTGGGTAGATAACGCCATAAAATCTTCAAAACTTCCGTTTCTGTCCGGATTATCTTCCGGAAAATAGGTAAAGGCCTCATTATCACACATACTGGGAACAAAGCCGGCCGGTGTGGCCTTGCGGTTCTAGGCGCTTCAGTCTGGAACAGCGTGACCGCTACGGTCGCAGGTTCGAATCCTGCCTCGGGCATGGATGTGTGTGATGTCCTTAGGTTAGTTAGGTTTAAGTAGTTCTAAGTTCTAGGGGACTGATGACCACAGTACTCAGACCATAGCACTCAGAGCCATTTGACCCCATTTTCTGAACAAAGCTGGTTTCTTCGGTGGCTGCTTGTGAACTTTCTGTAGAGTCTTGTACCGCAGGAATCAAGGCAGAGGATGTTGCTACGGGTGGCCAGTATCCTCTTTCTACAACACAAACTCACACGTGGATTAATACGGTTCTTTATTCAAATGAACCGTAGATTTTACTTAACTGCCCTAGAGTCCTGTTGCAAGACAATATTCTGCCTATTACAAACTTCAGTATCGCTATGGGTAAAGTACAAGTCCCGCTATGCTAATGAATGATAGACGCCAAACTAGAACGTGGGTGACAGAGAATTAGTCCGTGAGAGACCGAGCTATTGAGTGATTGAGACCCTCCGGTCAGGGCGGCAGCTTAAATACTTGCTGACGAGAGGGCGTTGGCGGCACGTTGCTTGCGGTGCAACTGTGGCTTCTCTGGTGATAGGTGCATTTGATCCAGTGCCTACTATCGATATTCGCGCTACATCTTTGCCGGCCGGAGTGCTGGTGACAGCTTTGGATGATACGTTAGAGAAGTGGTTTCAAGATGTTCTTTCTCGGTTTCATGTGGTATAATGCGCTATACAATTCTTCTGGAAAAGAAAAACTTCCGAACGCAAATTCCAATAAGCAAAATGTATCAGAATTGCTAAAATCGAAAAATATCACTTTTGAAGACGGTACATTGAAGAAAGAACTGGGCCGGCCGGTGTGGCCATGCGGTTAAAGGCGCTTCAGTCTGGAACAGCGTGACCGCTACGGTCGCAGGTTCGAATCCTGCCTCGGGCATGGATGTGTGTGATGTCCCTAGCTTAGTTAGGTTTAAGTAGTTCTAAGTTCTAGGGGACTGATGACCACAGATGTTAAGTCCCATAGTACTCAGAGCCATTTGACCCCATTTTTTGAACAAAGCTGGTTTCTTCGGTGGCTGCTCGTGAACTTTCTGTAGAGTCTTGTACGGCAGGAATCAAGGCAGAGGATGTTGCTATGGGTGGCCAGTATCCTCTTTCTACAACACAAACTCACACGTGGATTAATACGGTTCTTTATTTACATGAACCGTAGATTTTACTCAACTGCCCTAGAGTCCTGTTGCAAGACAATATTCTGCTTATTACAAACTTCAGTACCGCTATGGGTAAAGTACAAGTCCCGCTATGCTAATGAATGACAGACGCCAAACTAGAATGTGGGTGACAGAGAATTAGTCCGTGAGAGACCGAGCTAGTGAGTGATTGAGACCCTCCGGTCAGGGCGGCAGCTTAAATACTTGCTGACGAGAGGGCGTTGGCGGCACGCTGCTTGCGGTGCAACTGTGGCTTCTCTGGTGATAGGTGCATTTGATCCAGTGCCTACTATCGATCTTCGCGCTACATCTTTGCCGGCCGGAGTGCTGGTGACAGCTTTGGATGATACGTTAGAGAAGTGGTTTCAAGATTTTCTTTCTCGGTTTCATGTGGTATAATGCGCTATACAATTCTTCTGGAAAAGAAAAACTTCCGAACGCAAATTCCAATACGCAAAATGTATCAGAATTGCTAAAATCGAAAAATATCACTTTTGAAGACGGTACATTGAAGAAAGAACTACCAGATACCATTAAGAAAGACAGAGTAGGGCACGACGAATGAGCAGTAGATGAAATGGCTAAGAATGCTGAGGAAGTTGTTCTTCGGGTTACTCCGTACCATAGCTAATTAAATGCTAACAAATTAGTTTGGGCCAGAATCAAACCTACAGAACTTAAAGAGGAGTGGAAAAAGTGTGGCCTCCATGTGATGAAAAAAGTTAAAGATGAATGTGGGAACCAGACTTCATTACAGAGGAGAGAGAAGAGCGTTTTGTTATAAATCTGAATGAAAATAATTCAAGGTCACTGTGCACCACCTATATGTACATACTGATGTAGCAACAGATATGGCTGTAATACCCAAATGTGGTTATTGAATATTGTTCTGTGTAGGCAGTGCTTAGAGACCTGTTCAAATATTCAATTCTCTATGTGCAGCTTTCCAAACAGTTCTTACAGAAAATACACTCCTGGAAATTGAAATAACCTTTCGCAGCAATGCAGGCTGCTATTCTCCCATGGAGACGATCGTAGAGATTCTGGATGTAGTCCTGTGGAACGGCTTGCCATGCCATTTCCACCTGGCGCCTCAGTTGGACCAGCGTTCGTGCTGGACGTGCAGACCGCGTGAGACGACGCTTCATCCAATCCCAAACATGCTCAATGGGGGACAGATCCGGAGATCTTGCTGGCCAGAGTAGTTGACTTACACCTTCTAGAGCACGTTGGGTGGCACGGATACATGCGGACGTGCATTGTCCTGTTGGAACAGCAAGTTCCCTTGCCGGTCTAGGAATGGCAGAACGATGGGTTCGATGACGGTTTGGATGTACCGTGCACTATTCAGTGTCCCCTCGACGATCACCAGTGGTGTATGGCCAGTGTAGGAGATCGCTCCCCACACCATGATGCCGGGTGTTGGCCCTGTGTGCCTCGGTCGTATGCAGTCCTGATTGTGGCGCTCACCTGCACGGCGCCAAACACGCATACGACCATCATTGGCACCAAGGCAGAAGCGACTCTCATCGCTGAAGACGACACGTCTCCATTCGTCCCTCCATTCACGCCTGTCGCGACACCACTGGAGGCGGGCTGCACGATGTTGGGGCGTGAGCGGAAGACGGCCTAACGGTGTGCGGGACCGTAGCCCAGCTTCATGGAGACGGTTGCGAATGGTCCTCGCCGATACCCCTGGAGCAACAGTGTCCCTAATTTGCTGGGAAGTGGCGGTGCGGTCCCCTACGGCACTGCGTAGGATCCTACGGTCTTGGCGTGCATCCGTGCGTCGCTGCGGTCCGGTCCCAGGTCGACGGGCACGTGCACCTTCCGCCGACCACTGGCGACAACATCGATGTACTGTGGAGACCTCACGCCCCACGTGTTGAGCAATTCGGCGGTACGTCCACCCGGCCTCCCGCATGCCCACTATACGCCCTCGCTCAAAGTCCGTCAACTGCACATACGGTTCACGTCCACGCTGTCGCGGCATGCTACCAGTGTTAAAGACTGCGATGGAGCTCCGTATGCCACGGCAAACTGGCTGACACTGACGGCACAAATGCTGCGCAGCTAGCGCCATTCGACGGCCAACACCGCGGTTCTTGGTGTGTCCGCTGTGCCGTGCGTGTGATCATTGCTTGTACAGCCCTCTCGCAGTGTCCGGAGCAAGTATGGTGGGTCTGACACACCGGTGTCAATGTGTTCTTTTTTCCATTTCCAGGAGTGTAAAAGAGAGTATTTTATTGTTGATTTAGACACATAGTCATTGTTATGGCTTGAACTGGGAATACCCAAAATTTGTATCAACGGCGATTAATGATTTCTTATTGCGCTACAAGTAGTATTTTTACTTCTTCTGTGTACCCTGTGTTCAATTTTCGTCTCGTTTACGTTGGATGTGACTCTTATTTTATGTCGGAATCTGTACTACTGAACGTAACGTCCAGTCCTGAGATGACTGTATGTTTTTCGTCGTCCTTCAACACTGTTGAAACCGGTATTGTTGTTGTAACAGCTTGTGTATGAATCTGCTAGGCCACCTGCCGTTTTTTTTTTTTTTTTTTTTTTTTTTTTTTTTTTTTTTTTTTTTTTTGTTGCGCTTTATTACATTGCAGCCCAAGTTCATAGTACAGGGTTTCTCACGGGCGACGCACGCACTGCTGCGACGTCAGACCCTCGGACAACTCCACAGCGTGCTCAAAGGATTTTCGACATCCCTACGTGTAACGCGAGCGCTGAACGCTTTCACTGGAAAAAGTAGCGGTCAGTCACCTGCTCTAAGAACATTTTCTGGCTTTTGCAAAGCATATTGGAAGATACGAACAGACCTGAATTTCGGCGCAGGAAGCAGGAAGCAGGAAGCATAGCACAGCGAGAAGTCAGATGATGAAAAAAATAAAGATCGTGTTACAGTTTTTCAAGTCGTTATCTTATAATATCAACTATCCTTCTCAAGTACAACTTACATTGCGCCTAAAGAGGTACATATCATGAGGTTGGAAACATTTTGTTAACATCGTTGTTCGAAAAACGTTCATATAAGTGAGTGATCACTCAAATGGCTCTTGTGGTGATGAGTGCAATTTTGCCTGTGAATAGCTCATACCATGGTTTCTGGGACGAGAGTTTATATTTTAAGCGTATTTGCGTGCGGTTCTGATAGAGCCACCGCACTTCCACTGTCAACTGTCTTCAGTCTTGTCGCTCACCGTGAAAATTGGCGTACTGTGTCGTCTTCGTTTGGAACTAATCTTGGAGACGATTGGGCTGTGTTGAATGAAGTTTTCCAAACAAATGAAAGAAGAACGAAATTTTGCTGGCGTGCTTTACATCATATCCATTTCCTGGTTTTTGGCATTTTACTGGTAGCACCCTGTTAATCTGCTGGCTAGAATATCCATTTTCTGTGAACACTGTTCCCTAGGTGGGCAGCTCTTTAGACAAAATAACAGAATCCGAGTCCGTGTGAACTCTGTGTGCAAGCGTTTTAAGCACGCTCGTTGTCTGGGACGAGTGATGACAATTCGAGAGACTGAAAATACGTACTGCTGTGATTGGGATTTCGATTGAATGAATACCCCAAAGGGCACTCAATATTCCGTCCAGCCACAACATTCAGGAATTTCAGGCAACCAACTTTCAACATTTCCACACGTGATCTTATGAACGGTGGTGTAAAAATTCCATTAGTATATTTTGTCCGCGAAGTCACACTGTGGAAGTGTCGTCCATATTTCTCCAATTCTCCAAAATAGATCTGCTTTGACGGCTGCTGACTCCAAGGTTCTCTTCTTAGAGTCTTCTAAAAAAAAAAAAAAGTAGGCCGCGAGGGATTAGCCGAGTGGTCTAAGGCGCTGCAGTCATGGACCGTGCGTCTGGTCCCGGCGGAGGTTCGAGTCCTTCCTCGGGCATGGGTGTGTGTGTTTGTCCTTAGGATAATTTAGGTTAAGTAGTGTTCAAATGTGTGTGAAATCTTAAGGGTCTTTACTGCTAAGGTCATCAGTCCCTAAGCTTACACACTAGTTAACATAAATTATCCTAAGGACAAACACACACACCCATGCCCGAGGAAAGACTCGAACCTCCGCTGGAACCAGACGCAGAGTCCATGACTGCAGCACCTAAGACCGCTCGGCTTAGGTTACGTAGTGTATGAGCTTAGGGACTGATGACCTTAGCAGTTAAGTCCCATAAGATTTCACACACATTTGAACATTTTTAACAAAAAATGTTGGTTCCCAGGGGTGAAAGAGGACTCATAGCGGCTAAGAGACAATGTTGCTGACGAAGCTGGCAGCTCTGCATGGAAATTTCGCAAACTACTGACAAATTTAACTGTTTATTCTTCCTGCTATGTTACACGCGTGAAATAAGTTTTCGTTTTGCTATCCTTACTGTTTTTGTAATTTTAATTACCAGTGCTGTAATTTGGCAAATGTATGATGAGTTTCGGTGTCTCTAGTACACTCCTGGAAATTGAAATAAGAACACCGTGAATTCATTATCCCAGGAAGGGGAAACTTTATTGACACATTCCTGGGGTCAGATACATCACATGATCACACTGACAGAACCACAGGCACATAGACACAGGCAACAGAGCATGCACAACGTCGGCACTAGTACAGTGTATATCCACCTTTCGCAGCAATGCAGGCTGCTATTCTCCCATGGACACGATCGTAGAGATGCTGGATGCAGTCCTGTGGAACGGCTTGCCATGCCATTTCCACCTGGCGCCTCAGTTGGACCAGCGTTCGTGCTGGACGTGCAGACCGCGTGAGACGACGCTTCATCCAGTCCCAAACATGCTCAATGGGGGACAGATCCGGAGATCTTGCTGGCCAGAGTAGTTGTCTTACACCTTCTAGAGCACGTTGGGTGGCACGGGATACATGCGGACGTGCATTGTCCTGTTGGAACAGCAAGTTCCCTTGCCGGTCTAGGAATGGTAGAACGATGGGTTCGATGACGGTTTGGATGTACCGTGCACTATTCAGTGTCCCCTCGACGATCACCAGTGGTGTACAGCCAGTGTAGGAGATCGCTCCCCACACCATGATGCCGGGTGTTGGCCCTGTGTGCCTCGGTCGTATGCAGTCCTGATTGTGGCGCTCACCTGCACGGCGCCAAACACGCATACGACCATCATTGGCACCAAGGCAGAAGCGACTCTCATCGCTGAAGACGACACGTCTCCATTCGTCCCTCCATTCACGCCTGTCGCGACACCACTGGAGGCGGGCTGCACGATGTTGGGGCTTGAGCGAAAGACGGCCTAACGGTGTGCGGGACCGTAGCCCAGCTTCATGGAGACGGTTGCGAATGGTCCTCGCCGATATCCCAGGAGCAACAGTGTCCCTAATTTGCTGGGAAGTGGCGGTGCGGTCCCCTACGGCACTGCGTAGGATCCTACGGTCTTGGCGTGCATCCGTGCGTCGCTGCGGTCCGGTCCCAGGTCGACGGGCACGTGCACCACCCGCCGACCACTGGCGACAACATCGATGTACTGTGGAGACCTCACGCCCCACGTGTTGAGCAATTCGGCGGTACGTCCACCCGGCCTCCCGCATGCCCACTATATGCCCTCGCTCAAAGTCCGTCAACTGCACATACGGTTCACGTCCACGCTGTCGCGGCATGCTACCAGCGTTAAAGACTGCGATGGAGCTCCGTATGCCACGGCAAACTGGCTGACACTGACGGCGGCGGTGCACAAATGCTGCGCAGCTAGCGCCATTCGACGGCCAACACCGCGGTTCCTGGTGTGTCCGCTGTGCCGTGCGTGTGATCATTGCTTGTACAGCCCTCTCGCAGTGTCCGGAGCAAGTATGGTGGGTCTGACACACCGGTATCAATGTGTCTTTTTTCCATTTCCAGGAGTGTATTTGTAGTTCACCTTCGTGTGTTAGGTCTACAAATTTGCAGTAGACGGCAGTAGCCGCAAGTGGTGGTTCAGGTAGTAAGTCGCCAGTGCCATACAATGAGCTTAGGCGTTTTTAAACATAACTTCATCGTAATATTAGTCGATTTCTGGTTTCATCATTAAGTTATTGTCGACTGAATATGTCAGCTTAGGAGCCCATTTCTCGTCATTTGCGGGATGTTTTAATTTTCTGGTGTAACATGAAGAAATCAGCGGAAGGAGGCCACAAAATGCTGGGTAAGATCTATGGTGAGGCAATTATTAGTGAAAGTGCGTGCAGACAATGGTTTCAACCTTTCAGGAATGGTGAATTTGAAGCCTAAGATCGGCATGCCGGAGGGAGGGAGAAGGTTTTCGAAGGTACTGAAACTGACGCAAACAGTGACAGTAGATCGTTATCGAAAGCATTTGATGGGCCTGAGCCTAGCACTGAAAGACAAACCGCCACACTACAGCGACAGACATTGAAAGGTGATTTTTCATCATGACTATGCTCGACCCCACGTCGCAAAACCTGTCAAAACATAGTTGGAAAAGTTGAAATGGGAAGTTCTGCCACACCCGCCGTTTGCTATAGACTTCGCTCTCTGTGACTACCACTTTTTTCGATCAGTGGCACACGGCCTGGCTGACCAGCACTTCTGGTAATAGAGACAAGTGCAAAATTCATCGATTCATCGATGTCCTCAAAAGACGCCCAGTTCTTCCGCCAATGGAACTATAGGCTGCCCGAAAGATGCGATAAAGTGGTGGTCAGATATGGCAGTACTTCGAACGTGAAGTTTTTCAGAACGAAGCCTCGAACTTCGAGAAAAATGGGCGGAAGAGAAGATGTCGAGCTGCTACAACGCGGCTCCGATCGGTCACAAATATCCTACCACGGCGTCGTGTGTGTGCGTACTGCATTGCTATCAGGTTTTGGACGGTGCCGTGCTACAGTGGGGAGTCTCCGTCCACTCAGTAAATGTTCGGCGGATGTGCGTGACAGCCGAGGCATGAGGGACGGGAAGCGGCCCTGGACACACAGACAGTCCTGTGATCAGCTCCCGACCTTGTGGCAGCGAATGACGTAACCAGCCATGAAACCGCCAGACTTCGCTCCTTCCGTTTCTGACCTCTGCGCAGCCCTGACCACTAATGACAGAGCAAACCGAGATAGGGTGACACTGCGTCTCGTGCACGTCAATCAAAGAAAACGCCTCAGTTGGCTAATGAAACATGTATGGTGCTTCATTCACACACGGTTCGACGCATGAGGGCCGTCTTGTCCAGTAGCAAAATAACTGCCCCTCTTCTGTACAAAAGAAAACTGGAGTTCTCTTGTCTTACAGTTGAGACTGAGCGGAAAATGGTTGCCTACAACACGCAAGCTGTTAAGGTGGGCAGTGAAATGTACGATAAGATAGCGTAGTCATATTTCGTAACGTAGTTCGAGGAGCATTAAGTACACAATGGGGCTGTAGACGGAAAAGTTATTGCGCTACCAGAAGACGTTGTTATGCTGATATGCAGTAAACGGACCGTAACAACAATATTTGACGCACCTGTGGCACGCCTAACATCCAGACATCTGTATCTACAGGGTGTTTCAAAAATGACCGGTATATTTGAAACGGCAATAAAAACTAAACGAGCAGCGATAGAAATACACCGTTTGTTGCAATATGCTTGGAACAACAGTAAATTTTCAGGCAGACAAACTTTCGAAATTACAGTAGTTACAATTTTCAACAACAGATGGCGCTGCGGTCTGGGAAACTCTATAGTACGATATTTTCCACATATCCACCATGCGTAGCAATAATATGGCGTAGTCTCTGAATGAAATTACCCGAAACCTTTGACAACGTGTCTGGCGGAATGGCTTCACATGCAGATGAGATATACTGCTTCAGCTGTTCAATTGTTTCTGGATTCTGGCGGTACACCTGGTCTTTCAAGTGTCCCCACAGAAAGAAGTCACAGGGGTTCATGTCTAGCGAATAGGGAGGCCAATCCACGCCGCCTCCTGTATGTTTCGGATAGCCCAAAGCAATCACACGATCATCTAAATATTCATTCAGGAAATTAAAGACGTCGGCCGTGCGATGTGGCCGGGCACCATCTTGCATAAACCACGAGGTGTTCGCAGTGTCGTCTAAGGCAGTTTGTACCGCCACAAATTCCCGAAGAATGTCGAGATAGCGTGATGCAGTAATCGTTTCAGATCTGAAAAATGGGCCAATGATTCCTTTGGAAGAAATGGCGGCCCAGACCAGTACTTTTTGAGGATGCAGGGACGATGGGACTGCAACATGGGGCTTTTCGGTTCCCCATATGCGCCAGTTCTGTTTATTGACGAAGCCGTCCAGGTAAAAATAAGCTTCGTCAGTAAACCAAATGCTGCCCACATGCATATCGCCGTCATCAATCCTGTGCACTATATCGTTAGCGAATGTCTCTCGTGCAGCAATGGTAGCGGCGCTGAGGGGTTGCCGCGTTTGAATTTTGTATGGATAGAGGTCTAAACTCTGGCGCATGAGACGATACGTGGACGTTGGCGTCATTTGGACCGCAGCTGCAACACGGCGAACGGAAACCCGAGGCCGCTGTTGGATCACCTGCTGCACTAGCTGCGCGTTGCCCTCTGTGGTTGCCGTACACGGTCGCCCTACCTTTCCAGCACGTTCATCCTTCACGTTCCCAGTCCGTTGAATTTTTAAAACAGATCCTTTATTGTATCGCTTTTCAGTCCTTTGGTTACATTAAACCTCCGTTGAAAACTTCGTCTTGTTGCAACAACACTGTGTTCTAGGCGGTGGAATTCCAACACCAGAAAAATCCTCTGTTCTAAGGAATAAACCATGTTGTCTACAGCACACTTGCACGTTGTGAACAGCACACGCTTACAGCAGAAAGACGACGTACAGAATGGCGCACCCACAGACTGCGTTGTCTTCTATATCTTTCACATCACTTGCAGCGCCATCTGTTGTTGAAAATTGTAACTACTGTAATTTCGAAAGTTTGTCTGCCTGAAAATGTACTGTTGTCCCAAGCATATTGCAACAAACGGTATATTTCTATCGCTGCTCGTTTAGTTTTTATTGCCGTTTCAAATATACCGGTCATTTTTGAAACACCCTGTACTTCTGTATTGTGCGTGCGGAGAGAGAGACGGTAACAGCCACCACATTGCGCTCGACGTCCCAGCGACGGAAACATGCTAATAAAACTGCAAGGAGGGAAGACTGGGTTTTACCTCACGTCGACATCGAGATCATTACAGACGGAGCACAAACGCGGATTTTGTCAAGCTTAGGGAACTAAATCGGCCGTGTCCCTTCAAAGGCACTATCCCACCATTTGCCTGAAGCGATTTAGGGAAATCACGGAAAATCTGAATCTGGGTCGGCGGACGAAGGTTTGAACCATCGACCTGCCGAATGCGAGGCCAGTGTGCTAACCACTGTGAAACACCTCACATGCTGCTTTCTTGGCCATTTACTGAATCTGGGCTACAGCGTACCTCACAGGAACGCACCGCTGACTTCACATTATTCACTTTACTATCGAAGTTCCTTACTGCAGAGGACATGGTGGTATGACAACCATTCATTAAGAAACTGTGATTATCTGTGTACAAAAGCTGCAACGTTAAGTGAGAGAGCTGACGTAAGTGTACATGGTGATTTTGGTAAATGAGAAAAAAACTACTGCAAACGATCCTACAGAGAATATGTAGCAAAAAGGGTCACAGGTATATATCTAGATCTACATCTGGATCTTCATGGATACTCTTCAAATCACACTTAAGTGCCTGACAGAGGGTTCACTGAACGAACTTCGAAATAATTCTATGTTTCTCAAATCTCTAACAGCGCGCGGAAGTAACGAATACCTGTTCTTTTTCGTGCGAGATCTGATCTCCGTTATTTTATTATTATGGTCGTTTCTCCCTAGGTCGTCATCCACAAAATATTTTCGCATTCGGAGGACGAATCTGGTGATTTAAACTTCGTGAGAAGATTCCGCCGCAACGAAATACGCCCTTGTTTTACTGATTTGCACCCCAAATCCTCTATCATGGCAGTGTCACTCCCTCTCCCTTATTCCTCGATGGTAAAAAACGTGCTGCTCTTCTTTGAACTTCGTCGACGTGCTCCGTTAATCCTACCTGGCAAGGACACCAGGCCGCACAGCAGTACTGCAAAAGAGGACAGACAAGCGTAGCGTAGGTAGTCTCACTTGCAAGTGGAAATAAAAGGCCTTTGACAGTGATCCTGGTATCAGCACCAGTGAGGTGCCCCGCCAGCATGGGATAAACGAGGCGATCGTGAGGAACATTCTCCAAGACAGCTGCTACTCTACATATCACTTACAGCCAGTTCAGGCCTTCTTATCTACGGACTTAACCACCGTGGCGACGGTTCTGTCGCTAATTCGTAGCACAGGCCACCACAGTGTTGCAATTTCTATCATCCATCCTGTTCACAGATGAGGCTACCTTCACGAGTGGTGGTATTGCCAATCTCCACAAAGCCCGCCCAGGGGCTACGCAAAATTCCTAAAGTGTGGAATCAGCGAACCATCAGTACCGGTTTAGCTTCAGTATGTGGTCCGAAATTATTGGCGACCTCGTCGTGGGACCAGTCATCCTTCCCCTCGCCTTCTGGGGGACGTATCTTTTGTATAGGAAGGGTAATGTGGACACTATGCGATGGTGCTACAGTTCACTGCCCCCTTGAATGTGGCGCTAAGGCACTGGTACAGAAAGAACATTCCAACTAGCCTGTCGTGCTCTCTCGTAGGCGCAGGATGAAAATGTTGTGCTCTATCGAACGCTTAGCAATCGCTAAATGTGTATGGGAATTGGATACACGTCCTAATCGCCTTCTACCCCTCTCTCTATTCATCTCCTTCTACCTCCCCACCCCCTCACGCTGTCCATCCGTACCTCCCCTTCCCCTCCTGTACGTCCATTTCCTCTCCCCACTCCTCTCCGTGAGGATAGTGATGTGTTGGCAAATATGCCAACACCTTGTAGATAGAGGAGGTCGAAATGCACGCTATAATCTAACGCAGACGGGCGTGAGGTCTGGAACAGGATACGTAATGAATGCTATAAAGAAAAGTACGTAGCTCCTGGAATACTTAACTTTTAATCCATCATTTGTATACAGCATTCTTGATGATACAAGTGAGACTCTCTATAGAAATGGTTAATGAATGGCGCCTTGCTAGGTCGTAGCCATGGACGTAGCTGAAGGCTATTCTAACTATCTCTCGGCAAATGAGAGAAAGGCTTCGTCAGTGTAGTCGCTAGCAAAGTCGTCGTACAACTGGGGACGAGTCCTAGTACGTCTCTCTAGACCTGCCGTGTGGTGGCGCTCGGTCTGCAATTACTGACAGTGGCGACACGCGGGTCCGACATGTACCAATGGACCGCGGCCGATTTAAAGCTACCACCTAGCAAGTGTGGTGTCTGGCTGTGACACCACAGATAGCACCTAAATGACATCATCTCGCTTACTCTTTGTCTGCAAACATGTATCATTACAAAGTTTCAGACGATTCAGGTAATAAGTATAAGCGGGTAAGTCGTAAGCATGTCTTCCCACTAATCTATTGATGCCGACTGCAAGGAAGAAACTTAACCAACCCATCAACGGAGAAAGAATATATGTGCTATCGTAGTTAAAACTAACTACGAGAAATAAAACGAACAGCACATTTTCACAACACAGCATTTTCTTTTTAGCAGCAGGTTTTAACGGGAAAACCAGTAAATTTTTGTTAAAAAAAACATGTAGCCTAAGTCCGTCTGAATGTTTACGGGGTTATTGTGTAGAAATTTGAAGTAAAATGCGCAAGAACTTTTCGAGATTTTGCTAAGAACGTTTCCTCTTTGTATATATTAAAAACATGTAGCCTGTGCCCGTCCGAATGTTTACTAGAGTATCGTGTAAAGACTTTGCAAGATTTTTGGTAACAACGTGAACCATCCGTATACGATTTTCCTCCTCTGGATATCAGATCGTCGATAATACAGGTATCAGAGGAGCGCACCTCGGCATTGGTTGCATGCTTAGCGTGCATTTATCGCGTATCTCACGCCCAGCGGAAACTCCCAAATGACTGGAAAACAGCAGAAGTGACTCCCTTACGTAAGAAAGGTAAAAGAACTGATTCTAAAAACCGCAGACCAATATCCTCAAAGTCGATTTCCTGCGGATTTTTTGAATGTATTCTGATTCAGAAAATAACAAATTTCCTTGAGAGGGAAAGGCTTCTACCCACAAATCAATACGGATTCAGGAAGCATCGCTCGTGTGAACTCAACTTTCCCTTATCTCGCACGATATCCTGCGACCGTGGATGAAGGGCAGCTGACAGATTCCATATTCCTGGATTTCCGAAGATCGTTGAAACCGAGCAGATTGGACGGTAGACGATATGAATCTCATTATCAGCGTAATACACTACCGATCCCTTGAACAAAAATCTGTGCCCTGTGATTGGAGAAAAGCCCATGTCCAACTGGTCTTGAAGACGGGTAGCAGAAATGAACCACGGAACTACCGTCCAATCTGATTTATGTCCATCTGTCGTAAAATCTAACTACAAATTCTGAGCTAAAAAAAGTAACTCGAACAGAATGACCTTCTACATACATGGGTAACAAAAACACTGATCACGCGAAACGGAAGCCTCGTTTTTCTCAGACGCCATCACCAAAGCCACTGATCAAGAAACTCAGGCGTGACGCTGTATTTGTTGACTTCAAAGAAACGTTTGCCCGGTATCGTCCACTTCCGGAGCTTAAGTTGTCGGCACGTCTGACGGATATGGGGACTACCGCAATTCGATTCCCAGTACTGCCAGGGATTTTTACGTCGTGTTACGACTGCAAAGAAGTTCATTTAACATCGGGATACCAACTGAAAAGCCATCTGAATGAGAAGCAGAAGCTCCAAGGTCGAGGCAGCCAACAATGGCTATGAAATCGGTTTGTTGACCCCATGTCTCTGAAAAACCGTATCCGAATGACGCCATGCGCTGAGGATGACTCAGTGGTCGCGATTATTCGGTACTACGATAACGTATTTCAACAAAAGTACGATTAAATGGAGTACCAAACAAACATTATCACCGTTGAGGAATTCTTGGTAGGCATCACGCAACGGGTTATCTTGATGGAGAGCGGTCCACAGAAGCTCAGATACTTCCAGAAGTGCCCAAGGAATGTTTGCTGGTAAACTTGTTATTTGTGTTTACAAAGGAGACTTCCTAAATACCACATCATTATTTACAGTTACAATTATTCAACTCATACAAATGCCTGGGTGAAACAGTTTTGCCGGCTGGAGTACCCGGGCGGTTCTAGGCGCTTCAGTCTGGAAACGCGCGACCGCTACAGTCGCAGGTTCGAATCGTGCCTCGGGCATGGATGCGTGTGATGTCCTTAGGTTAGTTAGGTTTAAGTAGTTCTAAGTTCTAGGGGACTGATGACCTCAGATGTTAAGTCCCATAGTGCACAGATCCATTTGAACTATTTTTTGCACAAAGGCGGGCACCACGGAAATGTTGAGAAACCTGAATCGGCAGACTTTTGAAGATGGACGCAAATTATTCGGCAAAAGATTACTCACAAAGAACCAGCACGTTATGTTACACGCTATCATATAACCGACGTTTTGGGTTTCCTTAACAGACGTTATGTGCAAATTACTCTGGTCGAGTATCGCACTTTGAGCGTGCATTGCATAGCAGCTAGTGGAAATCTGGTTCTTAAGAGATCAAAATGTTATGCATAACAACCACATAGTAACTAGCAGGAGTTCAATAAGTACGTGGACGTACTAAAAAGTAACGCCTCCGAATTTTTTGTGACAGCTCTTAAAGTTTTTTAAATAAACCAACCGTCGTTAACATTCTACACCTTTATTCTACATGTCTACGTATTTATTTCTCAACATAGTCACATTGCTCCCAAAGAAAGAACAGTTTTTGATACCATCACTGCAAAATGTTTGACTTTGTTGGCGCAACTTCAGCCTCACTTCTGCTTGCACCATGAAAATCGGCTGGAGCCAGAATTATCGATGACAGTGAGCGCAGGGCGTCGGACTGTTGCAGATGGCGCAGCGCTCGTTTGTGGCCTGGCGTTGTCGTGCTGAAAAATAGGGTGCTCCGTGCGTGGACGAATTCGTCGAATTCGAAACTCGATTACAGCGCCGACGTAGTTAACGCAGCGCCATATATAATTCGGAGTCCTCTGGCGGCCGAGGGCTGCAAATATGTAGACGTGAGGAATAAAGATGTAGACTGTTAATACGTGTGTTTATTTTAAAAAATTTAAGAATTTTCACATAAAAAGTTCCGAGGGCTGCAAATATGTAGACGTGAGGAATAAAGATGTAGACTGTTAATACGTGTGTTTATTTTTAAAAAATTTAAGAATTTTCACATAAAAAGTTCCGAGGCATTGCTTTTCAGCGTGTTCTCGTAAAAAAACTGGAAATGTGTCACAGCTTTCTGCTTTTGGATAGCACCGTACAGGTATATGCTTACTGTCCATCTTTGGCACATACACCAGCAATAAGTCAGTTCCTAACTGCTTTCAACAGACTGTTTTGCACGCGAACGGCAGTCTGAAATGTTGCCAGCAAAGGCACACGCGGAAATCTAAACGCTGTGAAGTGCCGAGATAAGACGATGGCGTAAACCTAGGGGTCGATAAGGTCATTCTGTATCGAGGCGGCGTTCATAAATTTTCTTTTCATTTTAACATAAAACTGTTTCAGTTTGTTGCCTCATTAACAACGACGGCAGTACAGTGTGTTAATTGTAAGACGGCACAGTTGTGAGGGGAGTGTGGGGAGAGGAGGAAGCAAGCATTGGCTGGCGAGCGGAGAGGAGCCTTTGGAAGGGGGGGGGGGGGGGAGACAAGGCACGCCTACCAGTTGCAGTGATGGCACTACAAATTGCGCATCATGCTGACACGAAAGCAGGCGAAAGGCTTGGAAATAAAACTCGCTTTAAATGTTGTTCGTAAACGAAACTGAAATCGTCATGTACATTAATGTATATATATATATATATATATATATATATATATATATATATATATATGTTTGTCTACTATGCGCTCACAAACCATTCATCCGATTGCAAAGTACTGTAATATGAATGTGTTTCGAACCAGTGGTGTTTCCATACAAAGCAATACGGTAGCAAGGAAAAATGAAATATAAGGTAATTCGGACGAAATAGGGGGCTCCTTCAAAGTGATCGCGAACAAAATATCTGAAATGGAAACTCACCTGTTCTTGTCAAGCGTTTGTGGTGATACGCCAGGATGATTCTTGGAAAACTGTTTGAATCTTTCAATGCTACGCATGCTTTGTCCTGTGTATGTAGAAACTCTCACTGAAGATTTGTAAATAGGGTGAAGCAATTTTTTCTGCGACCTTTCCCTTTCGCAGCATTCAATCACACGCAATATAATTTTGCGAGCATCGCTACGCAATACTTTCCTTCCAACCGTAGGCCTACCGGTAGGCGTTGTTGGCGACTCCCGAGATGGGCCAGCAACTGCCTCTTCACTCACTTTGATAATGTTTAGCACAACTGCACAATAAAAACACGCAGAACAGTACAGCGCAAAACAGTAACGGAGCAGACGACAATGGCTACCTTGTACAGCACAGTCAGCTACGTAATGTTGGCAGCAGTCGAAACTGCGTGCCTACCGAAGCCTACCGACGTTTACCGATTCAAGACTAGGGAGAGGTCTGCCATCTAAAAGTTTACACACTGTATATGGTAACAACCGGCGAAGGGGAGACAGCTACACCTAGTCCCTGCATCTTGAATACAACAGTCAGCTTGCCCTTCCGATGGTATTTCCATGCACTAATGACACGAATGTTCCTGAAGACTATCGCGCCTACAAAGAATGACCTCAACGAGTTCAAATTCAAAAGAAATCTGGAAAAACGTACCAGTTGTAAATGATTCACACTTTCAAAATGGCTCTGAGCACTATGGGACTTAAGATCTGAGGTCATCAGACCCCTAGAACTTAGAACTACTTAAACCTAACTAACCGAAGGACATCACACACATCCATGCCCGAGGCAGGATTCGAAGCTGCGTCCGTAGCAGTCTCGCGGTTCCGGATTGAAGCGCCTAGAACCGCACGGCTACCGGGGCCGGCAATTCACACTTTCATAGGCGTAAAATTCCTGTGTAAAAAGGTTATTACGACTAGCACACTACCTGTCATTGACTCTTGCCTCGTCAAAGCCTCTTAACAAAACCAAATAAACAGGAAGTAAATCTGATAACACAGACTGCCAGTCTGAACTCGCTAAGTTACAAATTATTTATCAAAACAATCTGACACAGCAGAATCAGCAGAACTGTTTATGAAAGTCATCTTATTAAGTAATAATCTTCTTAAGTAACAGAACCCAGTACGTTTTCCTCGATGGCGAGTGTTCATCGGAGGTGAGGGTATCATCTGGAGTGCCCCAGCGAAGTGTGGTAGGTCCGCTGTTGTTTTCTATCTACATAAATGATATTTTGTATAGGGTGGATAGCAATGTGCGGCTGTTTGCTGATGATGCTGTGGTGTACGGGAAAGTGTCGTCGTTGAGGGACTGTAGGAGGATACAAGATCACTTGGACAGGATTTGTGATTGGTATAAAGAATGGCAGCTAACTCTAAATATAGATAAATGTAAATTAATGCAGATGAATAGGAAAAAGAATCCTATAATGTTTGAATACTCCATTAGTAGTGTAGCGCTTGACACAGTCACGTCGATTAAATATTTGGGGGTAACATTGCAGGGCGATATGAAGTGGGATAAGCATGTAATGGCAGTTGTGGGGAAGGCGGACAGTCGTCTTCGGTTCATTGGCAGAATTTTCGGAAGGTGTGGTTCATCTGTACAGGAGACCGCTTATAAAACACTAATACGACCTATTCTTGAGTACTGCTCGAGCGTTTGGGATCCCTATCAGGTCGGATTGAGGGAGGACATAGAAGCAATTCAGAGGCGGGCTGCTAGATTTGTTACTGGTAGGTTTGATCATCACGAGAGTGTTACGTAAATGCTTCAGGAACTCGGGTGAGAGCGTCTAGAGGAAAGGAGGCATTCTTTTCGTGAATCGCTACTGAGGAAATTTAGAGAACCAGCATTTGAGGCTGACTGCAGTACAATCTTACTGCCGCCAACTTACATTTCGCGGAAAGACCACAAAGATAAGAGAGATTAGGGCTCGTAAGAGGCATATAGGCAGTCATTTTTCCCTCGTTCTGTTTGGGTGTAGAACAGGGAGAGAAGATGCTAGTTGTGGTACGAGGTACCCTCCGCCACGCACCGTATGGTGGATTGCAGAGTATGTATGTAGATGTAGATGTAGATGTAGGGAAATGAAACAGGTTTTGGAAAAGGTTTCTGAGTAATTATCACTCTGAAATTGCGAACTACATAATAGAGAAATATAACGAATATATTGCTATTATTATCATCATTATTCTGTATAATTCACAAATTATGCACCTAACAATGTTAACTGAAAGCAAACACTCTCAAAATGACTGCTAAGATGGAGTATCTGTAGACCATAATTCTGCATAACAAATGCATAGCTAAATAGAATCATCATTACCGCACTTAACGGACATTTACATTTATTCTTGCGCCTATAAAGATCAAAATGTCTTGCTAAACTATACGTGATTCCAGCGACACCACTTAATTGTTGAAAGTAGTGAATATTACTTGCGATCCGTATCATCAGAAAATTCATGGCGAAGAAAAATTGTCGCAGTGTGATTCCTCACATACTGGCAATACAAAAATGTCTGTCACAAAATTTCGTCCTGTGCGTATTTCGGGCAGCAAATGGACATTAAAGACTAGAAGTCTGGCAACACTGTAATCACACCTACGCTGACTACCTCTGTCAGTATATACGACAGTGTTGTGCAGCTGGTGCAGGGGACAGCGTTTCGGGTTAGCATGCAGGAGATCGGGGCTTAGAGTCTGGGTTGAGGAGTATTCGTTTTTTATTAGCTAAATGTAGTCTCAATGGTATGGTAACTGGCGTCTTAATCGCCATACAGCGATTGCAGTGGGTCTTCTACAAACATTTGCAATTGCGTACTATGAACACGCATCGAGGACGCGAATTTTTTCGCGCCACTGCATCTACAAGATTCCAAACCTGTTTTCTGTGAACTCTCTCCCAACGGTCCCATCAAAATTATTTGCAAAGCACGTTGCTAGCCCTACTGGTGACGTAAGACTCTAACGAAAAGTAATGGACTTGAACATGGCAAGAATAATACACTCCTGGAAATTGAAATAAGAACACCGTGAATTCATTGTCCCAGGAAGGGGAAACTTTATTGACACATTCCTGGGGTCAGATACATCACATGATCACACTGACAGAACCACAGGCACATAGACACAGGCAACAGAGCATGCACAATGTCGGCACTAGTACAGTGTATATCCACCTTTCGCAGCAATGCAGGCTGCTATTCTCCCATGGAGACGATCGTAGAGATGCTGGATGTAGTCCTGTGGAACGGCTTGCCATGCCAAAACCACCTGGCGCCTCAGTTGCACCAGCGTTCGTGGTGGACGTGCAGACCGCGTGAGACGACGCTTCATCCAGTCCCAAACATGCTCAATGGGGGACAGATCCGGAGATCTTGCTGGCCAGGGTAGTTGACTTACACCTTCTAGAGCACGTTGGGTGGCACGGGATACATGCGGACGTGCATTGTCCTGTTGGAACAGCAAGTTCCCTTGCCGGTCTAGGAATGGTAGAACGATGGGTTCGATGACGGTTTGGATGTACCGTGCACTATTCAGTGTCCCCTCGACGATCACCAGTGGTGTACGGCCAGTGTAGGAGATCGCTCCCCACACCATGATGCCGGGTGTTGGCCCTGTGTGCCTCGGTCGTATGCAGTCCTGATTGTGGCGCTCACCTGCACGGCGCCAAACACGCATACGACCATCATTGGCACCAAGGCAGAAGCGACTCTCATCGCTGAAGACGACACGTCTCCACTCGTCCCTCCATTCACGCCTGTCGCGACACCACTGAAAGCGGGCTGCACGATGTTGGGGCGTGAGCGGAAGACGGCCTAACGGTGTGCGGGACCGTAGCCCAGCTTCATGGAGACGGTTGCGAATGGTCCTCGCCGATACCCCAGGAGCAACAGTGTCCCTAATTTGCTGGGAAGTGGCGGTGCGGTCCCCTACGGTACTGCGTAGGATCCTAGGGTCTTGGCGTGCATCCGTGCGTCGCTGCGGTCCGGTCCCAGGTCGACGGGCACGTGCACCTTCCGCCGACCACTGGCGACAACATCGATGTACTGTGGAGACCTCACGCCCCACGTGTTGAGCAATTCAGCGGTACGTCCACCCGGCCTCCCGCATGCCCACTATACGCCCTCGCTCAAAGTCCGTCAACTGCACATACGGTTCACGTCCACGCTGTCGCGGCATGCTACCAGTGTTAAAGACTGCGATGGAGCTCCGTATGCCACGGCAAACTGGCTGACACTGACGGCGCGGTGCACAAATGCTGCGCAGCTAGCGCCATTCGACGGCCAACACCGCGGTTCCTGGTGTGTCCGCTGTGCCGTGCGTGTGATCATTGCTTGTACAGCCCTCTCGCAGTGTCCGGAGCAAGTATGGTGGGTCTGACACACCGGTGTCAATGTGTTCTTTTTTCCATTTCCAGGAGTGTAGTTGGTATTAACCGATGAGACCATTGGGGTAGGGTACACACAAAACAAGTTTGGGATCTGGTAGATGCAGTGGTGCGAAACGATTCGCGTCCATGACGTGCAAAGGGCTTCTTTAAAAACTGATAACTGAAATCGATTGTACTTCTATTTCTGTGCTCGTAGTAACTAACTGTAAATGTTTTCTAGAAGACAAACTGTAATCGCTGCATGACGATTAAGATGCCAGATATCGTACTAGGCAGATGCCACGTAACTAATTGATACAGACAAGCGTCGACCCAGAATCGAACTCTCGACGTCCTGCAAGGTAACCCAAAATGCAATCCAGTTCACCAGTTGCACAGCACTGGTCCTGCATGCTGACAGTGCTACTTATCTTACCTGTGATTACAGTGTTGTCAGACTGCCAATCATTAACGGTCATTTACTGCCTGAATTATGTGCAGGACGAAATTTTGTGAGATATATTTTTGTATTGCTAGTACGTGAGGAATCGCGCTGCAAAGTCGAAGTTTGCGAATTTTTTTTCGCCCTGTATATTTACCCGACATCTCACAGCCATGGCCACAGACATCATAAGTAGCATTCAATAATAAACTTCAGTTTTGATTGAAATACCTGTGATCAGCAACATAGTGTTTTTTCTTCTTTTACCCATTCAAAATTACGTTTTTTCGTTTGATGCTAATAACATTATCATTTTCAGTCCACGGGCTAGCGTATGGCGTCTACGATAGCTTGCGTACAAATTTCTCTAATTTTTATCGCCTTATTCGGTACGTCACAATATGACAAACCCATAACAGAGCGACAGGTGACGGAATCGCTGACACTCTGATACTGAGCCCTTTGACACGGACTACAGCGAGGTGGTTTGACTAGACTTAGCGTGAAACTGACCTTCCCTGTCTCATGAGAGACGCTACTGTGGTTTCTGTTGTCAGCCATTAGTGCTCCACTGCTGGGAAAAGGCCTCTCCCAGCTTCTCGGTCTCTGTCCCACGACGTCGTTGGCCATCACAGTCCTCCACATGACTGCAAACTGACTCGTCATCTACTTCTTTTTCGTTTTCCCGTAATACTTTCCCCTTCTAGAGTCAGCCATTTTATTGTCAATTTGGTCCTTCTGACATCAGACCCCCTCATACCAATTTCCGCTTGTTACCATCTCAGTGATCGCGTTTCGGCCAGTTCATCGCTTCCTCTTGTTTCGTTTCTTAACGTATTTCTTCGATCCTGCCACTACGTGCTATAAACTATTCGAAAATATTTTACAGCTTCGTTATGACTTGTATTGTTTTAGTTTTTCGACCGTAAATCTGTTTCTCAATACCTTTTTCACTAAAGGAAATCCAGCTGAACTGCTGTAAAAGTAAACCATTTTGAGTACAGTTCAGTGACACGCGCTGGGTCTCCAGATGTGAACAGGACATTTCAGCTCGGGTGCACTGCGCAGTCTTTTCTCACGCCTCGAAGCGTGCTTTGAAACTTAGGCCTGTAGCACATTGTCACGTTAGGACAACAAGTGTTGTCAGCTAGAGAAGTCACCCGAAAATTCAGCCGATAGTTTGAGACACACAACAATGCAGATCTGCTCAAATTGGTTGCCCGAGGTCAACAATACCAGCTGACGACAAATCATGGGTCGCAACACCCCGAGTAGAATGTAGCAAGAGTGCGTGATTTTTAGTAGTTGGCATGTTGCCAAATGGAAGCATTCGTATGCCCCTGTTAAATGTTTTTTATAATAATTCATTACGTTCAAGATATTGGACGTAATAAATAATTATAGTAACCGTATGTTGCCATTTTGGAGGCTATTGGGAGGGCTGTATCGACCCAAACAGTACACAACAATTCAGTTCGCCCACTACGTTGCCGTTACGAACAAAAATACAATACTGCTGCTGTTTGGTCGGTTGTTTTATGGGAGGGGAGCAAACAGCGAGGTCGTCGATCCAACCGGATTAGGGAAGGATGGGTAAGGAAGTCGACCGTGTCCTTTCAAAGGAACCATCCTGGCATTTGCCTGAAACGATTTAGGGGAAATGACGGAAAACCTAAATCAGGATGAACCGTCTTCCTCCCGAATGCGAGCCCAGTGTGCTAACCACTGCACCACCTCTCTCGGTACAATTCTGCCGCGTGAAGAAAATTAGCAAAGGGATGCGTGGTATGGAACCTGGATCAGCAACTTAGGGTTCTGTTCACTGACTAGTGCACGATTTGTTTGACGCCTGATGATCGTCACCGAAAAGTGGTGTGGAAGCAACTAGGGTCCAGGGCACGCCTCACACATACAGTCACACGGGTTCAACGGGGAGGTTGACCAGAAGAGTTTTTGGGGTGGTATAGCGTCCGGATGCCTCCCAGCTCTGTCCTGGGTGATTTCAAGACGGTTCAGTATCGGTACAGGACCCTTCAACTTATTACCCAGACCTACAGCCAACATTGCGGCGTTAGGTTCATCTTTCGAGGCGATAATGCACGAGGGCACCTCGCCCACCTTCTGAAAATATTCCTCCAGCAGCAAGTGATAAACCGAATAGAATGACCTGTCGTATCTTTTGTTGTACCAGTTAAAATCAGCACGTCGCCTTTGCAGGAACCCTTCTTACACGCTGGATGACCCAGAAGGCTGTAGTCGAAGAGTTGGATTGGCTTCAGTAGCAATTCCTCGATCGCCTTGTGAACATCTTACCAACGTTGGTCGAAGCATGCGGGATGCCACGACATGGCATTTTATGTTATCCAGCAGCAGTTTTTATTCCACAGGTGTGCAAATCACCTTCGAACAGACAGCTTTTCTCTGACTCTCTTTCGAAGTAAAGTAATTGTTTTACTTTCATAAACGTTACTATTATGTGCCCTTTGAATGTAGGCCCACGCAAGTTCGCGAGTATACAGTTTTTTGAGCAGTCTGCTGAACACACTGTGTTACAGTACAGTCTGGATCATACTGATATATGTTGATGTTTATATATGTAGACCAGATATGACATCCATATACTAAGGTACACAAACTGAAAATCTCTTGTCTTAGATACCGGTATGTCCCCCTTCGTAACAGATCTCTAGCTCCAATACTGTCTGCATCCATTCTTAGAATGGATACCAATTACTAGTAGCTGACTGATGCTGAATGACACAACGCGTCCTACATGCATAAACCGGTTTTCGGTAGCTACGCCATCAGCAGGTACAATGATAAATTTGTGATGCAGTGAAATTTTGTAGGATGCAATCAAACGAATAGCATCAAACAATGGCTACCCTCCTATCTGGCTGGACTCAACAATTCACAAAAAGTAGAAACGACAGGTGTACTCATCTTTAAGCTGTCCTCGAACTACGGCCTCAAGGAAGAAATAAACGGTGCACATTCCATATTTAGGTAAGGTCTTACTGTATGTAGACAGGAAATTAAAAACATAATTTTGTGTGCGCAAGACTGTTGGACACTTTTTGCCCAATGGTAAAGATAGCACTCCAGCTTTGGAAAAGAGTGCAGTGTCTAAAATTACTTGTAATTATGGCAAGATCTATGTAGGATTGTCTGACAGGGCAATATGCACTAGCTGAAAGGAACACCACACGAGTTGGAAACTTAGAAAAGAAGAATCTACTTTTGCAGACCACATGCTTAAAGAATGATATATTTACAAGGTGCCACATGAGGTATTCCATCGCATCTGTAAAGGAAGGAAGGTAGACTACGTGGGAATAATGGAAATTAATAAACGTATGTCAATCTGCCCAAGCTTAGTACTGAATGACCAATCACTTCTAACTGCAGATACTACTCATAATCCCCTCTGGACCATGTTTTAACTTGCCCCTCTTAGTCACATGTCCGATTTTTCCTTTATTTCAGTTACTAAATCATCTTTTTCCGTGTTAAAAAATTTTGCTTTATATAATCACAGCTGCTTCACTTAACTGCTTAATCTCACTAGTGTATCTTATCTGTTTGTAATTTACGACGTGTGAAAGACAAGATTAGTTTGGTCAGCCACACCGTTGGAACATGTCACCAAAGTTTATTGTTCAATTTATTTTGTGCTATGAACAATGTTGAAATCTGGATTTAGTTCATTAGTTATGTCACATATTTTATCCTAGTTAAATAATCTGAGATCGCATTTACACTGACATAATTCCTCTCGTTTTTTGCTAAATCTAATATCAACATTTTTCAACTCTGGAAGTTGAGATGGTCTGTAGATGTACTAGTTTACAACCTTTGATCCTACAAAATTTCACTGCACTATATACTTATTTTTGTATCTGATAATGACGTAACAGCTGAAAAACAGTTTCTGAAATAAGTACTAAATATTGTAGAATATGACACCAGTGTTGTATGTGTTTTCGCTTGTAATATACTAATAATAACAGTCCCGTGTAGCTCTATGAACGAGTGCGTCTTTCAACTGGACGCAACCTCAGCAACATACGTGTCCCTAATCTACACCAGTTACCCAAGCGTGGGAAGGGGAGCTACAGTTTAACGTGGAGTCCGAACCACGTGTCATTCCTGGCGACTCGTCACATCGTTCAGAGGTGAAGGTTTTTCCAGGCACGCGCTGTATTGCTACACCACGAGGCGCGACGTCTAGTTACTAGTAATATGGAGGCCAACTCGATTTCTCACATCACCGATTTGTTTTAGCTTCTCTTCTGTTTCATCTGGCCCATCCGGCAAGAGCACTATGTCGTCGACGAATCTCAGGCGGTTGGATATATTCCTCGAGTTGTCATTCACGTACCACCCGAGTCCAGCCCTGTAAAGGCATATTATAAATTTTCTGTAAATTATTAGAGTTGATGAGATACTATCTCTTGTTTAAATTCTCTTTTAGTGTTTAATTTTTTTTGTTTAATTGGGATGTAGGTGAGGCATTTCACAGCTGTACTTTGTTATTTTAAAGGTTCGGTGAGGGCTTTGGGAAACAAGAGAGAGGAAAGCATCTGTATAATCTAAAACAATTCTAGCTACCATGTTCGTCGCGTAACAAGTTGCTGTATACAGGATGTTACAAAAAGGTACGGGCACACCTTCAGGAATCATTCCTCACACACAAATAAAGAACAGATGTTATGTGTCCGGAAACGCTCAGTTTCCATGTTAGAGCTCATTTTAGTTTCGTCAGTATGTACTGTACTTCCTCGATTCACCGCCAGTTGGCCCAGTTGAAGAGAGGTAATGTTGACTTCGGTGCTTGTGTTGACATGCGACTCATTGCTCTACAGTACTAGCATCAAGCACATCAGTACATACAGGGTGTTTCAAAATTGACCGGTATATTTGAAACGGCAATAAAAACTAAACGAGCAGCGATAGAAATACACCGTTTGTTGCAATATGCTTGGGACAACAGTACATTTTCAGGCAGACAAACTTTCGAAATTACAGTAATTACAATTTTCAACAACAGATGGCGCTGCGGTCTGGGAAACTCTATAGTACGATATTTTCCACATATCCACCATGCGTAGCAATAATATGGCGTAGTCTCTAAATGAAATTACCCGAAACCTTTGACAACGTGTCTGGCGGAATGGCTTCACATGCAGATGAGATGTACTGCTTCAGCTGTTCAATTGTTTCTGGATTCTGGCGGTACACCTGGTCTTTCAAGTGTCCCCACAGAAAGACGTCACAGGGGTTCATGTCTGGCGAATAGGGAGGCCAATCCACGCCGCCTCCTGTATGTTTCGGATAGCCCAAAGCAATCACACGATCATCGAAATATTCATTCAGGAAATTAAAGACGTCGGACGTGCTATGTGGCCGGGCACCATCTTGCATAAACCACGAGGTGTTCGCAGTGTCGTCTAAGGCAGTTTGTACCGCCACAAATTCACGAAGAATGTCCATATAGCGTGATGCAGTAATCGTTTCGGATCTGAAAAATGGGCCAATGATTCCTTTGGAAGAAATGGCGGCCCAGACCAGTACTTTTTGAGGATGCAGGGACGATGGGACTGCAACATGGGGCTTTTCAGTTCCCCATATGCGCCAGTTCTGTTTATTGACGAAGCCGTCCAGGTAAAAATAAGCTTCGTCAGTAAACCAAATGCTGCCCACATGCATATCGCCGTCATCAATCCTGTGCACTATATCGTTAGCGAATGTCTCTCGTGCAGCAATGGTAGCGGCGCTGAGGGGTTGCCGCGTTTGAATTTTGTATGGATAGAGGTGTAAACTCTGGCGCATGAGACGATACGTGGACGTTGGCGTCATTTGGACCGCAGCTGCAACACGGCGAACGGAAACCCGAGGCCGCTGTTGTATCACCTGCTGCACTAGCTGCGCGTTGCCCTCTGTGGTTGCCGTATGCGGTCGCCCTACCTTTCCAGCACGTTCATCCGACACGTTCCCAGTCCGTTGAAATTTTTCAAACAGATCCTTTATTGTATCGCGTTTCATCCTTTGGTTACATTAAACCTCCGTTGAAAACTTCGTCTTGTTGCAACAACACTGTGTTCTAGGCGGTGGAATTCCAACACCAGAAAAATCCTCTGTTCTAAGGAATAAACCATGTTGTCTACAGCACACTTGCACGTTGTGAACAGCACACGCTTACAGCAGAAAGACGACGTACAGAATGGCGCACCCACAGACTGCGTTGTCTTCTATATCTTTCACATCACTTGCAGCGCCATCTGTTGTTGAAAATTGTAACTACTGTAATTTCGAAAGTTTGTCCGCCTGAAAATGTACTGTTGTCCCAAGCATATTGCAACAAACGGTGTATTTCTATCGTTGCTCGTTTAGTTTTTATTGCCGTTTCAAATATACCGGTCATTTTTGAAACACCCTGTAGCATCAACAGGTTAGTGCACATCACGAACGTTGTTTTACAGTCAGTGCAATGTTTACAAATGCGGAGTTGGCAGATGCCCATTTGATGTATGGATTAGCACGGGGCAATAGCCGTGGCGCGGTACGTTTGTATCGAGACAGATTTCCAGAACGAAGGTGTCCCGACAGGAAGACGTTCGAAGCAATTGATCAGCGTCTAAGGGGAAATGGAACATTCCAGCCTATGACTCGCTACTGGGGAAGACCTAGAACGACGAGGACACCTGCAATGAACGAGGCAATTCTTCGTGCAGTTAACGATAGCCCTAATGTCAGCGTCAGAGAAGTTGCTTCTGTAAAAGGTAACATTGACCACGTCACTGTATGAAGAGTGCTACGGGAGAACCAGTTGTTTCCGTACCATGTACAGCGTGTGCAGGCACTATCAGCAGCTGATTGGCCTCCACGGGTACACTTCTGCGAATGGTTCATCCGACAATGTCTCAATCCTCATTTCAGTGCAAATGTGCTCTTTAGGATGAAGCTTCATTCCAACGTGATCAAATTGTAAATTTTCACAATCAACAGCCCGCATCTCGTGGTCGTGCGGTAGCGTTCTCGCTTCCCACGCCCTGGTTCCCGGGTTCGATTCCCGGCGGGGTCAGGGATTTTCTCTGCCTCGTGATGGCTGGGTGTTGTGTGCTGTCCTTAGGTTAGTTAGGTTTAAGTAGTTCTAAGTTCTAGGGGACTGATGACCATAGATGTTAAGTCCCATAGTGCTCAGAGCCATTTTTTCACAATCAACATGTGTGGGCTGACGAGAATCCACACGCAATTGTGCAATCACGTCATCAACACAGATTTTCTGTGAACGTTTGGGCAGGCATTGTTGGTGATGTCTTGATTGGGCCCCATGTTCTTCCACCTACGCTCAATGGAGCACGTTATCATGATTTCATACGGGATACTCTACCTGTGCTGCTAGAACATGTGCCTTTACAAGTACGACACAACTTGTGGTTCATGCACGATGGAGCTCCTGCACATTTCAGTCGAAGTGTTCGTACGCTTCTCACCAACAGATTCGGTGACCGATGGATTGGTAGAGGCGGACCAATTCCATAGCCTCCACGCTCTCCTGACCTCAACCCTCTTGACTTTCATTTATGGGGGCATTTGAAAGCTCTTGTCTACGCAACCCAGGTACCAAATGTAGAGACTCTTCGTGCTCGTATTGTGGACGGCTGTGATACAATACGCCATTCTCCAGGGCTGCATCAGCGCATCAGGGATTCCATGCGACGGAGTGTTGATGCATGTATCCTCGCTAACGGAGGACATTTTGAACAAAGTGTTTGAAGTCACGCTGGTACGTTGTGTTGCTGTGTGTTTCCATTCCATGATTAATGTGATTTGAAGAGAAGTAATAAAATGAGCCCTAACATGGAAAGTAAGCGTTTCCGGACACATATCCACATAACATATTTTTTTTCTTTGTGTGTGAGGAATGTTTCCTGAAAGTTTGGCCGTACCTTTTTGCAACACCCTGTTTGTTTGCTTGTTACATCCATTATTTTTAATCAATTAAGTGGTTTCATTGGAATCAGATATAGTTTAGCAAAACATTTAGCTTTTACAGGCAAGAGAATGAAGATAAATGTCCTTATAATGCAGCACTTCTATTCAGTTACTTATTCGTTTATGTTGCGTGGCAGAACTACGACCTTCATATCGTCTCTTACATGTAAGCACGTATCACCAGAGAACGTGCTCGCTGTTAACATTGTTGAGTACATAGTTCACGAGTTACACAGAATAATAATAATAGTAATAATAATAATAATAATAATTTATAGACAGATTACCTGGAAACGGACTAACTAAGCGTCTATTAGACGTTGTGACATTACTTATAGCATCAATAGCTTTGGTAAATGAAGTTAAGGAGGATTTGATAAAAGCAAAAATTGATGTAACAAATACGTCAGACACAAAAACATTCAGAAACAAAATTGATAAGTGAGAGTTTACTGCAGAGATAGAACCAAAACCATACCGACCAAAGTGGACAGAAGAAAGAAAAATGGCTCTGAACGCTATGGGACTTAACTTCTGAGGTCATCAGTCCCCTAGAACTTAGAACTACTTGAACCTAACTAACCTAAGGACATCACACACGTCCATGCCCGAGGCAGGATTCGAACCTGCGACCGTAGCGGTCGCGCAGTTCCAGACTGTAGCGTCTAGAACCGCTCGGCCACCCAGGGCGGTGAAGAAAGAAAGAAGGCCTTCGGGGAGAATATAAAGAAATGTTGGGAGAATAAGAGGAATCCTAAGAAAGACAGAAAATCGCCTGTTTATCGTTTCCTAATAATAATAATAATAATAATAATAATAATAATAATAATTATGATAATAATTGGTATAGTACTGAACATAGGTGATAGTGTAATGGTAGTTTTGTTAACATTCGTCAAGTACCTTTCTCACTACTCACGGTAAATTGAAGCAACGGTGAAGTTATCAGATCTGGAGAAGAAGGTTACTGGTCTTGGAAACAGCGAGAAATAATAGGGTAAAGACAGCAGATGAGACGAAAAATAGCAAATAGAAGCTGGCTGGGATGAGGACAGCTGTTGGCCCTGTGACAGAGATAATGGTTCCATGTTGGGCGTGAGGGTCACAGCTGGGATAAACCGATAAGAAATGTTCACTGCTGTTACTAAGTGAAGCTGACAATGGATTCACAGCAACCGGAACGCCGCGCATAATGTAAAATAACGTTATTTTTGACTGAAGAGGGAAGTTATTCACCTGAGCTACTCGTATATTTTACCTATAATAATGCAGTTTATCCCGTTTTTAAGAGAGACGGAACTGTACGTCGTCTGTTCACGGCATTTCTATTGGCTATGAACGCAATGGAAAAACACATTTATGAGGCCGTTGTTATGTTTCCTATGGGCCCTTCTAGAGCCTTTGGATTGAATATGAAACCACACTTACTTTGCGAACCAAGAAGTAGCCTTCGTTTTAGTGCTCGTTCTACATGTGAGTGCAACCCTGTAAAATTAAGGCCATCTTTTTTCTGAGTGGTTAGTAAAAGGTTAGACATACACTCATCGCAGAGAGAAAAGGGCTATGGAGCAGAAAACCAAAGCGCTGGCGGCACTTATGCGAAATGTGTTGCAGGCCATAAACAAACAGCAAACAGCCGAGTAATAACCAGTGGGACAGCACTTCTCAGAGAAGCGCAGGGTACACGATACTTCACAGATCCGTACAAATACCGACGGCAGAGACAATTCCTCAAAACGAATTTTTTTTTTCGAGTTGAATACGACAGACCGCGACTGGTCGTTTAGACATTCAAGTTTCACTGACTTCTTGTAAATTCAGATATTATCAAATGAAGAATGTAGACCTAATGAAGAACGTAGACGTAAGAGTAATAACTATTATAGTAAACACGATGGAGAAATTCCAACCGTATTCATAGTTCAAGGAACAATATTTTTGAACAGCATTGATACACAGCCTCTTTCGATCGATGGACCCCATTACCTACTGGAACACTTCCTCTTACCTGTCATTAATACCGTTAATACCTGTACAAGCACTAACTTCAGCAATTATTTTATTTCTCTGACTGTATGTAATTTCTATTGTCATTAGATCAGTCACTATAAAGTAGCATATAGTGTCCGGTAGACCAACTGTTTGGGAATCACAATGATTTTTATTCTTTGAACAAAGTAACCTAAAACCTGTTTGTGGCTGGTTACTGTACATCATCAAAATGGTTAAAATGGCTCAGAGCACTACGGGACTTAACTTCTGAGGTCATCAGTCTCCTAGAACTTATAACTACATAAACCTAACCTAACCTAAGGACATCACACACATCCACGCCCGAGGCAGGATTCGAACCTGCGACCGTAGCGGTAGCGCGGTTCCAGACTGTAGCGCCTAGAACCGCTCGGCCACTCTGGCCGGCCATCATCAAAAATTTACGTCACATAACAGCGGCGGTCGCTAGTCATGTCTTTCTTTGACAAATTTCAGTTTATTTTCGTATTTTTAACGGTTTGTGTATTGTTTCTGAGGCGGGATTTTGAGTACTGCCATAAACCACTCTCTGGGTGATTGGTGTACCATACGTACTGTCATTCTGGCAGACGAATTTATTTTGCGTCATCCATAGTTGTATACTTGCAAAACAAAAGGATTGGTCGACTTAGGGGAAGGGAACCAAACAGCGAGGTCAACGGTCCCATCGGATTAGCGAAGGATGGAGAAGGAAGAAGGCCGTGCCCTTTCAAAGGAACCATCCCGGCATTTTCCCTGATTTAGGGAAATCGCCGAAAACCTAAATCAGGTTGGTCGCCGGACGCGGGCTTGAACCGTCGTCCTCCCGAATGCGGGTCCAGTGTGCTAAACACTGCGCCACCTTACTCGGCAAAATGAAAAGGAACAGCAGTTGTTTGATAGGAGTAAATATTTTGACAGTATGAGAAGGAACAGGGTGCTCTTTGGAATGAGAGGGATCGTTAAAATTTCACTAGAAAAATACGCATCTAAGTGGAAACAGTTAATTACATAATTTTCTCGTTAGTGAGAGTCTATTTATTGACACCTCGTCTTTTTTCAGTCAGATGATGTTGTCAGTTGGATTACATACGAGGGTTAGAACTTATCATGGTGGTAACAGTGCCGCAGAGATGCAACTCAACGGAATAAAATAATGCCGCTTATCTTAGATACACACACTTTCCTCACCTCAGCGCAAACGGACACTCCCTTCCCACATCGAGCACATGCACAGTTACGTGAAGGATAGTGTAGAGGACGGTCTTCTGCAGTGCTGTCACGATGTTTTACAAAGAAAATATCCGCGGAGTTGGATAAAAATTGAACGTGCAAGAAATTGTAGAGCACGACAGTGTCTTTAACAACTTAAACGGGCTTGCGAGAAATCTACACTGCCTTATAGAACAGTGACAAGTTTTCATCGACGGACCCCGAAACGTGACAGATACTCGTCTGCCAGCCCGTGCCCGTATGAGTGAAGAAGTGCCCGATGCTGGACAGTGATGGGCGCCAGACGACTTCTGAGCTGGCCAGACACACAGGATTAGCCCACAGGACTGTGCTTCTCACTCTGAAGTTACGTTTGTAGGTGAGAAAATTCCTTCACCGTGAGTTCCTCATCATCTGCAGGAAGCACAGAAGCGGCTACGACGCTACGTTGCTCGCACTCAGTTGAAACTCTTTCTTGTGCCGCATCATTGCGCTGGAAGAGTCATGAGCTAAATCAAAAGAATGGTGTCAATACTGGACACTGTGTCGATGGAATGTTTGTCAGAGACCCAGAAATGTGGAAAGTACACTCCTGGAAATGGAAAGAAGAACACATTGACACCGGTGTGTCAGACCCACCATACTTGCTCCGGACACTGCGAGAGGGCTGTACAAGCAATGATCACACGCACGGCACAGCGGACACACCAGGAACCGCGGTGTTGGCCGTCGAATGGCGCTAGCTGCGCAGCATTTGTGCACCGCCGCCGTCAGTGTCAGCCAGTTTGCCGTGGCATACGGAGCTCCATCGCAGTCTTTAACACTGGTAGCATGCCGCGACAGCGTGGACGTGAACCGTATGTGCAGTTGACGGACTTTGAGCGAGGGCGTATAGTGGGCATGCGGGAGGCCGGGTGGACGTACCGCCGAATTGCTCAACACGTGGGGCGTGAGGTCTCCACAGTACATCGATGTTGTCGCCAGTGGTCGGCGGAAGGTGCACGTGCCCGTCGACCTGGGACCGGACCGCAGCGACGCACGGATGCACGCCAAGACCGTAGGATCCTACGCAGTGCCGTAGGGGACCGCACCGCCACTTCCCAGCAAATTAGGGACACTGTTGCTCCTGGGGTATCGGCGAGGACCATTCGCAACCGTCTCCATGAAGCTGGGCTACGGTCCAGCACACCGTTAGGCCGTCTTCCGATCACGCCCCAACATCGTGCAGCCCGCCTCCGGTGGTGTCGCGACAGGCGTGAATGGAGGGACGAATGGAGACGTGTCGTCTTCAGCGATGAGAGTCGCTTCTGCCTCGGTGCCAATGATGGTCGTATGCGTGTTTGGCGCCGTGCAGGTGAGCGCCACAATCAGGACTGCATACGACCGAGGCACACAGGGCCAACACCCGGCATCATGGTGTGGGGAGCGATCTCCTACACTGGCCGTACACCACTGGTGATCGTCGAGGGGACACTGAATAGTGCACGGTACATCCAAACCGTCATCGAACCCATCGTTCTACCATTCCTAGACCGGCAAGGGAACTTGCTGTTCCAACAGGACAATGCACGTCCGCATGTATCCCGTGCCACCCAACGTGCTCTAGAAGGTGTAAGTCAACTACCCTGGCCAGCAAGATCTCCGGATCTGTCCCCCATTGAGCATGTTTGGGACTGGATGAAGCGTCGTCTCACGCGGTCTGCACGTCCAGCACGAACGCTGGTCCAACTGAGGCGCCAGGTGGAAATGGCATGGCAAGCCGTTCCACAGGACTACATCCAGCATCTCTACGATCGTCTCCATGGGAGAATAGCAGCCTGCATTGCTGCGAAAGGTGGATATACACTGTACTAGTGCCGACATTGTGCATGCTCTGTTGCCTGTGTCTATGTGCCTGTGGTTCTGTCAATGTGATCATGTGATGTATCTGACCCCAGGAATGTGTCAATAAAGTTTCCCCTTCCTGGGACAATGAATTCACGGTGTTCTTATTTCAATTTCCAGGAGTGTATGCTGATTCCCGCGTACCACTGTGGTATTATCCCCTAACACGTGTCCTTCACCAGCAGCAGACCGTCAGTACGCTGTATTACTGTTCATTTTTTGGAACAAAACTTGTGACCATCTCTGAGAAAGAACCGGCGACAGCCCACACACCAGCTTATAAGACAACGCTCGGGTACATACAGCTCAAGCTGTGACCGACTTGGGTCTGGGAACAGCTGTACCCTCAACTATTCTGCCGGACAAAAGTAGTTGTAACTTCGGGTTGACTTGAAAGACTTCGTAGCATTCGCCTCACACCTGTTAGAGATTCTTAGCGGAATAGAGCGCTACAACTATCAACACAACTGTGGCTGCTAAAGGTTTCCTACTACTTCCACAATCGCTGGTAACGTGGTACACACAACGGGCATAAGTACTTTGCAGGAAGACACTAAACCTTTGAAACTTTTAGGTATTTTATATCGATTGTATATAAGTACTTTCCATTAATAACAGCCGGCCGGTGCGGCCGAGCGGTTCTAGGCGCTTCAGTCTGCAACCGCGCGACCGCTACGGTCGCAGGTTCGAATCCTATCTCGGGCATGGTTGTGTGTGATGTGCTTAGGTTAGTTAGGTTTAAGTAGTTCTAAGTTCTAGGGGACTGATGACCTCAGAAAGTAAGTCCCATAGTGCTCAGAGCCATTTGAACCATTAACTGTCCGTAACTGACCACTGTCAGGGAGTTTTCTTCGGTGGGAAGACTGGTATGGCATGCACTCAGCCTACTTTGGCCAACTGAGGAGCTACTTGATCGATTTGTAGCGGTTCCAGGATCAAGAAACCTGACAACGAATGGGCGAGCGGTGAGCGACCGCATGTCTACATCTACATCTACATCTACGTCGATGCTCCACAGTCCACCTTACGGTGCATGGCACAGGGTACCCCGTACCACGTCTAGTCAATTGCTTTCCTCTTCCACTCGCAAAAAGAACAACAGAAAAACGTCATCTATATGCCTCCATATGAGCTCTAATTTTACGTATCTTATCTTCGTGGTCCTTATGCGAAATGTATCTTGGCGGCAGTAGCATAGCTCTGCAGTCAGCTTCAAACGAAGTTTCTCTAAATCTTATCAGCAATGTTTCTAGAGAAGCAAAATTTTGTACCTGGCTGTACGTTCAGAGACCGTGAATCGTTACAATTGAAAGAAAACCGCCCTCGGTCACTATTTTTAACGAATTAACCGGGTTTCAACATTGCTAGGAGTGTCTTCCTCAGAATTTAAATGAAAGAATGGTCTATAACATGGTCACAGAATTATGACTGAAAACGTAAAGTACGGAATCATCGTGAAAGACTGGCAGTACTTATATGTAATTTATAAAATAATAAATATGTCGAAAGCGCATTAGTCACAAAGATATTTAAGATAAAGGAAACTGTGATGGCGAGCCACTAAGGGCTGCTCGTTACTTGCGTGGTGCAGGTTGCAAAACAGACTACCGTATGATACTCTGCATCACACGTTTTTAGTCATAATTCTGTGACCATGTTATAGACCATTCTTTGATTTAAATTGTGAGGAAGACACACCTAGCAAAAAATGGTTCAAATGGCTCTGAGCACTATGGGACTTGTGAGGTCATCAGTCCCCTAGAACTTAGAACTCTGAAACCTAACTAACCTATGGACATCACACACATCCATGCCCGAGGCAGGATTCGAACCTGCGACCGTTGCAGTCACGCGGTTCCAGAGTGAAGCGTCTAGAACCGCTCGGCCACCCCGGCCGGCACACTCCTAGCAGTGTTGAAACCCGGTTAATTCGTTAAAAATAGTGACCGAGGGCTGTTTTAATTGTTTCTAGAGAAGAACGTTGTCTTCCCTCTAGGGATTCCCATTTGAGTTCCTGAAGCATCTCCCTAAAATTCCCGTGTTTATCGAACCTACCGGTAAAAAAACCTAGCAGCTCGCCTCTGAAATGCTTCGATGTCTTCCTTCAATCAGACCTGGCACGGATCCCAAACACTCGAGCAGTACTCAAGAACAGGTCGCACCAGTGACCTACATGCGATCTCCTTTACAGGTGAACCACACTTTTCTAGAATTCTCCCAATAAACTAAAATCGACAATTCGACTTGCCCTCCGCCCCCCCCCCCCCCACACCTCCCCCACAATCCTCACGTGCTCATATCGCTTTGCAACGTTACGCCCAGATATTTAAACGACGTGACTGTGTCAAGCAGGACACTGCTAATGCTGTCTGAAGGAAGGAGGTTAGTATTTAACATCCCGTCTACAGCGAGATTATTAGAGACGGAGCTCAAGCTCGGATTAAGGAGCATGGAGAAGGAAATCAGCCGTGCCGTATGAAAGGAACCATCCTGTTACTTGCCTTAAGCGTTTAGGGAAATCACGGAAAACGTAAATCAGAATGGTCAGAACACGGGTTTGAACCGTCGTCCTCACGAATGCGAGTCCAGTGTGCTAACCACAACGATACCTCACTCGGTATGCTGTCCGAACATTACGCTTTTGTTTTTCCTATTCATCCGCATTAAGTTAAATTTTTCTACGATTAGAGCTAGCCACCGTGCTTCACCCCAACTAGAAATCTTGCCTAACTCATCTCGTATCTTCCTACAGCTACCCAACTTCGAAACCTTACCGTACACCACAGCATCGTCAGCAAATAGCAGCAGATTGGTCCACCCTGTCATTTACGTATATAAAGAATAATAGCGGTTCTACCACACTTCGCTGAGGCATTCCTGACGATAGCCTTCCGGAGATCTAAAAATATGTGATCTGCCTGTTGGCCTTCATCCATAGCTCGTAGTATATCACGTCAGAAAATGGCTAGCTGAGTTTCACATGAGCGACGCTTTCGAAAACCATGCTGTTCCTGGACATAAGCTTATCGACCTCAAGAAAAATTATTATATTCGATCTGAGAATATGCTCAAGGATTCTGATGTCAGGGATATTGGTCTGCAATTTTGCCGGTCTGTTCGTTTGCCGTTCTTATATACAGGATTCATATACGCTTTTTACCAGTCGCTTGGGACCAGTGGCGGATACAGAAAAACCTCAAGGAGGGGGCGCTAAGGATATCTTGAGCTACCTTTACTTTTACCGTAATAAAAAAATAAGCAAGTCACATGCAAAGTTTAAGGAAGTTTTATTTAAACTGATAATACACGTGTACAAGACAATGCCATCTTATGATATAAAAATGTTACAGTTGTGATTCTATTCCTTCATTGATGATTTCTATGGGCCTATACTTCCTGGCAAATTGGTTAATTACATCGTCCGTAGGTCAATCAATGTCAGGATGAGTGTTCAACAGAACTACGCCATTAAGTCCATTCTCCTTCGTTGTCGACGTCAGCCCTGTCTTTCTTTGTACGCCGCAATGTTGAAACACTTCTTTCTACTGTAGCAATAGACGCAGGTAGACAAGCTAATATTTTGTACCATCGTGAGCAAAGTAGGATAGTCAGATCTAGGACAAACAGACAACACTTGCATAACAGAATCACGATCATTAACGGCGTTTATGCTCATTTGCTTGTATTGAAGATTCTTTCCCATTAGTCCCTTTTTAATCACTGAAACACGTATGTAACATAGCAGCGATGGCGAGGCATTGTAGCATCTGTGACCAGAGAGTATGCGCTTGACCGCGCGAGTGTTGCGAGCGGTTCTCAGTCTGTCAGTCAGTCGTTGCGAGTCTGTAGCTCTGTCTAGTTGAGGGCAGTACTCGTCGAGTTGTGCAGTACTCAGTTAGTAGTCGTTGAGAGCAGTTCAGTGGTAGTCGTCGTGGAGTACGCTAGTAGTCGTCATGCAGAGCAGTCTGTGGGCAACACTGGTCAAGATGCTGAATGAGGTATATTGTTAATTAAGGTAATCATCAGATAATGTAAAGTTTATTTATTGTAATTAGTTTCCAACAAGTGCCCCAATAATAATTTTGATTTCAAAAGCAATTTTACAAAAAAAAATTTATTTAATTGAAGTTCCACTTCCCTTAAACAAAAGTCTCAGTTAAATTAAAAAAAAAAGGAATATTATTATTTGCAATGCAGTTCCTCCAAGCTGTGCGCAAGAATAAGAGCAGAAATGTGACTAGCAGATACAATGAGGTAAGAATTTAATTTCTGATTTGCAGAGGGCCAAAGACCGATATTTCGGTTTAATTGAATTATCATTATCACTGAAGTTTCATTAGTACTGAATTGTTTTTCATTATTTTGCGGAAGCTTACACAGAGTCAGATTGCGAATTTTGTTTAATGGTCATTGTCATTGAATTTATTTGCTGGGGGATTACGTTAGGTTGTATTCTTGTTAACATTCAAATTATTGTCCGGTCAACATTTTTGTGGGAAGGTTTCACTTGGTCCCATTTTTATTAAATATTTTCTTTTAAATTTTTGTGGGGAGGTTACACTTGGCGACACCCAGTCCAGGATCGTATTTCGTTGAGATTCTTTTGAACAACAGTCAGATATCTGCTCTTATTTGCTTAGATATAATTAGGATTTGGCGCAACGCTTTTATTAACTTGTGACTTTCTTTCTACAGGTCAACGGCAATTCGTTGCTCTGTTGTATTTGTGTGTTGCTTTTGCATTTGTGCTTATTGTTTTGTGAATATTGTAAAAATGCCGCGAAAGACTGTGAATAGTGTATCGCGAGGTATTATGAACGAAATTACCGGCATAAATGACTTTACCGATAGTAATTGTGACACGCAGTGTAATGATGACAATCCTGCGTTCACTAACAATCAGTGTATTCCAACCACTAATGATGACTTTTGTCTTAATGATGAACGAACGAACTCAATTGTCTCGTCTGTTAATTTGACGACAATTGATGATGCGGAGCGGTCTATAGTAATGAGCGCTGCCCAGCGGAACACACCCGGTTTGGAAAATTCAAGTAACGTTCAGACGAATTCTTCTAATGAAAATGAACAGGATACACAAAGTACGACGGATTTATTTAATTCCGAAATAGTGAGTGACAGTGTAGGTCCGAATGATAATCCTTTTGGTAAATTGCAGAATGACCAAATGGTCGCACAAAGCGCGACAATTCCAGGTACACAATCAAACAGCACAGATAATGGAGTAGGTAATGTTACTTTGGAACAATTTATGGCAATAATGCTACAGTTTAGGAACGAACAGAATGAAAAACTAGACAGACTTAGTGAACAGTACAAACAGCGGAAGGAAATGATGAATAATTATTTCAAACAACTTAATGGAAGTTTCGACAACCATTACAAACAGGTAAGTGAAACAATTAATGAAAGTTTCAAACTAACGAGCGAAAAACTAGACAACCTTAACGAACAGAGCATACAAGTTAGTGAACAGAATACAGCTGTTACCGTGCAATGCCAGGACATTAGAGAGCAATTACGTGTGGATACTGAGGATTGTGCTAAAAACAGTAATAAAGAAGTTGGCACTGTTGCACAAGAAGTGAGTAGCACACGTGTAGGCACAATAGAATCACATAAAGACAAAATTAATGCAGTCACTGAACAATGCCGTAAAAACACAGTACAGATAAGCGACGAGTTTAATTTAGAGTCAGCGGAAGTTTCACACACTCCGAATACGGAAGTTGACGAGAAATTTGCACGGCACAACAACCAAATTGACGAAAGTATTACAGTAACAGAATTAACAATTATTTCAGTCACCAATACGTCACAGAATCCGCCACGTTGCGAGCATTTGTCAGACTCGCGCAACGCGTATAATATGAGCAATTTACAGAGACTACGCGAATTAAAATCCGAAAAGCTACGCGACTTAAAATCTGAAAAGCTACGCAACTTGAAATCCGAAATGACACAGAAAAACAGATTCACACACAAACCCGAACGTGTTTTCAAATTCAATGACGAGAACGTAGATTACGAGCAATTTTTATCCGCCAGAAAATGTAAAGAATTTAATAATGACAGCGTACAGGTACACGCTTTGAACTGTATGCGACAATTTATTTTTGTACTTTCACCGCTATTACCTGTAACGCAGAAACTAGCTTTGAACTGGATACGACAATTTGCTCTTGAATTTTTACCAACATTTCGTGTAATGCAAAAACTTGAATTAGTATGGATACAGCAATTTATTTCTGAATTTTTACCGGCATTGCCTGTAAGGCAAAAGCTGAAAAGTATTTGTAGCGCGTAATTAACCTCAGGGGATTCATTACGCTTTAATGAATATGTGCCGTAGCGAGCATAGGGCCCCGAGCTGTAGTAGTGCTGTTTCATCTTTAGTTTTCTGCACTGCTGCCTTCTCTTCTACTATACTTTATATCTATCAAAACCGCTCTTTAACTATTGCTCTATCTAGAATTAAGAAACGTAGTAATAAGAAAACCGGATAAGACAAGTATATACCGAAAGTGACAATTTTCATTAGGCACTCCACAACTACCAGCGTAATTTTAATAACTGACAAAATTTTAATCATCAGTACGTGTAAAATTATCAGCAACAGTAAACATATTTTGGTAACAATAGACATTTTTCACCACAACAGCATGAAAGTCAACCGCTTTGCATACCTAACCAACAATGCAGTCTACAAGGTCAACCAAGCTTTAATGTTTCGCCGCGTGCACGTATAGTCCCAGCTACAACAAATAGTAGCGCACGGCAGCAAGGAAATAACTATGTATAGAAAAAACAGTATTTCAATCTCTATCGCAATGCGCCGTATGGAAATGACTATCACGACATACGTAAAATTAATTAGCACAATTTTCAGCGTACATTCAATAACACGTCAGATAGAATATGATTAAATACAGTACAGGTTGCATATTCCAATAATGTAAGCAATACTTTTGACACGCAGAATTTTGTTCATGAGAATGTTATTGGAAACACGCTTTGTTGAATACACCACTTTTATCGCACCCAGATCTTACCAGAAATTTTTCCATTGCTACAGACAGTTCTAACACCGCTTTAGGCGTACACATTTTCCAGGAAATTGAAGAAGATGGTTCTACAGTAATTAAAAACATCGCATTTGCAAGCCGCATTCTATCACCTGCTGAACGTAATTATTCCGTTACTGAACTTGAAACATTATGTGTTGTTTGGGCTTTTACGAGATTTCGGCACTTTCTTTATGGAAGACACACTACAGTTTACACAGACCACAGAGCGATACAATTTTTACTTCCAGCTAAATTCACTCACGACAGGTTAAGCAGATGGAAACTTTACTTGCAAGAATTTAATTTCACAATTGTTCACATTCCCGGCACACAAAATGTTGTAGCAGACGCATTATCCCGTTCTCTTTGCAACAATCAACAAGACATCGCAACCAACTTCTGTAAAGCAAATTTCAGCGTAATGTACATCCAACAAGTTGCATTTGAAAATTTTATTTCGTCGTCATTACAGGACATAGCAAAAGAGCAAAGTAAAGACAATGTGTGGAAAGAAATTAAACACCTTTGGCAAGATAGGAATAATGTTACGATTAGAAACCATTACACTGTACGCAATGACATTCTGTTTCGCCGTTCTCATCCTGACAGCAACAATTGGTTATTATGCATCCCTGACGAACTTGTTAACAAATTAATCTGGTACACTCATTTAAGTTACGCACATTACGGAGCACGAAAATGTTTTCTTATACTGAGACAGAACTGTTATTTTAACAACATGGAGAAACGTATACGACGAGTTTTAGCGTCTTGTAAAATTTGCCAGAAAGCTAAGTCAGACACAACGTCACATATTCCTCCATTATATCCGATTGTACCTGTTAAATTAAGACATATGGCCGCAGTAGATATTTTTGGTCCGATTCCGAGAACTAACAGAGGTTTTTGCTACATCTTTGTCGCTGTTGAGCTCACTTCGAAATTTGTTACTTTCACTCCGTTACGCAAAGCTACTGCTAAAACTGTTTCGAAAGCATTTGTAAAACATTTTCTATTTCATGTAGGGCATGTGATGAGAGTAATTTCTGACAATGGATCTCAATTTCGTAGTAGCATATGGACACGCATGTTACGAGCCAGAAACATTTCTCCGATCTATATATCCAAGTACCACGCTTCTTCGAACCCCTGTGAACGGTTAATGAAAGAAATTGGTAAGCTGTGCCGAATATACTGCCACAAAAGACATATTGATTGGGATACACACATACACTCATTACAGGATGTAATTAACTCCATTCCAAATGAATCCACTATGCTATCTCCGTCTGTTATACTGAAAAACGTTGAACCACCAAACAAAATTAAAGAATTAATAAATTTCCCTACATCTTGTCGCTTACGACACCACGAAATAATTGACATTGCGCTGAACAACATCAAACGTGCCGCAGAGCGCCGGAGAAGACAGCAAAAACAGGTTTGTACACGCCGCGACTTTCACGTTGGACAGAAAATATTAGTACGTACACACTATTTATCCAGCAAATTAAAAGGTAAGTGCAGTAAATTTGAACTTCTATACGCAGGTCCATATCGGATTCGCAGCATCCCTCACCCCAATGTTGTACACGTCGAAACTTTGAGAACCAGAAAATCGAAAGGCAATCACCATATCTCAAACATAAGCCGTTTATTGAATGAAATCACTTTATGATGTAACATGCTATGATGCCATTTACTAATGCCATTATTTCACCTGACTAATTACTGATGATTATCGTATTTTTTCTTGGCAAGTGCCCGGCAAGGTAAGGTTAGCAGGTCGCTTTTCTTGTCGTTACACATCAGACCATGCACATTTTCCACTTTTTATGTACGATTGTATTCCAGTTTTGTCTATATGCACTGTGAAATAGTTAAGGTATAACACACACCAGTCGACTTTGACATTTTTTTGGCCTTATGACATCTCAACATCGTGACTTTTACATTTTTGCTGCTACATTGTGATATTCTCTGTACATTTTGGCTTTGAACACTGTCAATGTCTTTGACATATTACGTTGTCTGTCATGTTATGCTGTATGGTTAATTGTGTCACCATAAACCAGTCATTATTTAGTGGGTATATGATTTAAATGCAAGACGTTAATCTCTGTTCATCAATTTCAGAAAGAAATGATGCGTGTAAGAAATAAATTCAACAGAAATGGGAATTTCACCTACGGAATAAACGATAGAAGATGCAATAACTTTATGAGGAAGAGTAAATGGATCAGGATTAACAAGCATTAACAAGAATATACTATACTCATCGTAGAATAGCAGTCTTAACTAATTTTTTCTTTCAGAATACAAAGTGATTGATGCAGGCTGTCAGACAGAACTACACATCTTAGTTTTAGTGATGAAATATGTTAGAGATAAGGAATAGTTGTATAATGAGTAATGAAGTGATATTTTTGCAGATGATAATGAATACTGATGAATAATGATGAAGAATATGCTATTATGAATAATGAAGTTTTTTCTTTACAGGTGATGATAATAATGAAGTTATGATAATATGGATAATGAAGTGATTGATAATGAAGTTTTTTCTTTACAGATGAGGATAATGTTGAAGTTATGTATTTATGCTACGTAGTTATTTAAGTATTTGTTGCAGTTTGTTTTGACAGCAGGTGTTATATTGCATAGTAGGATGACGGAAAGTTTTGGAAAGGACAGCTATGGAACACATGTTTATACACATTTCACTACTTGTTAATTCGAAGTTCACTACTTTTCAGCATAGTGTGCGTTTCTTCTTTCAGGTCAATAATCCATTTTGTATTTTTTCCAGGAGAAGTTTTTCATGATACATACTAAACCTATTACTTATTATACCTGTTCTAGTACTTGCATTTATTTTTTTTTACCCATTTGTGTCTATCATTTATACATGTGATCACATTACTGCCTTGTTTCACAATCTTGCTACAGCTGACTCATGACGAATGACGTTACACATTTTTCATTTACAGGAACAACCCAGAACCAATTTTTTTCTTTTTCTCTTCTTGCTTTCCCTTATAATAACTCCACTGTTTATTGTAATGAGACTACTTATAATGTGTATGATTATTAATGCTATGACTGTAATTAGCTGATTTTTAATAACGACTTCATAATGATCTGAATGTCACTCAATGAATTGTTATTACTTCTTAATGATCTGAATAATACTGAATGAGGAACTATGTTTTATACTATTCGATACTTGATGGCCACTGAGTGCCAATAATTAATGTCACTCAATGAATTATGTTGTTAATTATGCTATTAATTAGCTCTTGTTTTCAATGTTGATACTTTGTAACTGGAAAAGAATACGATTATTTAATAATGCTTTGTAACTAGGAAAAGAAGGTTACTGATTCTATGTAAAACAATTAATGAACATTTTTCTGTAATACTACATACTTGGTACAGAAATGTTCAATCACTGGGCTATGAATGCCCCAAACTACTAATGAAGACTGTAATTGTCAATATTATGTGACTTAATGTCCTTCACCTCATGAGCTAACTACCCTGAATTACTGCAATGTCCATTTGTCCTATCTATCCTAGTGATCATGGAGCACTATCTTTGGTTTTGCACTAATTCTACGTTGGTGTGCCTTGTAAAAGCGTGGTGTTGACACGACATGCTGTCCACCACCATGAGCGATGAAGACGTTATTATGGTCCCACTGTTTGGTGTACCTAATGTACTGCCAAAATGAGAACATGAAATATTACTACGAGAGTTCAGTGTCTTGGCTACACTGATGAATTCTGATGGGAAAAGAACTGCAAATTGTGTCACTTGGTGTTGTACATCTGTCGAAAGATATGGACTTTCAGAACAGCTGTGTGCAATCTAAAGTGCTACAACCATGATGCAATCCTTCCCTTTCCTATCCTAATTCTTGTCACATAGTGAAAATAATTTTTTGCTAACATTATTTATGTTCATGACTATACATATTTTTGATTCGCTGAACTCCAGTGCGGGTACAGTTATGTCACTTGTCGATATGATTTTTGCCATTATGTTTATTTATTGCAAAAATACCTAAGACATTTTTTCAATTTGTTCTCAAGTACAGTATGTGCACTCTTGTCTTTTATATTGTATATACATTTTTTACTATTTTTTTTTAATGATATGTTCTGAACTACAGTGCATGTGCACTTATGTTAGGTGTTAATATGTTTTCTACTGAACTTCAGTGCCTGTGCCCTTTTCTCATTTTTCAATATGATTTGTACTATTCTGTATATTCAATACTTCAATGCGTATGCACTTATGTCATTTGTTACTAATTGTATATACATTTCATCATTTACTGATATGTTCTCAACTGCAGTGCATGTGCACTCATGTCACTTGTCAACATAATATTTTTTGCCAGTCTATTTATTTGTTCTGAATATGCTAAAGAATTTTTTCAGTGCCTGTGCACTTTGTTATCTGTCAAATAATTTGTATATACATTTTTCTGATTTGCTACTATGTTTTGTACTCACATTTTGTCTTTGTCTGATATATTTTGTACTTAGTGGGTGTGCACAACATTTAATTCATGTACTACATCTAAATATTCTGTAAGTTGTAGAAGTTTGTTAATTAAAGAAAAATTTTGCCGCACTTGGCAAGTCCAAATGACTCACCATCGCTGCCAAATTTTTGCCCCCCCAGTGGAGGGTTATGAAACACGTATGTAACATAGCAGCGATGGCGAGGCATTGTAGCATCTGTGACCAGAGAGTATGCGCTTGACCGCGCGAGTGTTGCGAGCGGTTCTCAGTCTGTCAGTCAGTCGTTGCGAGTCTGTAGCTCTGTCTAGTTGAGGGCAGTACTCGTCGAGTTGTGCAGTACTCAGTTAGTAGTCGTTGAGAGCAGTTCAGTGGTAGTCGTCGTGGAGTACGCTAGTAGTCGTCATGCAGAGCAGTCTGTGGGCAACACTGGTCAAGATGCTGAATGAGGTATATTGTTAATTAAGGTAATCATCAGATAATGTAAAGTTTATTTATTGTAATTAGTTTCCAACAAGTGCCCCAATAATAATTTTGATTTCAAAAGCAATTTTACAAAAAAAAATTTATTTAATTGAAGTTCCACTTCCCTTAAACAAAAGTCTCAGTTAAATTAAAAAAAAAAGGAATATTATTATTTGCAATGCAGTTCCTCCAAGCTGTGCGCAAGAATAAGAGCAGAAATGTGACTAGCAGATACAATGAGGTAAGAATTTAATTTCTGATTTGCAGAGGGCCAAAGACCGATATTTCGGTTTAATTGAATTATCATTATCACTGAAGTTTCATTAGTACTGAATTGTTTTTCATTATTTTGCGGAAGCTTACACAGAGTCAGATTGCGAATTTTGTTTAATGGTCATTGTCATTGAATTTATTTGCTGGGGGATTACGTTAGGTTGTATTCTTGTTAACATTCAAATTATTGTCCGGTCAACATTTTTGTGGGAAGGTTTCACTTGGTCCCATTTTTATTAAATATTTTCTTTTAAATTTTTGTGGGGAGGTTACATCACAAAGAGTGATTCTTCTTCAAAGAATGGTAGTTCAATTAAGGGCTGATTCAATTTATGTGCCAGATCATTACCGTCATGTTTCAGTAGTTGTTAGGTCAAAAGTATCTTGAATTTTAAATGATAAATATTTTCTTCAGCAAAACGTTCTCTCATGTCATTCGTAACATGACCCAGTGTTGGAATAAAAACAGTTTTTTCCGATATATCATAGCATCATCATTACGATCGCAGTTTATAGGAATCCTCTCGAAAGTCACTATTACCGGATATATATGCATCAGTACTTTCCCATAGCTAACTATCATTACGAGTAAGGTATGGGAAACTATTGTTACGAGTCTCGTAACAATATTTTTACTGTGAAATAACCATAAATTACTATCATTAATACGCCGCGGGGAATGGCCGCTTCGTTTGAGGCGCCACGTATCGGATTGCGCGGCCCCTCCCGCCGGAGGTTCGAGTACTCCCTCGGGCTGTGTGTGTTGTTCTTGGCATAAATTAGTTTGTGTGTTAGTGTAGGGACCTATGATCTGAGCAGTATGGCCCCTTACGAATTCGCACACACTTGACCATTTATTATTAATACTTCACAATCATCTGATCACTCTCACTCTTGACTAATCTTCACACTTGCACTTGCTATAGTTAGGACTTTTTACTTATTCATTCTTCAGTCTTAATATTTCTGCTTCTGAATGTAAACTAGCTTTCCTATTCAGCGAATAGTCCGTATTTATAACGCTACGTATCGAAGGTTCTCTGTACAAGAAAACAGTAGAAAATTAGCGACTTTTCTCGAACAAATGAGAGACAAAATAACGTATCGAGATCGCTAGAATGACCGCGAATTTTCTCATAGGTATGTGTTAGCGATGTGTGTGGCAGACAGAAACGTATAAAATACGATGACGAGGACGCGCGTGCTATATAGGATAATACAACTACTCGATAACTCGAATCAGGAGTCGACTGACAAAAGAAACGAACAGCGTGTGTGCTGACTGACGGGGACGGCGGGGGTGGCAATTAGGGCGGCCCCGTCACTGCTTGGGACTTTGCACTGGGCTAGAGATTCACGATGCTTCTCCATCCGCATGCAATGACGCCACTGGCAAAGGATGACACGGTGGTCGGTCAGGTCCAAACGGTCCATCTAGGGTCAGAACACGGAACCTTACTCTTCATTTTATACTATTAAGATTCCAAAGCTCACACTTGCTTTCCCAAGAGAAACAAAACAAAACTGCGATCCTAATCGTATACGAAAACCCATGTTCTGTCAGTCGTACAGAAAATCGCCTCAAGTATAAACGGCCGAAGCCAGATGGAATCGCAGAAGAGCGCACGCCACTCACCTCTGGGCAGCTGCGTTGTGGAGGCGGTGCAGCAGGCCGACTGTTCAGTCACTGCCCCACGACCGCCACTGTTCTGGTGGGTCGCTGCCGCCTTACGTCATCCGTTACGTCACAGCACCGGTGCCCCCGTCCGCGGAGCAGCGCGTCCACTGCCCGTGTGTGGCGACAGGCGAAAGCCTTGCCAGAGCAGATCTGGGGTCAAGGATCGTGGCGTGGTAGCAGGCGAGGGACGGGCGAGCGACGCTCAGTTGTGCCAGGGCTGGTAGTTAATCCAACATGACAGCAGTTTCAGGCGGTATCCACGGTCAAGTGAGCAGGTATTAAGAAAAAGTGATTCGTACTGTGAGAGACGTCGAGGAGTTCTTAGAAACGAGAATAGAGTGAATCGGGAGAAAGTAATCGAGATATGGTGTCTATTCGCCGGTGTAGCTTCACTGAGTCAAGAGAGACTTCAGTGTGCACTCAGTGTCCCGATGCTTCCTCGAGGCCAAGTTCAAAATGGTTCAAATGGCTCTGAGCACTATGGGACTTAACATCTACGGTCATCAGTCCCCTAGAACTTAGAACTACTTAAACCTAACTAACCTAAGGTCACCACACAACACCCAGCCATCACGAGGCAGAGAAAATCCCTCACCCCGCCGGGAATCGAACCCGGGAACCCGGGCGTGGGAACCGAGAACGCTACCGCACGACCACGAGATGCGGGCCGAGGCCAAGTCTCGAGAGGCAAGCGGTATGTGCACTTATGTATTTTTCGTCTTTGGGAGCAAAAAAATTGCGGTATGTAATAAAATTTATGCTTTAAAATAGTCGCAAATGTGAGACTTGAGTTTCTCCAGGTGTAAAAAAATGGCTCTAAACACTATGGGGCTTAACTTCTAAGGTCATCAGTCCCCTAGAACTTAGAACTACTTAAACCTAACGACATCACACAACACCCAGCCATCACGAGGCAGAGAAAATCCCTCACCCCGCCGGGAATCGAACCCGGGAACCCGGGCGTAGGAACCGAGAACGCTACCGCACGACCACGAGATGCGGGCCGAGGCCAAGTCTCGAGAGGCAAGCGGTATGTGCACTTATGTATTTTTCGTCTTTGGGAGCAAAACAATTGCGGTAAGTAATAAAATTTATGCTTTAAAATAGTCGCAAATGTGAGACTTGAGTTTCTCCAGGCGTAAAAAAATGGCTCTGAACACTATGGGGCTTAACTTCTAAGGTCATCAGTCCCCTAGAACTTAGAACTACTTAAACGTAACCAACCTAAGGGCATCACACACATCCATGCCCGAGGCAGGATTCGAACCTGCGACCGTAGCGGTCACGCGGTTCCAGACTGTAGCGCCTAGAACCGCATGGCCAACCCGGCCGGCTCTCCCGGCGTAAACAAAGTTCAAATGACTTACGGAAACGCAGCTGTATGACGTCGTCATTCGATATTTCGACAGGTGATCACTCTGTCATTTTCAAGGCAAAACTGCAGGAAGTAAGCGCTGAGCAAGGGAATTTAAAACACCGGTTTGCGGAGCGGGAAACCTAAGTAAGGATAACAGTTCAAAAACTTCAGCCTTCCAGGTCTGAATGCAATGAAATGTGATTTTTTTGATTAAGTCTATCTTTTATAGTGCCGCTATAATTAAAGTTTCGCTTCTTGGGCCAGTGTAGACGGAAAATTGTTTACCGTATGTACACCCGACTTTCTTGCAATGATGTGCAGATTTTCTGCGCTGCGGGAATTGCATTGTTAGTAGTGTTAGTGACCTGATTCTCCGTTAGGCGTAGGTACTGGTACGGCGACGGAGGGCTGAAACGCAAGTACCAGTGTACATTACAGTTATAGACAGTCAGCATGGGTTTGGACAAGGTCAGCAGGACTTCACTTGTAAATCTGTTTTATCAAAACAACAGCAGTATTGCAACTGCTCTTCTCGGGCACCGTTGCATTAAAGTATTGTAGACATGACCTTTTTTCGCACCGGGATTGATGAACATGATTGAGAAGTTCGAATTAACGCTCGATTAAGAGAATTGTTCCTGGGGGATGTCGACCTCCAACTGCGCCACAGATTATTGAAGAAGTTACTGTTGGCACGGCTGAGAATGCTGCCCTCAGTGTGACATCTTCAAGCAGAGCTCAAGCTGCGCCACGACAACTGAACATTATTCCAGGGCCCACCGTTCGAAAACTGCTGCGAACAGTTGTGAAATGATCACCGTACGAACTTCACATCCAGGCAGCCGTCACACTGAGCAACGTGTGTAACCTGGAACGTAAACATGGTACTCAAGTCAAAAACATCACCATCTCATGGACAAATTACACTACTGGCCATTAAAATTGCTACACCAAGAAGAAATGCAGATGATAAACGGGTATTCATTGGACAAATATATTATACTAGAACTGACATGTGATTACATTTTCACGCAGTTTGGGTGAACAGATCCTGAGAAATCAGTACCCAGAACAACCACCTCTGGCCGTAATAACGGACTTGATACGCCTGGGCATTGAGTCAAACAGATGGCGTGTACAGGTACAGCTGCCCATGCCGCTTCAACACGATACCACAGTTCATCGAGAGTAGTGACGCGTATTGTGACGAGCCAGTTGCTCTGCCACTATTGACCAGACGTTTTCAGTTGGTGAGAGATCTGGAGAATGTGCTGGCCAGGGCAGCAGTCGAACATTTTCTCTATCCAGAAAGGCCCGTACATGACCTGCAACATGCGGTCGTGCTTTATCCTGCTTAAACGTATTGTTTCGCAGGGATCGAATGGAGGGTAGAGCCACGGGTCGTCACACATCTGAAATGTAACGTCCACAGTTCAAAGTGCCGTCAATGCGAACAAGAGGTGACCGAGACGTCTAACCAATGGTACCCCGTACCATCACGCCGGGTGATACGCCAGTATGGTTATGGCGAATACACGCTTCCAATGTGCGTTCACCGCGATGTCACCAAACACGGATGTGACCATCATGATGCTGTAAACGGAACCTGGATTCATCCGAAAAAATGACGTTTTGCCATTCGTGCACCCAGGTTCGACGTTGAGTACACCATCGCAGGCGCTCCTGTGTGTGATGCAGCGTCAAGGGTAAACGCAGCCATGGTCTCCCAGCTGACAGTCCATGCTGCTGCAAGCGTCGTCGAACTGTTCTTGCAGAGATGGTTGTTGTCTTGCAAACGTCCACATCTGTCGACTCAGGGATCGAGACGTTGCTGCACGATCCGACACATCCATGCGGATAAGATGCCCGTCATCTCGACTGCTAGTGATACGAGGCCGTTGGGATCCAGCACGGCGTTCCGTATTATCCTCCTGAACCCACCGATTCCATATTTTGCTAACAGCCATTGGATCTCGATAAACGCGAGCGATACGATAAACCGCAATCGCGATAGACTACAATCCGACCTTTATCAAAGTCGGAAACGTGATGTTTCGCATTCTCCTCCTTGCAGGAGGCATCACAACAACGTTTCACCAGGCAACGCCGGTCAACTGCCGTTTGTGTATGAGAAATCGGTTGGAAACTTTCCTCATGTCAGCACGTTCTAGGTGTCGCCACCGGCGCCAGTCTTGTGTGAATGCTCTGAAAAGCTAATCATTTGCATATCACAGCATCTTCTTCCTGTCGGTTTAATTTCGCGTCTGTAGCACGTCATCTTCGTGGTGTAGCAATTTTAATGGACAGTAGTGTGAAATGTGTTGCTTTCAATAGTTTATTCGTAATTTTTCTTCCGCAAGCCTTTACAAATGTGTCACACAGTTTCATTGTTCTACGATCACTGGTTTTACATGGAAGCCTTCTAATGTGGTGACGTGTAATTATAACGATCCCATACTTTGGATTCTCCACGTCAGCAAATTATACGTCACTTGTTGTATTCACATACGAGGTGTATTTTGATAAAGTAACCAGGTATCGCCCTCCAAGTTATCCATCGGTAACGTGAACACACCAAGTAAAATGTAGTGCTGTATTGTGGCTAGAGGGCACTCCACAAGTTCATGTAATTTCAAGTGAAGTGTGAAATAATGTCAACGTTACGTTTCTCACACTGGTGACTTGGCAGTCAACACAGGTTCCATAGCATTACGGTATTAGTAGCTACTTACTTTTCTGTAACTAATATACTAAGAAGCTGCAGGAATGATCACTCTGTCGCCGTTATTACTTAAACTGAGGTGGGAATTTCATATTGGGGCCTCCATTTTATTTGGACTAGAAATAGTTTAGTGTTTGTTTTCGGAAATAAATTTTAGATTGTACTTCCGCAGGATGTGGAACGTACACGTGTGCACTCTCTTTGAGTGACTCCACTACTGCGACGTCATCTAATATGGCGCGAGTAGTGAAAACTTCAGACGGTTAGTGTAGGCCTGTGCGGTACATCTGCAATATTCTTCTGTGTCACTGTGTCATTGCTTCGTACGGCCAGTTAGGATGATTGGGGCCACTTGAGTTACATAACTGCCATACACCACTCACGCGCCATCGCTTCCTCAGTGCACACGCACCACAGCTCGTCGCTTCAGAGTTTGAGTTCCCATCGCCTCACAGTAATCGCAACACAAGGTCTCGGTTGCCTAGTGTCCTAGTTTTGCCCGTCAACAAAATGAAAGAAAAAAGAAGGAGCCTCAACCTACTCCTCTCAGGCCGAAATCTGTTCCGCGCATAGTTCAATGACTAGTGGCATTTAAGAAAAATCTGAAGCACTTTTTCGTAAAAATCAACGAATATGGCCAGTTTTTCTCTCAAATCAACTAAATAACCAGTTTATCTCTCTGTTAAAGAGCAGTGCAAATGTTCCTATCTCATCCTAGGTGTGCATTACATTACATTACATTAATATTTGTTCCACAGACCCTGAACACGACATTTCGTAAAGATGTAGAACATGTCACTGTAACTAAGTTTTCTTTACACAAATTAATTAATTAATTAATTCTTTTTTTCAGTTACTGCCTCATATCTAAAAATTCCTCTATTGGTAAGAAGGAGATGTCGTTCAGAATTTCTTTTATTTTGTTTTTAAATGTTGGTCTGTCAGACTTTTGATGCTATTTGACAAATGACCAAAGAATTTTGTGACAGCATAATTCACCTCTTTCTGTACCAAAGTTAGAATTAACCCAGAATACTGAAGATCATCCTTTCTTGCAGTGTTGCAGACATGAACTTCACTGTTATTTTTGTAATGTTATGGGTTATTAATAACAAATTTCGTAAGTGAATATATGTATTACGAAGGTATTGTGAATATCCCGAATTCCTTAAATAAATATCTGCAAGGTGATCTTGGATGGACTCCAGCTATTATTCTGATTACACGCTTTTGATTAATGAATACTTTTTCTCTTAATCATGAATTATCATATGAAAGCAGTTAATGAAAACAGACATAGCAGGTTAATTTACTGATATATTTATCACCAAAATATGCAGTAACACTAATAGCGTAAAGTAGCTGAACCTAACCGTTTCAATTTCTCATCAATACACACACCCAGAAATTTTGAACATTCTTGGCATAGCAACAGACTTCTGTTCATAGTCTTCATTTATCAAAGGTGTTACGCCATATACTGTACAGAATTGTATATACTGTGTTTTCTCACAATTTAATGAGAGTCCATTTGCAGAGAACCACTTAAAAATTTTCCGAAAGACAGTATTTATAATTTCCTCAGCTGATTCTTGTTTCTTGGGTGTGATTACTATACTTGTATCATCAGCAAAAAGAACTACCTTTGCATCTTCATGAATACAGAGTGGCAAGTCTTTAATTTATATTAAGAGCAATAAGGGACCCAAGACTGAACACTGTGGGACACCATTCTTGATACATCCCCAGTTAGAGGACTCTGCTGGTTTTTGTAGACTATCTGTACTGTTAATTTCAACCTTCTGCATTCTTCCAGTTAAGTGTGAATTAAACCATTTGTGTACTGTGCCACACATACCACAATACTTAAGCTTATATAGAAGAATTTCATGATTCACATAATAAACAGACTTTGAGAGATCACAAAATATCCCGATGGGTGATGTTTGGTTATTCAATGCATTTAATATTTGATTAGTGAAAGCATTTATAGCATTTTCTGTTGAAAAGCCTTCCTGAAAATCAAACTGACATTTTGTTAGTACTTCATTTATACAAACATGTGATGGTATTCTTGAATACATTACTTTCTCAAGAATTTTGGATAAAGCTGTCAGAAGTCAGATTGGGCGGTAGTTGTTAGCATCAGACTGATCCCCTTTTTTATGCAATGGTTTAGCAATAGCGTATTTCAGTCTATCTGGAAAAATGCCCTGTTTAGTGAACTACTACATGTGTGGCTGAGAATCCTACTTATCTGTTGGGAACAAGCTTTAAGAAATCTATTAGAACAAATAAGCCCTTGGTCACAAATATTAAGTCAAAATTGACCAGGTTTCGAAGCTACTATGAGCATCGTCTTCAGAATTAGACTAACTGTTGGTTCTTTATATTTAGAAGCAGCCTTAGATACCTGGGCAGGTGAGAAACGTAAAACTTTGAACATTGCTGCTAAGGTTCAGTTACCATATCAGAATTATATTAGAACAAATAAGCCTTCGGTCACAAATATTAAGTCAAAATTGACTTAATATTTGTGACCGAGGGCTTATTTGTTCTAATGGTCAGTTTTGACTTAATATTTGTGACCGACAGCTTATTTGTCCTTATATAATTCTGACACGGTCACTGAACGTTAGCAGCTACGTTCAAAGTTTTACGTTTCTTACCTGCCCAGGTATCTAAGGCTGCTTCTAAATATAAAGAATTAACAGTTAGTCTAATTCTGAAGATGACGCTCATAGCAGCGTCGAAACCTGGTCCATTTTGACTTAATATTTGTGACCGAGGGCTTATTTGTTCTAATATAATTCTGACACAGTCACGAACCTTAGCAGCTATGTTCAAAGTTTTAAGAAATCTGTTGGAAATCCCATCAATTGCATGTGAACTTTTACTTTTGAGTGAATTTATTAATTTCCTAATTTAAGCAGGAGATGTGGGTGTAATTTCAATTTTATGAAAGTGCGTAGGTGTAGCCTCTTCCATTTACTGCCTCGCATTTTCTACAGAATAATTGAATCCTATTTTCTCTAAAACACTAAAAATGATTATTAAATTGTTTCCTACTACTGATTTCTTGATAACAAACTTTTCATTGAGTTTCATAGAAATACAGTCTTCCTGAGCTCACGGTTGCCCTCTTTACCTTTTAACAATATTCCAAATTGTTTTAATTTTATCATCAGACGTACTAATCTCAGACGTAATGTACATATTTCTGGACTTATAGTAGTTTTTATAATGTTCCACTGTTTCTGGATCATTTCTCCTCCTAGCTGTGATGTACATTTCACTTTTCTGTTTACAAAATATTTTTATTTCTTCTTCCTCTTTTCGTTTCTTTGTTAGCGCCGTCTCCGTCTGTCTCCACCTCTTCATTAGTTGTACTGTTTAACGTTCCTCCCTCTCTGGCCGCCCCACTTCTTCGCTGGCGTCCACTCCTGCCAAGGCTCTCAGTTTAAATCTACCGGGCTCTAATTTGTCTCTGGTGTTTTGTTTTCCTTGAACTGATGTAAACTCTGCTGTATTCTACAGTCGCTACTATTTTTTCTACTGTTGGCGTTGTAAGTAGAAAAAGCGTTTATCCCAATGTTTTACAGCATGTGTGTCGTTTTGAACGTAACGTAAAATGTACGGAATGCCTGGTTACATTTAAAAGAGGAACTGACGACCACAATCTAGACAGGATGGATAAATAAATAAGTAATAATTTATAAAAGACCTAATTGTGCCAAGTGCAAATTGTGCCAATGTCTTTGTTGATAGAAATGTTTGGTAACTGCTGCCGGTACAGCACACTTCATTCACCTTGGCGTGTACACAGCCAGTAGCGCCTTCAACGATTCTCGCCTGAGAGACGAATCTGCATAGTGTTTTCCTGCTGCTTATTTACATTTAAAGTTTCGGAGTCATTAGACGAAGGACAGGGGCATTGCGTTACAACGTCGGAAACGGCTCGTGGCTTGAAGTGGAGGTGCAGGAGCTACTGGTAACTGTCCTAGCACTCTTCTTCTGGCTGCAGAGAATTCGCATCCCACTGTAGCAGTTGTCGTGAAACTTCCTATTGTTTTTGGTCATCATCTGTTCCAGCAGCTCCTGGTACTGTAGTTGAAGTCGTAGTTATTGTTGTTACAACGTGAAAAAATTATTAGCCGCTGCGCAGGGTTCGAGTATGAAATCATGATAACGTGCTCCATTAAGCGTAGGGGGAAGAACATGGGGCCCAATCAAGACGTCACCAACAATGCCTGCCCAAACTTTCACAGAAAATCTGTGTTGATGACGTGATTGCACAATTGCTTGCAGATTCTCGTCAGCCGACACATGTTGATTGTGAAAATTTACAATTTGATCACGTTGGAATGAAGCCTCATCCGTAAAGAGAACATTTGCACTGAAATGAGGATTGACACATTGTTGGATGAACCATTCGGAGAAGTGTTCGCGTGGAGGCAATCAGCTGCTGATAGTGCCTGCCATCGCTGTACATGGCACGGAAACAACAGGTTCTCCACTATCACTCTCCAAACAGTGACGTGACCAACGTTATCTTGTACAGCAGCAACTTCTCTGACGCTGAAATTAGGGTTATCGTCAACTGCATGAAGAATTGCATCGTCCATTCCACGTGTCCTCGTCGTTCTAAGTCTTCCCCAGTCGCGAGTCATAGGCTGGAATGTTCCGTGCTCCCTAAGACGTCGATCAATTGCTTCGAACGTCTTCCTGTCGGGACACCTTCGTTCTGGAAATCTGTCTCGATACAAACGTACTGCGCCACGGCTATTTCCCCGTGCTAATCCATACATCAAATGGGCATCTGCCAACTCCGCATTTGTAAACATATCACTGACTGCAAAATCACGTTCGTGATGAATACTAACCTGTTGACGCTACTACTGATGTGCTTGATGCTAGTACTGTAGAGCAATGAGTCGCATGTCAACACAAGCACCGAAGTCAACATTACCTTCCTTCAATTGGGCCAACTGGCGGTGAATCGAGGAAGTACAGTACATACTGACGAAACTAAAATGAGCTCTAACATGGAAATTAAACGTTTCTGGACACATGTCCACATAACATCTTTTCTTTATTTGTGTCTGAGGAATGTTTCCTGAAAGTTTGGCCGTACCTTTTTGTAACACCCTGTATAAATGGATCACAACTAGAACCAGTCAACTCGTAAAAATACCTGGGTGCAACAGCTTATAGGTAACTGAAATGGAGCGATCACATTAGCTAATTCATAGCCAGAACAAATGACAAACTTCTGTTCACTGGCAGGATTATAGGAAAATGCAGCCACTCTACAGAGCAGAGGAATCAATGTGCACCCTTTTGTGTTAGCAGAAGAGCCAACACCGTGTTACGAGTGGAGGCTGAAATGCACGCGTTTTAGCTCATGCAGGCTGGCGTGAGGAGGGAAGAACTTGAAACGTCCCTTAGAAAAATTATACATGACTGTGCTTAGACTGACACACAGTATTTTTAGCGCAACGCAATCTGACTTTCAAAAATCCCTACAAAAGAATGGCCCTGACTAATATTAACCTAGACCTTTCACAAATCACTTACCTCACCAAAAATCTTCGTTACTCGAACTACTGCAATACAGCGAGCGCCACTACTGCCAGCTAAATAAAAGATTCAAACTACTGAAAACTACTGATAGCCATAGTTAGCAAATGAAAGATTTTGAAAGAGAACAAACAATGTAGTTACCTTAATAGTGTTCATAAGTCATAATATATACAGGGTGAGTTACCTAACATTACCGCTGGATATATTTCGTAAACCACATCAAATACTGACGAATCGATTCCACAGACCGAACGTGAGGAGAGGGCCAAGTGTAACTGGTTAATACAAACCATAGAAAAATGCACGGAAGTATGTTTTTCAACACAAACCTACGTTTTTTTAAATGGAACCACGTTAGTTTTGTTAGCACATCTGAACATATAAACAAATACGTAATCAGTGCCGTTTGTTGCATTGTAAAATGTTAATTACATCCGGAGATAATGTAACCTAAAGTTGACGCTTGAGTACCACTCCTCCGCTGTTCGATCGTGTGTATCGGAGAGCACCGAATTACGTAGGGATCCAAAGGGAACGGTGATGGACCTTAGGTACAGAAGAGACTGGAACAGCACATTACGTCCACATGCTAACACCTTTTTATTGGTCTTTTTCACTGACGCACATGTACATTACCATGAGGGGTGAGGTACACGTACACACATGGTTTCCGTTTTCAATTAAGGAGTGGAATAGAGTGTGTCCCGACATGTCAGGCCAATAGATGTTCAATGTGGTGGCCATCATTTGCTGCACACAACGGTTTTACATGTGGTGCAATCCTTTACTCTTCCTAGTACGCCGAGTTTCAACTTAAACACAATTATCATGCGGTATACATCAGTAAAGAATACTGAAATTTTTCTCAATGTTAGCGTCTATGTTATTTTTCTCTGAGCCAGCCAGCGCACGTGGCTGCCTGCAGTGCGAGTCATTGTCTGCTATCTCTTTGTTGGCGCGCGTCGTTATTAGGATTTGGAGACCAAACTACTACAAATTCACCTTGTCGAGAGGGCCTTACTCTGTTTGAATCCCGCCAGTTCTGATGCAATTCAGGTCTGTCGTTACGATTATGTCGTCTGTCGTCATGTCGGTAGTTGACATAGTTTCTTTTTTGTCGCTCATGTGGTGGAGAATTTCTCCCGGAATCGAAGCTGCGCGGTGGACCATTGCGTCTGGAGTTATTCTGTCTCCCTTGATAATAATTATTTTGGTTCCCATATTGTCTGTTTCTGTAGTTATCTCTGTCATATTCATTAGTATGGAAATGCGACCTTTCTCTGTAATTATTACTACTGTGCCAATGGTTGTGATATGGGTGGCGTCTGTTTTGGTCACGATTTACGTTGTAAGAATAGCCTTGTCGTGTCCAGTTATTATTTCTGTCATTGCGGAATTTTGACGGATGTGACCTGTAATTGTTGTGCTCCTGTTTTCGCGTTCCGCGATTGTCAGTGTCAATTTCTAATTCTTGTAAGAGTCCCTGAAAAGCTTCAATGTCGTCTTTGCAACGTCCTGCCAAAATAATATGTCGTAAATGTTCAGGTAATTTGATTAAGCAAATGCGGATAAGTTCTGAGGGGCTGTATGGGTTTGACAGGTACTGATTCTTGTGCAACATGTCTCTAAAATATTTCACAAGACTGGAAAATTCAGATTGTTCGAAATGTTTCATCATTACAATGCTATGTTTTACTCGGTCTTGTATAGCTTGAGACCAATATGCTGAGACGAAGGCATGGTAAAATTCTCCTTCACTGTGACAATCGTGAATGACCGATCGCATTCTTACAGCTGGTTCATTCTCTAAAACCCTACATATAAATTCTAATCTGTGCTCTAATAACTAGTTGGGAGGAAAACAATGAGAGAATTGATGGAGCCACACTTGTGGATGAATGTCGTTGCCCGAATTCTTAAATGTTTTGAATTTACGTGTAGTAAAGAACAGTTTATAGTCAAAATCATCGTGTCGGCGGGTCGCATATCGGTCATTGTTACGTCGTGTCGGCGGTTCCATCTCAAAATTCGGTGCACATTGCCAATTTCTTTCATAACTTCCAAAATGCCCTGTGTTATTATTTTGCGGCTTTTCCGTATTTCTAAGTCCCTCTTACCGTGTTGGAGCGCGAGTGTCCTCTGAAATTTGTAATTTTTGTATTACTTGTGAAACTGATCTTGTACTTCCCGGATTTCTCTTTTGTGTTGCGTATTAATTTGATTCTGATTTTGTTTGAATTGCTTAATTTGTTCATACTCTTCTGTTTCAGTGATGGCTACAGGTCTTGTGTCATTCAAATCATCATCGGCTGCTTTCTCCGATAGTGTACTTATTTCCTCAGTGTGTTTTTCTGAACCAAGTTTCAGTGTCCATTTGTGTTGAAATCGTATCTACTGTGTCCTTTAAGTTTTCCTGAGTTTTTGCAAGTTGCGTAACCGAATCGGTAGATGCAACAGAGTCACTTTTAGCTTGCAAGGTCTCATGATTTTCATGAACAATAGTTTACAGTTCTTTTATGTCTGCTTCGTGATTCTGTAATGTATTTTCATGCCGCGAAAAAATAGGTTGGAAATGCTCACAAATTTGTGTTTTTACGTCATTACACACTTTTTGACATTTTTTCATATTTTGACAAGCAGAAAATGTGTCTTGACTTATTTGAGAAAACGGTGACGACCCAAAACCTGAATCTGCAGTATTTCCAAGATTGTGTCCTGTCATTCCCGATTCCTGAGGCGGGCTGTTGCCGACCGATCGATCGATAATGCTTCCCTGTTCACTAATTGTTTCACTGTCCACACCATTGTTTGCCACCCACTCCATTTCCCTATGCACAATTACCAAATTACTATGTTGAACATTAGTTAATTCATTACACAGTGGCGCTAACACACTGCTTTCGTCATCACTGTCATTTCTCAATTTACTTTGGAGCTAATATTACGTTTTTCACACGCCATTATTGTCACAATATTTCACACGACAACACAGAAAAGCACAATTTGAAGAGCAAAATAAGAAAACACATTAACATAGCACTGAAAATAATATCTAGTTAATTGCAAGCGCAGCTGCGAAATACTTGGTGCAAATCTACATGCATGCCACAACTGTTTTACTGTACAACAATGAAAGACTACAACTACAAAGGAGATTCTCTCTACAATTACGCCCTAGCAACGAATAAAAGCTACACTAATTACACAAACTACAAGAAATAATCAGAAGATTCCACTGAGGTATCCTCGGCTAAGGGTCGACATATGAAACGTCCCCTTAGAAAAATTATACATGACTGTGCTTAAACTGACACACAATATTTTTAGCGCAACGCAATCTGACTTTCAATAATCCCTACAAAAGAATGGCCCTGACTAACATTAACCTATACCTTTCACAAATCACTTACCTCACCAAAAATCTTCCTTACTCGAACTACTGCAATACAGCGAGCGCCACTACTGCCAGCTAAATAAAAGATTCAAACTATTGAAAACTACTGATAGGCATAGTTAGCAAACGAAAGATTTTGATAGAGAACAAACAATGTATTTACCTTAATAGTGTTCAAAAGTCATAATATATATAGCAGTTCATGACATCCAGTCTTACAAATTTCAAAACTCCGCCATTTCTCTCCCCACATCCACCACTGCTGGCGGCTCACCTCCAACTGCGCAACGCTACGCGTTGTTAACAACCAACTGCCCAACCCTACAATGGCGAGTATTACAACAATGCCAACCAGCCACAGACTGCACACAGCACAGCCAGTGATTTTCATACAGAGCGCTACGTGGCGGCGGCGTTACCAATATAAGAACCTAAACAGCCTATTTACAAACTGTACTGACGTGTGGTCTGGAACATGACAAGGAATGAGAATTCAGAAAGCGGTCGTAATTAGTTTGATACTTAATTTTAATCCATTTATGACGAACGTCGCTCTTGACGGTACATGATTCACAATATTATCTGTTCAGAATACATTCTTGAAGTAATTATAATAATTGGATATGGCGCCTTGCTAGGTCGTAGCAAATGACGTAGCTCAAGGCTATGGTCAACTGTCGTCTCTGCAAATGAGAGCGTATGTAGTCAGTGAACCATCGCTAGCAAAGTCGGCTGTACAACTGGGGCGAGTGCTAGAGAGTCTCTCTAGACTAGACCTGCCGTGTGGCGGCGCTCGGTCTGCAATCACTGATAGTGGCGACACGCGGGTCCGACGTATATTAACGGACCGCGACTGATTTAAAGGCTACCCCCTAGCAAGTGTGGTGTCTGGCGGTGACACCACACACCCCACCTTAGAATATTGTTCACGTGTCTGGAATGCATACAACATAGGACTAACAGGGGGTATTGAACGTGTATATGAGGAAGGACGACATGAGTAATCACTGGTTTCTTGAATGCAGCGTAGAGCATCACAGTTATGTTGAGGAACCTGAATTACGAGAGTGCTGAAGGTAGGCCATCCATACTTGACTGAAACGGAAAGATACCCTGACATGTACCGTGCTAAGTACCGCTTGCCATGCGTTTCGCAGTAGTTTGGTGACTAGGTATGTAGATTTCGATGTAGATCTAAGTGAAACGAAATTGGTAATAAGAAGCGTCTATCTTAGGATGCCAAGTATAGCAAAAAGGTACGGAAATCCGGCTTGCGAGCGGAGTGGCCGTGCGGTTTGAGGCGCCACGTCACTGACTGCGCGGCCCCTCCCTCCGGAGGTTCGAGTCCTCCCTCAGGCATGGGTGTGTGTATTGTTCTTAGCATAGGTTATTCTGAGTAGTGTGTATGTCTAGGGACCGATGACCTAAGCAATTTGGTCCCTTAGAAATTCACACACATTTGAACATTTTAAAATAAGCCAGCCGTCGTGAGCGAGCGGTTCTAGGCGCTTCAGTCTGGAACCACGTGACCGCTACAGTCGCAGGTTCGAATCCTCCCTCGGGCATGCATGTGTGTGATGTCCTTAGGTTAGTTAGGTTTAAGTAGTTCTAAGTTCTAGGGGACTGATGACCTCAGATGTGAAATCCCATAGTGCTCAGAGCCATTTGAACCTGAAGGAGGAGGCATGTTTGGTAGCATCGATTCCGTCTTTCCATCTCTGAATTCTCATTCAACTTTGTTCACCGTAATTCAGATTTACTCATGTTTGCGATACAGTGATTCCGTCAGTTATATCAGTTATAGGTCTCCGTCATCGAATAACAAAACTGACAGAGAGATGTGCTTTCGACAGGTGATGACGTATACGCGCCAACATTCACTGGAGAAAATGGTCAAGTTGCTCGAGTTGACAACCGTGCGAGTGGTCTGTAATTACTGTTTGATCAAAATATGATTTTACAGTTGATATCCAAGGCAGAACTGCAGGACATAAGGGAAGGGTTACGAAGCAGAACGCTTGCATGCGACTACAGGGGTAAAACACGGGGCGATCGTGAACCACGGGTCATTATAAGGCGTTCTCTCGATACAGGAAGTTGTGCTTCGGCGGACATGTACGAACATACATCAATTTTTACGCCAACGTGATGATGTCCGCCGGTCAATGTGGCCGAGCGGTTCTAGGCGCTTCAGTCTGGAGCCGCTCGACCACTACGGTCGCAGGTTCGAATCCTGCCTCGAGCATGGATGTGTGTGATGTCCTTAGGTTAGTTAGGTTTAAGTAGTTCTAGGGGACTGATGACCTCAGATGTTAAGTCCCATAGTGCTCAGACCCAAATGCGGCTTCTCCACTGAACGAGAGCAGTGGAATGGGACAGAACAGATGAGGCGTACTCGAATCGAAAATGGTCAAATATTGACCTTCTCCTGACCTATCACTGTGTAAATAGATTCTTCCCATCGAACTTTAAAGTGTTTAAATTATCGTTATCACGAAGTCGATTTCCCCGAACAACAGATACTGACGACAAGTGTAAGGTGCTATAAGGGGCGATCATAATTCTTCCATTTTACAGCGTTTCTGCAACGTATATGCATGACTCCGATGTGGGTATACCTGTACATGCACATGGTGTGGCATTTGTGTCTTTCCGACGCACGCCCGGTAAATACAGAAACGTAAACTATGACGTTTTTACCAAATGCGTCCAAACGGGATCGACGTGCTGTTATTGTTTTTTTGGCTGCTGAAGGAAAAACCCCGGTAGACGTCCATCGGAAAATGAATAATATGTATGGGGCAGCCTGTCTATCGAAAACCACCATTGTGGAATGGTATACCAGGGACACTTCTGCTTCGTGATAACGCACGCTCCTATTGAGCAAACGCCGTAACGCAGAAGTTACGCCGAATCTGGTGGGAGACACTCGAGCACCCGTCCTGTAGCCGTGACCTCTCCCCGTGCGGTTATCACGCCTTCGGTCCCTTAAAAGAGGCCTTGAAGGGTCGACGATTCCAATCGAACGAGGACGTGCAGCGGGCAGCTGTGGACTTGTTCATGCAACAGGATACGGTGTTTTACCAAACGGGTGCGTCGGTGGGATGACTGCCTCAATGCCTGGTTGGCATACCGATTCTGTACTACTAACAAGCTCTTGTGTACTTCTTACATACAATTAAGATTATGTACTATATTAACATTAACTGTGAACCTGTAAACTGATGTATGTACAGGGAAGTCATCAGAGCCAACTTTCCACATATGTAAGCTAGTGGCACCGCACATGCTGAGAGATGAAAGGGTGAACTCCATTGGTGGGACGTCAGCCTCAACGCCACTGTCGTTTAAGATGTGCAGCTTCAGTCCTTCCATTGGGTCCTAGATGGAGCTTCTGTACACTGGATTTATTTCAGAGCTCCAGAGCTTTAACCTCTGCAGGACCCTAACTATTTTACCAGTGTATACTCCTCGTTTATTGTTACTGTCGATCTGGGTCGAGAGTACTTTTCAGTTCCAGTTACAACTTGCGGTTAGATCAATGGAATTCTCAGCGAGGGGCCTGGGAGGGTAGCTGCCCCACACACTCACAATAAATAATCATCTTCGCGAAAATGTAATTCCACCCCGATCCGCCACAAAGACAGACATATCAAATCCGTAGGCCTTTCAGTTTCAAAAAGGGGACATCCAGTTTCAAAAAGGAGGAAAATGTAAAAGACACAGGCTAGAAGCAAGTGCAGCTGTGGTGTCACCGCCAGACACCACACTTGCTAGGTGGTAGCCTTTAAATCGGCCGCGGTCCGCTAGTATACGACGGATCCGCGTGTCGCCACTGTCAGTGATTGCAGACCGAGCGCCGCCACACGGCCGGTCTAGAGAGACGTCCTAGCACTCGCCCCAGTTGTACAGCCGACTTTGCTAGAGATGGTTCACCGACAAATTACGCTCTCATTTGCCGAGACGATAGTTAGCATAGCCTTCAGCTACGTCATTTGCTACGACCTAGCAAGGCGGCATTATCAATTGCTATTTATCTTGTGATGCCTGTACCGTCAGACCGATGTTCACCAATTATGGATTAAAGTTAAGTATTCCAGCAGCAACGTACCTTATTGGCCATATTAATTACATTGTCCTGTCCCAGACCTCACGCCAGCCTGCGTGAGCTTAAACGCGTGCCTTTCGGCTAACAATCATAGTGGCTTGGCTGTCTCGCCAAGTCACAACAGCAGCCGTAGCCATTTGTCGAGAAATCTCAAAACTCCTTTGTTACTTTGTGTTTTACGAGAATCAGATCGTGGACTAAGGTATGTTCCAGTAGCGATCGTTTCTTCGCCTAATGCTAGAGACTTCCTCACAGGCCGTAAAGTCGTAGTTAGCTGAAACCTTGCGCTTTATAATCTCTCAACTAATTCGCCGTTCGCCTCTTATCTTCTTGGAAATAAACATGTATGATAGCTGTCAATTGTAAAAGATTCCAGTAGCGCTGTACCTTCAATGCACAATCTTTTTCCTCGTGGAAACAATATCGGAAATCACTAACACATGAATACAGAAAGTATTCCCATGTAAGTAAATGTCACATGCGTGACAGCAAATAAAACTTACGAAATGTGCTCTCTCAAGTAGTATGTTGTTGGCACCTTGATGAAGGTATCATTAACAAGTTTCCTCGTTAATAAACACTCTTAATATTTTTACTTTCATTTTAGAAAATTATGCTTGGTTTCTCTACTTGTTCTCTTTCAACAACATTAATATGAATTGCATTTAGATTTCGTATATACTGGCTGTGTGTCTTTCGCCCAGACTGAACCGAGAATTTTGCCCGTAACATTCGTTAAGGTCGCTATTGCATCAGTTTTAGAGGTATTACTGTACTAGTGACCGTGAGGTCACTTGTTGCTTACCCTTATCAGGAACTGTCTCCTCAGATAAGCGCTTGCTATTTACAGTTATTTACAATTCATAAAGTCAATGTCCTTGTCCAAATACATGGATCTTTGTTTTCGGCTTACTGTTCCACATGTAAAGCTCGGTTCTTTTCAGCCACATCCCAGCGGACAGTTTTTTATTTGTCTCTAGGGCAACAAGATCGAGATAAGAATATAAACGCTCAGTACATGTTGTAACACTCTCTATAAGGTTTCCGCCACTACTAACTGAAGTAAAATAAGTGGTCTAAACATAGTCCACGACCTCGGATAGTGGATAAGAGTGATCGGGACGGAAAGGATATGTTAGAATGCTATTGTAGACATCCGCAAAATTTATCATAGAGGTGGCAAGATTCTAAAATGGTCGTTTTTCATATCCGGTGAATCTGAAAACGTTTCGAGACCGAAAAGTTAAATTTGGCAAGAAATATACAGCAGTTAATTTCTTCATTTGTGTGACCATACTGTCCGTAGATGCTTTGCACCTACTGAGGGTATTTTCCTTCCGTCGTTACAACTGTAAGAAAATGCGTCTTTTCCTCACCAGACGCGTTCCGCTTTATTGAGGTAAAGCACAATCATTAGTCTACATACACCAATAACTTAGGTTGACACTGAAAATTAAAAATATAACCTACAAACATATATTAGGCTGATTGCGAAACTCGAGTTGGACGGGAACGAAACTAACCCGCAGAAAATAGCAAATTACGCTTATAAAAGTTGACTCCACAGCAGCTCCGAAACTGCCGCCGCGCCGAGCAAACTGCATTTTCCATGGACGGAGTGACAACCGAGCAAACCCGAGATGTATACAAACCGATCAAGCTACCGTTTAGTAGAATCGCAGTCAGTCACTGCTCGAAACTTGTAAGCATTTGGTAAGGAATAAACTGTCGATACCGGCAGATATCAGGAGGGAGCAAGCGCCCACCCCCACTCTCTCTTGCTGATGACTATGCATACAGGCCTTCATGCCGGTGTTGACGTGAATGCAGGTTCCCTTGCAGTCAGAGCCGTCCACCTTCGCAGCTCAGTGGCCAACGTTTCTGGCAGCTATGCGGAGGACCCCAGTGCGTTTCCCGGTACTACCAGAGATTTTGGTGGGAGGATCGCAGCTTACAAAACCGACAACGGCCAGAGAGCGGTGTGCTGACCCCACGGCCCTGAGTGGCAGAGGATGACAAGGCGCTCGGTCGAGCCTGACTGACCCACAAGGACCAAGTTACGGAGCTTTGCTTAGTCAACGTCAGTGTCTAGTAGGTAAATGTATCCTTTTAACAACACAAGAACGAGATTGTTTCTCCTTCCTCTCCCAAACTGCCGACGTTTAAATTTGACACGGGGCAAAAATGAAATATTAATACTCGCTCGTCCGTATGATGACACATGTGTGCCCGACACTGGAATCCTAAAGTGCCAAGCTGAATAGAAGCGAACACTGCCGTAACGTTTCCTTCTTATAATATTCATACATTTCTCCATCATATCGAACATTGACATCACTGATACAGTTCTCTCCCCTCTTCGACTTCAGCAATCGATACCTGCACTTCCACGTGACCTCTGCGAATAAACAAGTAATAACGCATCACTTGCAGTATTTGTGAATTCTCAGCGACGGAGAAATTCGATATTTTTTTCTGTTTTCAACCCTAAGATACAGCGGGCTGGCTGACATCTTCTAGGAAAATGGGGTAGAGACGGGGGGTTTCCCAACCGGAAATACAATATGCGCATATTCCATACGATCGAGGAAAATCTCCCATAAATCTTGGTCGCAGCCACTGGTTTAGAATAATTCCGAGGACAACAGGTCGCAGACATAAACGCAATGACTGATCTGTGTACGTGAAACTGTTAGCTAACGTAGTAGTGTGGTACCCTACACTACCCTAAGTAACTGGATGTCTCCGTTACAGTTTTCTATGGTCGTCGCCTCAATTAAAATTTGCATGTAACTACTCCGGTGTCATTAGATGTTCATCCGCGTTAGACTTCCAGACGGGAAAGTACGTTCGCCTTAATGCCCACTGTCCGCCACACGATGTTGACACCTCACTTCCATCTGCCATCAGACAGATAATAAGACTTACTACTATATTACTGCAATTACATTGTTGAGCCGGAGCACATTTGTCGGCAGTACCGCACGCCAAAAAAGCTGAAGTGTAATATGCCATAAAAGGTATTATTTATTTAGTTTTCCATCAGAGCTACATAACATACACTCCTGGAAATTGAAATAAGAACACCGTGAATTCATTGTCCCAGGAAGGGGAAACTTTATTGACACATTCCTGGGGTCAGATACATCACATGATCACACTGACAGAACCACAGGCACATAGACACAGGCAACAGAGCATGCACAATGTCGGCACTAGTACAGTGTATATCCACCTTCCGCAGCAATGCAGGCTGCTATTCTCCCATGGAGACGATCGTAGAGATGCTGGATGTAGTCCTGTGGAACGGCTTGCCATGCCATTTCCACCTGGCGCCTCAGTTGGACCAGCGTTCGTGCTGGGCGTGCAGACCGCGTGAGACGACGCTTCATCCAGTCCCAAACATGCTCAATGGGGGACAGATCCGGAGATCTTGCTGGCCAGGGTAGTTGACTTACACCTTCTAGAGCACGTTGGGTGGCACGGGATACATGCGGACGTGCATTGTCCTGTTGGAACAGCAAGTTCCCTTGCCGGTCTAGGAATGGTAGAACGATGGGTTCGATGACGGTTTGCATGTACCGTGCACTATTCAGTGTCCCCTCGACGATCACCAGTGGTGTACGGCCGGTGTAGGAGATCGCTCCCCACACCATGATGCCGGGTGTTGGCCCTGTGTGCCTCGGTCGTATGCAGTCCTGATTGTGGCGCTCACCTGCACGGCGCCAAACACGCATACGACCATCATTGGCACCAAGGCAGAAGCGACTCTCATCGCTGAAGACGACACGTCTTCATTCGTCCCTCCATTCACGCCTGTCGCGACACCACTGGAGGCGGGCTGCACGATGTTGGGGCGTGAGCGGAAGACGGCCTAACGGTGTGCGGGACCGTAGCCCAGCTTCATGGAGACGGTTGCGAATGGTCCTCGCCGATACCCCAGGAGCAACAGTGTCCCTAATTTGCTGGGAAGTGGCGGTGCGGTCCCCTACGGCACTGCGTAGGATCCTATGGTCTTGGCGTGCATCCGTGCGTCGCTGCGGTCCGGTCCCAGGTCGACGGGCACGTGCACCTTCCGCCGACCACTGGCGACAACATCGATGTACTGTGGAGACCTCACGCCCCACGTGTTGAGCAATTCGGCGGTACGTCCACCCGGCCTCCCGCATGCCCACTATACGCCCTCGCTCAAAGTCCGTCAACTGCACATACGGTTCACGCCCACGCTGTCGCGGCATGCTACCAGTGTTAAAGACTGCGATGGAGCTCCGTATGCCACGGCAAACTGGCTGACACTGACGGCGGCGGTGCACAAATGCTGCGCAGCTAGCGCCATTCGACGGCCAACACCGCGGTTCCTGGTGTGTCCGCTGTGCCGTGCGTGTGATCATTGCTTGTACAGCCCTCTCGCAGTGTCCGGAGCAAGTATGGTGGGTCTGACACACCGGTGTCAATGTGTTCTTTTTTCCATTTCCAGGAGTGTAGATATGGAACTATGTTGGCTACGGCTGTCGTCCTAAATTATAAATGGCGAAACCAGTCACAAATCTATTTTTTTCATTTCATTATGACGCCAGTAATGTGGGTGCTAAAGAGAAGGTGTATTTCTTTCGTGCGACTGAAATCAGTGCTCGTTCGCAGCCAACAATTATTTAAGCTCTAATGTATGCTACCGATATAACGACACCTCTGCCTTCATATGTAAAAGTACAAAATGATTGCAGATTCGAACACACATTTCCACTTTCTTCAACTGATGCTTTTCGAACGCATTGTTACCTTTCAGTAAGTGCTTATGATCGCTAGAAACGTCGTCATGTTGCCTTCAATGATCCCTGGCCAAAGGATCGACACTGAATTTGTATACTGAAGTTACTGCGAGACTCGCGACTACAGCACCATCTAGCGACGAATGATCGAACTAGTTGCTCAACGGCCGCTCGTGGATGTAGACCATCTTTCGTCTTACAGCAAGTATGAATTTGCGAGGGAAAATTTGTGCAGCTGTTGACTTCATCACATATTCAGATATGACATAACAATATTCCACGTTTCAGTAAGTGTTCCTTTTTGATTTCTTTACTGTGCTCTTTGGAGATAAAATAAATTTTTAACTGTGCTTCTTTTCACCAAGCCTAGAAGTCAGTGTTTCAGGCACCAAAAATGCACTTATCGGTGATACTTTACTAGCTACCATTACTGAACGTATAGTCTAGCACAGGTTTCTTCTGTCGTTCGACTCAGTAAAACAGTTTTGTCAATAATTGGACAGGGGGTGGGAGATTAGTCTTCAACGTCCCGTCGACATCGAGGTCATTAGAGACGGAACACAAGCTCGGATTAGGAAAGAATGGAGAAGGAAATGGACCGTGCCCTTTCAAATCACTGTCCCGCAATTTGCCTCCAGCGATTCACGGAAATCATGGAAATCCTAAATCTGGATGGCAGGACACGGGTTTGAATCGTCGTCGTCCAGAAAACGAGTCCAATGTACTAAGCATTGCGCCAACCCGCTCGGTTTTTCAAGACTCAGTGTACTGTATTTTAACATAACGTCCTGTATTCCATGCTGTTTCACTAACTACAGTTCATTTAACAAACGTCATAACTGTAAATTTGTATTGCGCAGAAATCGGTAGCGTTTGGTAAAATAGTATGTACTTTCTTATAACAGTATCAAAAACATATCATGAATGTTTTTGAGAAATTCTCTGATAACAGAGCGTTCTCTGCCCAACGGATATTTTGTATTCCAGTTTTGAGGAAGCCAATAACTAAATAACATTCGATGTAGAAAATAAGAGGAATCAGCATTTATAAAAAGCATCTGGTGGAGGAACGGTAAATATCATGATTTTTTATTGTTACTCTTTCGCTTGGCCGATTGTTAAAAGTATAACCATTGGAAATATGGCTGAAACTGCGATAATGGTAGTACTACATTTGTCGTAACAATATGGTAAGTTGTTAATCTCAGTGTTTCAATCCTGCTATAAACGAGAAAAATTGCAATGAGAAGCCTCACTTACGAAATAACAGTTTCCGACCGTCAGGTGACTTACAGTTTCAGAAGTTAACATTGCAGACGTAACGTGTGTTTGGTATACGTGTATCTATGGTCAAATATCCAGTTCCTTCTTTGTACTCATCTATGGAAAAACGCTGTATGCTGTCCGCGTCTGATGACTGCTGTATTTCGGTGAGTACACGCTAACGTATTGGAAGTCAGTTTTTCTCTCTTACTGCTTTTGAATCGTATATAACGTCACAAACATTGTGGTAATTTTGTAGCTCTCCAAACACTCATAAGACGTCTTTGGTTTATATGAAATTAGCTGTAGTACCAAGCGTTGCCCAGGATATTTAATATTTGCCACACTGACTGTCCCAGTGGCCTGTTGATACTCATAGCGAATGCTTGCCGCTTGGGAAACTGCAATCGCTTTAAATGTAGCTTCTATTCTTTCAGTTCAGTTCTACTGTTCAAGTAGGGCTGTGTTTGAGCACGATTCGAACTATTGGAACAGTTTCCGTCACAGTTGAGAAATCTCGGGTTCTGTTTGATCATTTGATCGACCCGTGATGTACTGCGTGGCACTGTGAATTAATGTATGAGTTCGATTCTTGGTCCGGCACACAGTTGTAATTTGCCAGGAAGTTTCTTTTCTTTGCAATCACGCTTCTGTAAAATTATCGAGCTTTCGCCCGTCTCGCGAGCTAATGACGTCTGATGGTACAGTACATCTCCAGTAGCCGTATTGCCGCTGAATTCATTCTCCCGATAGGAATTACAGTCAGTTCACCACGAATTATTTCTTTTGTTAGGCATTTAATTTTTCATTAATTTTTTTCATGTTTTCATCTGAATGTAGAAATTTGAAGTAAATCGGCTAAGAATGAAGTAAATCGGTCAGTACGTTCGGCAACAACGTTTCTTCTTTTTATATTTTATATATTGTGTATATTAAAAAAACATATAGCCTGTGGCAGACCAAATGTACAGTAGGAGATCGTGTAGAAATTTGAGTTAAATCGGTCAAGTGATTTTTGGTTAACAACCTTTCCATATTATACAGACATATATATGCGTCAATCCAGATTATGAAATGTTATGCAGATAGTCATCTTCCTCTTGTCTTGAAGGCAGTGTCCAAAACTTCAAGATCGGAGTAAAATTGTAGATTTGTATTACAAACAAACGAACTATTCTAAGAAAGTATGAGCTTTCCAAAAATTTATAGTACTGACCACATGGAAGTTATCTCATAAAATGTATTGACGTCGTTTCGTTACTGAAATACTTGAGTCTTTTGCTGTCTACATCATATTATTAGTCAATATCTCCAAAATACTGGATGGTGGAGACTCTTCTCGACACGATACTCTCAAGTTTTCATTAATTTTTGAAGTTTCACATCTGCTCTGCAATGCGTTTCATTGAACTTAAAATTTAATTGTACTCTGTAGGGCACCTACTATCTGTTTCGAACCGCTAATATTCTGAATTTCTGCGATGGTACGATTTGGCCCCGTGCTATTGTGCTTTGCTGATTGAATCCCCTCCTAATGTATGAGTACCCGTTCCTTCAACATTTGAAAGTAATTCACCGAATTTGTAGAGCAGTGGGGTTGTAGATTTCAAGAAAACTTTCTTTGTTGCTAATATCAGTGTATTACAAGCTGCGACATTGTCGCGAAAAAACAGTGACCCATATATGTAATAAGTTTCCTTTAATTTACGTCTATGGTCACAAACTTTTCGTTAACAGATAACCGGTTTCAGTCTTTAATGACCATCATCGGATCTGTTTCATAAAAACAAAGTCCTAATGTACTGCAGCCGCAGCTGTTAACAAAAAGTTTGTGACCATAGACGTAAATTAAAGGAATCTTATCAGTGTATTAATTTGTGGTAACTATTGTCTGTCTCTGAGACTCATTGCATTGCTAGAACCTGGACATGTAACACGGAATAAGTTTGGGTAAAATACATTAACCAATTTCCCCGCTTTTAACATGTATGGTGCTGCATATGTGTACATCAATAGGACCCTCGCGTTTTTTACGCCATGGGAACATAGTACCTGTACCCTAAGTCTATAATTAAAGAATTTCGCAACCAAACCGTTTGTTGCCGCCAAAGATCTGCACTAAATTGGTTTAGATGCAGCTGTGCAACTGTGCACATAGAACCTATCCGTGAAGATATACGTTGCTTATTCCTAATGAAAGCAGTATAATTATTGTTTAGTTTGATTTCATCGTACATCATTTACGTTTATTACAAGTTCGGCGGAGGATTATTATATCACCAGTGGTTAATAGCAATGTCATTAGAAATCCATGTTTTCAGATTTGATGACAACGAAGTGCAAACGGTGCAATAGTTAACTTAAATGTAACTGACTATTACGCTGTGTGAAAAGTTTGAGAACAAGAAAGAGAAGCGTTTAAAACGAGTCATTGTTGTCGACGTCGATTAACAATTTAGCTTTGAGTGTAATGGGATTGACCAAAGTATGAGAAACAGAATAATACAACTTATTTTTTCTCTTCCTTGGCATGTAAGGAAAATGTATGGGACTAACGAAAATGTATAATAATTCGGCAGTAGTATTAAAATATGTAAAATTACGTAGTTTAGTCTGAAATATGATTAATACCACAAAATACGTAATTTAAAACTTTGAAACGAGGGTCTTTCAGTGTAATTAGTCGACGTTTTAGTTTGTCTTATAACTGCATATAAAGGAACAAAATATACAATTACATAAAATTCGGGTCCTAGTTAGCAGGTTTCATTTCATAGAGAAGCAGATGTGCCCAGCGACTGTATTTATTTTAAATAGTAAAGGTAGAGCAATGAGTTGCAAATAATGGTTATTGCGTATCCAGATTTTGGTAACTGTGCTGCCATCTTCAGCGCAGAAAATGTAAGCCACAGCATTAAACTGGCACGTAGTCCCAAAGGGTCTATTAATGCCAAAGGTTGAGTTCACGCTAAGTTGATGTGTCTCGATGAGCGTTACTAACTGATACTTCGATCTTTTTTGTGCAGTTGGAATCACAACAGTTATTAATTATTTACAAAATCTCCGTTAAAGGAACCTTATGCTCGAACCAGGTCAGAGGGATGGGACAGACGTCAAATGACATGAGCCGATCCGACGTAACCACCCTCACCATAATGACCGCGTTGCATACTTACCTAACATACATGAACTCAGGCGGCTATAGCACGGAAACGGTACGTTTCCTGACATGGAGTCCTGTTCAAAATACAGGGTGATTCAAAAAGAAAACCACAACTTTAGGAATTTAAAACTCTGCAACGACAAAAGGCAGAGCTAAGCACTATCTGTCGGCGAATGAAGGGAGCTATAAAGTTTCATTTAGTTGTACATTTGTTCGCTTGAGGCGCTGTTGACTAGGCGTCAGCGTCAGTTGATGCTAAGATGGCGACCGCTCAACAGAAAGCTTTTTGTGTTATTGAGTACGGCAGAAGTGAATCGACGACAGTTGTTCAGCGTGCATTTCGAACGAAGTATGGTGTTAAACCTCCTGATAGGTGGTGTATTAAACGTTGGTATAAACAGTTTACAGAGAATGGGTGTTTGTGCAAAGGGAAAAGTTCTGGACGGCCGAGAACGAGTGATGAAAATGTAGCACGCATCCAGCAAGCATTTGTTCGCAGCCCAGGAAAATCGACTCGCAGAGCTAGCAGAGAGCTGCAAATTCCACAATCAACTGTATGGAGAGTCCTACGAAAAAGATTAGTTATGAAACCTTATCGTCTGAAATTGGTTCAAGCACTGTCTGCAGCTGATAAGATTAAAAGAATCGATTTCTGTGATTTTATCCTTGCTCAAATGGAAACAGATGAATCTTTCGTTTCAAAGATTGTGTTTAGTGATGAAGCAACTTTCCACACTAACGGGAAAGTCAACCGTCACAATGTCTATATCTGGGGCACTGAGAATCCGTGGGAAACTACTCAGTATGAACGTGACTCGCCTAAGGTGAACGTTTTCTGTGCCATTTCAGCCAATAAAGTTTTTGGTCCCTTTTTCTTCGAAGGTGCTACTGTAACTGGACTACAGTATCTGGAGGTGTTAGAGAATTGGCTGATCCCTCAGCTCGAACAAGAAGCACAACAATTCATATTTCAGCAGGATGGAGCGCCACCACATTGGCACTTACCTGTCCGTAACTACCTGAACGTCAACTACCCGAGGCGATGGATCGGCCGCCAGGCAGCCCGTGACAGAGCACTTCATCACTGGCCTCCAAGAAGCCCTGATCTTACCCCCTGAGATTTTTTCTTATGGGGGTATGTTAAGGATATGGTGTTTCGGCCACCTCTCCCAGCCACCATTGATGATTTGAAACGAGAAATAACAGCAGCTATCCAAACTGTTACGCCTGATATGCTACAGAGAGTGTGGAACGAGTTGGAGTATCGGGTTGATATTGCTCGAGTGTCTGGAGGGGGCCATATTGAACATCTCTGAACTTGTTTTTGAGTGAAAAAAAAACCTTTTTAAATACTCTTTGTAATGATGTATAACAGAAGGTTATATTATGTTTCTTTCATTAAATACACATTTTTAAAGTTGTGGCATTCTTTTTGAATCACCCTGTATTATGTGTGTATTGTGTATTTTATATTACACAGGGGACCTAGAAACGATGGAGAGGCTTCGTCCCGCCGAAGCCCTCAGTGGTTGACAACCCGATAACAGACCACAGCAGTCCACCCTCCTCACCGCCTCCCTACACCGCAGGGTTATTGTGCGGTTCGGCCCACAGCGGACCCCCCCCCCCCTCACCCCTCCCCAGGAACGTCTCATATCAGACGAGTGTAGCCCCAAATGTTTGCACGGTAGAGTAATTATGGTGTACGCGTAAGTGGAAACAGTGTGTGCACAGCAATCGCCGACATGGTGTAACTGAGGCAGAATGAGGGGAACCAGCCCGCATTCGCCGAGGTAGATGGAAAACCGCTTTAGAAACCATCCACAGGCTGGCTGGCACACCTGACCTCGACACTAAACTGCCGGGCGGATTCGTGCCGGCGACCGGCACGCCTTCCCGCTCGGGAAGCGTCGCGTTAGACCGCGCGGCTAGCCGGGCGGGGCAAATATTACGTACTCATTCCCTTGTACAAGTCTTAGAAGTTTGCAACGGGTATATCCGAACACCCTGCATGTATCAGTAGTTTATTAATTCTTGTACTGTGTGTAGTTTTTCCTCCTATCTACGTAATTCTGTAGCTCTCAATTCGTTCGAGTAATCAATCATTCGCCCGCATCTCGTGGTCGTGCGGTAGGGTTCTCGGTTCCCACGCCCGGGTTCGATTCCCGGCGGGGTCAGGGATTTTCTCTGCCTCGTGATGCCTGGGTGTTGTGTGCTGTCCTTAGGTTAGTTAGGTTTAAGTAGTTCTAAGTTCTAGGGAACTGATGACCATAGATGTTAAGTCCCATAGTGCTCAGAGCCATTTGAACCTCCAATCAATCATTCATGATAGGAAACACAGTCATAGCTCAGTCACTCAAAATGATTCTGAAATTTTACTTGTTAGAATGAAATCAGGCGATGATCCTTCTTCTCTGCAGGCTCGTGCTTTGCGGCAGTCTGCTAATCTGTACAAATAAAATGCCTCGTAATTTTGGGAGCGTTGTATAATCAGTCGGGAAACCTCAGATCAAGCGGATATTTGGCTTTGATGAAGTTTAACCTTCCGAAGAAGTATTGGAGCTCTTGGATTATTAAATGCAGGTTCGTATCCAGTCTTTCGGAAGTCCCTTCTGATTAACAACTACGCAATATATCGATAAATATCATTAATTCCCAATGTCACATACACACCCTTTTTTGAAGGAGCAATATATATATATATATATATTTCCTTTTTAATCGTACAGTTCGTATCAGTTATCTTCTGTGATAAATCTCAATAATCAAATTACAGTTCTTCCAAACCAAGCTCATGCTAATCGGCACGAAGACAATCTCGGAAGCTCCCTTCTTCCTTTTTCTAACAACCACCAGAGAGAGTACTACAAAGAATACTTATGCGCTCATGGCATAGCTATTGTATGAACTACTTTTCACGTGGATTCTGCGAGTATGAAGAAAGAAAATTAGTAAACGTCATTAAAGGGTAGAATTGTATCAGAATAATTCGTCGAATATAAAGAGATATTACATGTGTATACAACTACAGAAATTTGTTTCTTCGTTACGATACCCGTTTCGTTTTATTTTGTTAAAACGTAGATAATGGTATGATTCTCTCGTCTCTTTCTTTCTTTTCAAGGGGACCAGAAAAATACGTACCTTGTTCAGGTGTAGCGATACGTTATTGTGGCGGAGCAAGTTAAGTACACTTAACGGAGATTATTCTTTCTCAGGGGGCAGGGGTGTATATCAGCAGTTTGCCGCCCTTCTCCCAACTTTACTGGGTATTACCTCGGTAGTATTTACTAACAGTGAAATAAAACTGTTCTGGCCTCTTCAGGAGACCAAAGCAAGGAGCATAACATACAGGGTGTACCGAAAGTCCGGGAATACTTTCAATTATTTATTGCACAAGAACCAAACATTGTACAGATATCATACATACGTCATTTTGAAGAGAAACCCTGAAAGTTTTTCTTTTTTTTCATGTATACCGCCACAGCTTAGTTTGGTAATTTGCCGGTAGTCAGTGCTAGTTGCAAACATCGCGAGTTCAGATGCGGAGCGAGCCGTGCTACAGAAGGGGACAGCTGTTTCATGAAATGGCCTCCCCGATCACCAGATCCCACTCCGTGTGACTTATTTCTGTGGGGACACATTAAAGATCTGGTGTATGTACCGCCTCTACCACGTGGTGTAGCAGAGCTCCGGGAGAGAATAAGGGAAGCGACTGCCACAGTTGACGATATCATTCTGGGACGGGTATGGCAAGAATTCGATTACCCTATTAACGTCTGCCGGGTCACTCATGGTTCGCATATCGAATGTCTGTAAAAAAAAATAACTTTCAGAGTTTCCTTCAAAATGCAGTATGTATGACATTTGTACAATGTTTAGTTTTTGTGCAATAAATAATTGAAAGTGTTACCGGACTCTATGTACACCCTGTACAGGGTGTTTGAAGAGGAATGTCACATACGTGCGTATGCTGAGGCTGCCATACGATTTGGCAGGTCATCAGTCACACCACAACAGACGTTCACTGAGAAACTGACTAGGAATCTTGGTTCCCTAGCGTCATGTGTGTACTCCATCCCACATGAAGGAGAATTGCGAATGTTCATCACACCATAACGAGTAAATCTAGTCTCGTCTCTGAATATAATGTATTGCACAACATCTCTGTGTACAGCCAACCATTCACAAATTCGTTGTCTGCTTACTGAGTCATAAATGTTGCGCGAGCTGCACGTGGTTCAAATGGCTCTGAGCACTATGGGACTTAACTTCTGAGGTCATCAGTCCTCTAGAATTTAGAACTACTTAGACTTAATTAACCTAAGGACATCACACACATCCATGCCCAAGGCAGGATTCGAACCTGTTGCCGTAGCGGTCGCGCGATTCCAGACTGTAGCGCCTAGAACCGCTCGGCCACCCTGTCCAGCGCTGCACATGGAGTGTAACGTACGACATACTTGCGTTTGTGGAATATCGAGCTGGCGGCTAATGCACTGTGTATTGGTTGTAGGACTCCATTGGAAAAACGTTTTCCATTTTCTGAACTGACTGGAGTGCCTCACGTTTCGGTGTTATATGTACACTGGTTAGTGTTCCAGATTCATGTAATGTTTGAAAAGTCCTAGGATATACCATGGCACATGGATTTCGTTGATCAGGGAAATATCGGTTGTATTCAGCCACAGCCGCAGGGGCACTGCCATTACAGTAACTGTAAGCAATCAACATGTGTGCATATTCCGCATGGGTGAGCGTATGCGGCATGTTGATATTGACGGACACAATGGACTTGTTCAATTAGACAACACTCAATCACGACAAGCACACGGCCTCAAGACTGTTCACTGACCCAACACACGATTGTGCGTGCACTGGATGCACTTGCAGCTGTTGCCTCGGCGAGATGTCACGGTGCTGCCATCTGTTGTAGAACCCCCACACCTCTTGCAAGATGGATCAGTCGTGTGTCCCACCGTTATTCTGTCCATCACAGCACCTTCACAGCATTTCGGTGTAGTACTATTCACATTTGCCTTCTTATTCGTTCATGGATTTGTGTCGTCTTCAGCCTGCTCCAAAATCAAGTTACATTCCTCCTGAATCATCCTACATCTTGACACCTTTAGTTCCTTCCTAGATGTTTGGTGAGAACATGGAACTGCTTTCATCCAGTTGCAGTCTTATCTGTGTGGGTTCTCTCTCGCAACCTCAGGTGTGTTAATGATTCTCTATGATGTTCTCTATGGTATCTGGTGCTAATCTGTTACTTCTTGCACAGAGGATTTCTAAGACACGCCATTTCAGAATACTGAATAATAAACTTGAGAATTTATACTGAAAACAGTTAGGATTTGTCTTTTTTGCAAAGGTCAACATTTACATACCTGTTTAAGACGTTACGTTAATGCTCTTTTTAAATTTCCTGTTTGTTATTGTTAAAAAAATTGCAGCTCAGAAATTGTCTTCAAAGTTTGGTTAAAGTACAAATTTAAAGAAACAATATTGCCAAAAAATGGAAATTTCAAGGTAAAATTCACGTTGGATGATTTTTTACGGTTTGCGTTAAAACATGACCCAACACTTGGTTGTTTGCTCATTGTTTATCACGACAATATGAGTTATCACACAGTACGTCACTTACCTCATTATTTGACGGGAAAAACATTCTCCTTGCCCGATTTCGCCGGATTTATCGCCTAACGACTTCTTTTTGTTTTGATATGTTAAGGAGAAAAATGCGTGGAAAAAGGTTTTCATATCCTCAAAAAAGCGTTGAATCTTTCCAAAGCCATGGTTTCGTACTAACATCACAGTGGAATAAGTGTTTCCAGAATTTGTCACTACACATGCAGAAGTGTTTAAATTTTAAAACCGAATATTTTGTACCAAAAATATTTTCGTTTTAGTATTTCGCAACAAAATTAAAAGTTACCTTTGTACAAGCCATCAGTTGAATGTCACTTCATTTCGACAACAATATAGTGAAGTAACAAGACGAAACTTCTAACAGGCACAAAATTGGCTCGAAGTCCCAGCAGTTAACGTTACATTTTCATGTCCCATCCTAAACAACACGCTGCTTTGTAACTTGCGCAAGGAAACACTGATTCTAATGTAATTCACATTGTTAGATGCAAACCATAATAGTACTTCAAAAATATCGTTGTCTATACGTCATCATGTGTTAAGAAAAGAAGTATGACCCAGTACGATATTTGAATCAACATTTTCAAAACTGGCAAAAGTTAAATCCTCTAATGTCTATTTTTACAGATCGCAGTTTTTGATAGTTTCCAGATCCCTTACCCATTTTCTGATAATTTCGCTGCAGAACGTAATGACGTTGGAAACTTTGAAATGAAGAAAATAAACGTACAACATTCAGCATTCCTAAATTTTTGAAACAGTGTACTGACGAGTCATGTTTTCATACTGAGAATTACAAATAACAAATTTCCCTTTTTGTTTGGTAATGCAAATTGGTGGCATCTTTGCGGAAACGAATCAGTTGCGTACATTCCTAAATGTTTGTTGCTGACAGTAAAAGCTGGATTACCTATATATGAAGACTAGTGAATGTAGAGAATTGCGGTTGCATCCAAATGAAGGGCAAGGGGTCTGTGTAAGAACTGATTATTGTCTCTACATCACGTATATTATTTTTGCAAACTGTTCAAGTATAGCTAACAGTCAAACACAGCATCGTTTAGGAACACCCCGCCCCCTCCCCCCCGTACGTACACCAACTCAGGAGACTTGTTGCTAAAGTCAGAAGGAATTCATGCGACTGTTCAGTGGGCCATTTGTTACTGTAGCGTTAGAGCTGTCAACTGTATAGGCATTCTAATGACTTCTCATGCACTAACGAGTAAGCGTTCGTGTGTCACGCCACTCATTTATGGGTAGAGACCTTTAACAAAATTGCTGCTTTTCGAAAACACGCGCAGCGTTTACAACAGTTAACGAGAGTCGACGGGAGGGTAGATATCACGAGGATATCCCAGACGGTTGATAAGACCTCTGTCTGTTGCAGCGGCCACGTGATGTTTGTCCATACATTAGTGTGACAAGCGAAGTGGGTACTAATTCCAAAATCTAGCGTTATGAGTGTGGGCAATCAGACTGCTAACATGGTCAATGTTTTCTCCTGCTACCCCAGGAAAAACTTTGGGTGTGAAGCACATCGCCATTAACAATTACACAATATCCGCATTTAGTATTCTGATTAAAACTATCATATAATGAGATAAATTTATGACTTTCTGGCAGATTTCTTTGGCAAGTGCTAAGAAAGCAGTACATATGATATCTCTGGTGACGGACATGTGTGCCTACTATTGCACCAGTAAACAGATAAAAAAAATCTGTATTCGGCATCTTACGCCAATACAGGTATATGACACATTTATTCGAGCCGTTGACTTTCCGTTGCTGATTTTATGAACTTTCGTATTTGAATGTTTGATTCCTTAAACAGTTCTCATGAACTGGTACTAAAAGGCGATTCCATTTGGTTTAGAACCATGTTTTCAAAAATAAATATCTTTTGCGCTTAATGGAATGAAACTGTGTATGTTCGTGTGTGTGTGTGTGTGAGAGAGAGAGAGAGAGAGAGAGAGAGAGAGAGAGAGAGAGAGAGAGAGACAGAGAGATGTTGAGCCAAGAATTGTAACCGAAGCCTTGACTTACCAGTGGATTTATCCAGGCAAGGTTATGACTTTTAGTTCCAAATTCCACAGAAATTCTTCTGAACGCTTTCCTGAACTGTCACTACTAAGACAAACGGAAGAGAGTTGAAGTGCCTTATCCATAACGTTACAGTTGTTTAGAATGCGAACCTTTCACTCTGAAAGATGCTTCTGCGCTCGTGTTAAACATCCTGACAGGTTAGAAAAGTGTAAACTGATTCAGTGCATGAACCAAGGAGCTACTCGCCTTTCGTTAGCTTTCATTGGGTTGCGATTATTTACCGTTCTTGGTGACAGAGGCGTATGCTACAATCGATTGCTTTCGCCCTCTAATTCCTTTCTACAGCTTCTATCGTCGCTTTTAACATTGTATTAGACCACCTTCGATTCTAAATTTCATTTCTGTGCTCACCGACGCTGCACAACCACCAGTAAAAATGCCCATTCTGCGTGGGAAAGATTCACTCGGCATTATAGCCGCATATGCAACCACTTTTGTCGTTATCAGCAAGTGAGTTCATTTAAGAAGCTATCACGGACTTCTTGGTTTGGTTCTGATCGCTGCGAGCAGCTTTATGGGTTTCCATTTACCTTTCCCTGCTCGTTGATTTATTATATGAGAAAACTAATCCAAGTTTATTAGTGCGGCTCCATGCCCAAAATTTAATGGATTATTCCTTACGGCGCGAAAAGTTGAAAATGCACAATTAATCCAAAGTTGATTAACGTCGTAAGAGAGTTGGCTTTTAGTTTTTTTGCATAACAACAGCTAGTGGCGTTGTTCAGACGCGGCGTTGCAATTTACTATTCGCTTTTGTTACAAAAATGACAACTTGGAAATTGGTTGAATAGTTTACTACTTGTGACTGTTAAAAGAAACACTTTTGCAATAAATTGGAAATTTGATGTGATCCTTTCCGTTAGATACATTTTAAGGATTTTTGTTGAGGACTAACTCGTGATCAATGGCTCGAATGAGAAAGACTGTTTACAACTGTTTTGCAGAGTTTAGTCTTGGTCCTGGTTTCGTCTGCAGAGTATTTCGTGAATGTCGATCAAAATCAGATTTTTTTTTTTTTTTTTTGGTCATCGGTCTACTGACTGGTTTGATGCGGCCCGCCACGAATTCCTTTCCTGTGCTAACCTCTTCATCTCAGAGTAGCACTTGCAACCTACGTCCTCAATTATTTGCTTGACGTATTCAGATATTGTTCCAAAAAGCTTCAATGCTATCCTGTCATGATTGAAGGAGGTCGACGAGAGACTTACCGCGATGTAACAACCACTATTTTGCATAATTAAGACTATGCTGCATTCGACCTTTCGTGAGCACTTGATCTGTTCCCGGTGGATTCCTCGCAATTTAAACGAAGCTCAAAAATAGGCTCACTGGTAAAAGAGTCAGACTGCGGAAATGCAAAATATGTGTTCAGCATCGTAATAGAAGGCGAAAACTGTATAAATGTACTAGCCGGAGGCCAAGAAGCAGTTCACAATAAGTTTGATAATACATATAGTACCGGAATTGTGTTCGTTATAGTCGCAACATTTTAACAACATATATACGTCAATATCACATACAGCTGCTGCAGTACAAACCGTATCGAAATATCAGCTGTTCAAATGGTTCAAATGGCTGTAAGCACTATGGGACTTAACATCTGAGGTTATCAGTCCCCTAGACTTAGAACTACTTAAACCCAACTAACCTAAGGACATCACACACATCCATGTCCGAGGCGGGATTCGAACCTGCGACCGTAGCAGGCGCGTGGTTCCGGACTAAAGCGTCTAGAACCGCTCGACCACAGAGGTCGGCTAAATATCAGACGTACTGCAGGTCAGAGACAGCTACATGGAACTAGTATATGCTATTAAGGTATTTATTTTGTTGAAATGTTACGAATGACCACAATCAACGTGCTATGTGTAGCATCAAGCATTTATTTGTCGCTAGTCCGAAAAATTTAACGAACCCATTGTTGATAGTGAAACGTCATTGAAACGTGTGTCCGTGAAAAAAGAAAAAAATCTCTTCTTGCTCAAGGCATAATGCTTTTCCAAAGCATATTTATTTGAAACTAAACACAGACACAACAACCGAAATTTAACCTTTAAGCGTGTTATTGTGTCCGATTTTATGGTGGCAGATACGCCCTCTCTCCATAGCAAAAATTGTAGTGTGGTGTATGTGACATCGGAGTACCTTGTGTGCCCGCCGTTTTCTTGTTTTATCAGTTTTTACTTTCTTATGTGTCACAAGCTACTGGGATATTTATAATATTGCTTCATAAAACGTAAATATTTGGCTTATGCATTCGTGGATTCATGTATGAGCTATGAACAAAATTCTGCGATCGTTTGTGTGTATCTTTTTGTGCATCGTTCAAGGGCTGCATCCTCGGATATAGCTTCAGTACTGCTTGGTAGTAATGTGGGGCTTTTGGTTTAAGTGTCAAGTCCTGTCCAGAATGAAGATGAATCTTACCTGCATAGTTTGTTTGAAACCATTGTTTCAACAGCTGCATGAATTGAAGATTGTTAAAAGAATCTGAGCGATGCCTTACGAATCTGAATCACAAGTAGTACTAGAACTGATGTCTCAACATATACTTTCTTCTGACAGCGTTATTTATCTTTGAGGGTAACAACAAATTTCGCGCCGGCCGTGGTGGTCTAGCGGTTCTAGGCGCTCAGTCCGGAACCGCGCGACTGCTACGGTCGCAGGTTCGAATTCTGCCTCGGGCATGGATGTGTGTGATGTCCTTAGGTTAGTTAGGTTTAAGTAGTTCTAAGTTCTAGGGGACTGATGACCACAGATGTTAAGTCCCATAGTGCTCAGAGCCATTTTGAAGAAATTTCGCTGTTTCGAACTGTAAAACATAAGATATGGGGGCAACTATGATACGTTTCCACCGCGATAACCTTTGCGATATGTGAAATATGTGTGGAAACAGTAATTAGTGAAATTTTATATTTAATGAGGTACAACATATATCGGTCTACACCGACGCAAATGTGAAGACAAATGTATTTTATTATCTTACAATCTAATTAAATAAATACTATAAAATAACAATTACGTAGATTATTTAACAGCAAAAAACAAAAACACTGTAATATAGGCTGTTCAACACTGAGAGCATCTATCTTCTATTTCAGTGATATTTGTGGAGATTGTTACTAATGTGGACGTGGACTTTCGAGGAGAGCTGAGCGTGTATGAAGTAGGAGGCATGTTTGGTAGCATCGATTCCGTCTTTCCATCTCTGAATTCTCATTCAACTTTGTTCACCGTAATTCAGATTTACTCATGTTTGCGAAACAGTGATTCCGTCAGTTACAGGTCCCCGTCATCGAGTAACAAAACTGACAGATGGATCTGCTTTCGATAGGTGATGCCGTATACGCGCCAACATTCACTGGGGGGAAATGGTCAAGTTGCTTCAGTTGACAACCGTGCGTATAGTCTGTAATTACTGTTGGCCTAGATATGATATTACAGTTGATTTCCAAGGGAGAACTGCAGCACGTAAGGGACGGATTACGAAGCAGAATGCTTGCAGCCGACTACAGTGGTAAAAACACGGGGCTATCGTAGACCACGGGTCATTATAAGGCGTTCTCTCGATACAGGAAGTGGTGCTTCGGCGGACATGTACGAACATAGCAGATATCAGAGTGCACCGTTCGCTACTAAACTTGAACCTGCCTGGTATCATAGTGATATGGGCCAATGTTGGCGGTTGGATATGTTCACAGTGATTTTAGTACTACTCCGACCTCTGGACTGACTTGCCCAGACCTTCACTTTACGACTCCAAATCACGACGAAGTTGGAATTTTCAACATTAACAACCATTTACTGAGTGTAAGCAACGATAAGCAAGAGATAAAAATCTTAGCACTGAGCGTGGATCGAATCCCGAGCCTTTGGATGTGTAACGTGACACTTCACCACAGAGCCAACCGACGAGCTACACTTGAACGCTGAAATCTTAACTGCTGAATGTCGAGCGTCACGAGTTGGCATCATACCTGTTATATCCTAGCCAGTAATGCCAACCGAGCCCGCTGCCAAAAGGTTGGCAGCATCAAAGTCCGGACGCCGTCCGCATAAGCAGCGCCAGCGATACAGGAAATCGCCGCAAGTCTGCGCGCGCCACCGCTGGCTTCTGGCTTCTTAAGCGCTGGAGTCGCGAGCGCTAGGACAGTTCTGTATTCGCCGCTCAGATGTATACTCGCCACCGATTTGTGTACTTGCTAGTCAGTTGTGTGTTCATCGCAGCAGAGTTGTTGTTTGTCGTCAGCCGACGCTGACCTAGCCGCTCCGACTCGAACTAGACAGATTTCTGTAGACACGGAGTTCACTACTGTGTTTCTGTATCTTCGTTAATAAAGACAAGTACCGACTTTTATTTAATCAGAGTGTTTGGGTTTTCATCTTTCTGTTCACTGTTCCAGCGGACCGGTCGGCCCGCTATTAAAAGTGTGGCGGTGACTTCGTAAGCCGTTTCTACAGCGAAGTGTTTGTCGCTACGAACCCCGCCACGAAAATACCAATGCGACGCTAATAACTGGAAGGTGAACTGTCTTGAGCGCCACTGTCGATAGGTCCAGATTCTACACGAAGCTACCAAGGCTTCCTACACGTACTGCCATTTCGTGCGTGTGATTTTGTTTTTCCTCCTTGTAGAAATTAATTGAAGTATAAGGGGTTAGTGTGATTCCGTCGTTTTATTTTTAGTACTTGAAAAGTAGATGATAAGCAAGTGGTTTGAATGTAACGGAATGACGAGACCAGGGGTGTGATGTGAAAAGAGCTGAGCATTTCTCTCACGAATTACAGCATCATCTGCCAGATTAAAGCAGCTACAAATGTTGGCGGAGGAGTGAAAGAATATAATCGTAGACGTCTGTGGCAACTTTAGCTATTGGAAAAGCCCGCCTTGACGTGTAGATTCTCTGGAGTGTGAGTCATAAATAAGGAACAGTAGTCCGAGGACCACATGTCGATATGCACTAGATGCCAAGAAGCGGAGATTGTCTCTGCTCGGGGACTGGGTGTTGTGTTATTTTAACGTTCGTATCATTGTAAATGTTTCCACTGTTGGAATGGCTGTAAGGGTACGTATCGACAGCCAGTTAAAAAAGGCGCCAAATTCCGTCGTTGTGCCTCTCATCCTGGACTTGCTGTTAACAAAAGACAGACACTTAACAGCTGTAGACTCTCATAATCTGAATATCTTCCTGTCAGATAGATGTATCTGTTCATACATCAAAGTCCTGCTTTGTACCAGCTAGCGCTGGCAAGATCGGGAAATAATTTATTTCAACACTGAGGAAGAGCAGTCGTATAAGGAAATGCGAGCCACACGTTTCCGATACTGCAGTGTGTGTAGGCAGTGTCAGATCACGGCACGTTTCAGCTGTAAACAGGAAGAGCCGCCTTCAAAGACGGCTACAGCGCGCGCAAGTAGTGCAGTCTTGCCAATGTTTCCTTCTAGCTTTCACAGGCACACGAAAACATTCAAAAGCTCACTTCACCTTTCTCGATGTTACGAAATTTAACTACATTGCCTTTTTTGGGCATAGTAACAAGGGAAAAACAATTTTGCGTTTAGAACTGTGTGTGTCCCTGCATGCGCGAAATATTTTCCTGAGTAATCAGTCAGCTTGTATAGTGGAACTTGTCGGAAACTGCTCTATAATAGTTAGAGGTAAGCAGTTACCTACTAATTCATTAATGGCAGTTTATAGATATTCACCAATGAAAAGTGTCTCCAGAAGCCAAGGACTAAGAGATTCCTACTACGAGCTAGTATTCAGCCTGGTATACTAACAGGACGTCACAGTTCGGGCAACACTTTGGGGGACGGTGTCGGCCCAGTACGCGGTCACTCAGGTCGCTCTGAACCTCCTCTCGATCCGCGACCTCTTGCGCTTCCTTTGACTGTGCGTGCACAGGCAGTTTTTGAGGAGGATCCAGGTGAGCGTGGTGGTGAGGCAGAAGGTGCAGGCGATGAAGGCGAGCACGTCGAGCAGCAGGTACTGGTACCAGCTGAGCCGCAGCGAGGCGGGCCGCATGTGCAGCGCGCCGCGGTGCCGGATCACGTACTCCGTCCAGTACACCGCCTCCTCGAGCGGCGACCGTGGCCGGTCGCGGAACTGCCACGACAGCTCTTTGGCGCGCAGCCGGTACCTGGGCAGAAGGCGGAAGGCAGTCAGTTACAGAGTCATCTCGTCGGTCATGCTGCATTGCACGAAATGCGGAGACGTGAAAATTACTCTGCGAAGTATGCTGACCAAATGCTGCACTTCGATGTGGCGAGCCGGCCTTTGTGGCCGAGAGGTTCTAGGCGCTTCAGTCTGGAAACGCGCGACCGCTACGGTCGCAGGTTCGAATCCTGCCTCGGGCATGTATGTGTGTGATGTCCTTAGGTTAGTTAGGTTTACGTAGTTCTAAGTCTAGCGGACTGATAACCTCCGATGTTAAGTCCCAAAGTGCTCAGAGCCATTTGGACCATTTTTCGACGTGACGAACAGATTGTGACTAGAATGAGATTTTCACTCTGCAGCGGAGTGTCAGCTGATATGATACTTCCTGGCAGATTAAAACTGTGTGCCCGACCGAGACTCGAACTCGGGACCTTTGCCTTTCGCGGGCAAGTGCTCTACCAGGCACTTGCCCGCGAAAGGCTAAGGTCCCGAGTTCGAGTCTCTGTCGGGCACACAGTTTTAATCTGCCAGGAACTTTCATATCAGCTCACACTCCGCTGCAGAGTGAAAATCTCATTCTGGAAACATCTCCCAGGCTGTGGCTAAGCCATGTCTCTGCAATATCCTTTCTTTCAGGAGTGCTAGTTCTGCTAGGTTCGCAGGAGAGCTTCTGTAAAGTTCGGAAGGTAGGAGACGAGGTACAGGCAGAAGTAAAGCTGTGAGGACGGGCCGTGGGTCGTGCTTGGGTGGCTCAGTTGGTAGAGCACTTACCCGCGAAAGGCAAAGGTCCCGAGTTCGAGTCTCGGTCGGGCACACAGTTTTAATCTGCCAGGAAGTATCATATCAGCTCACACTCCGCTGCAGAGTGAAAATCTCATTCTGGAAACATCTCCCAGGCTGTGGCTAAGCCATGTCTCTGCAATATCCTTTCTTTCAGGAGTGCTAGTTCTGCTAGGTTCGCAGGAGAGCTTCTGTAAAGTTCGGAAGGTAGGAGACGAGGTACAGGCAGAAGTAAAGCTGTGAGGACGGGCCGTGGGTCGTGCTTGGGTGGCTCAGTTGGTAGAGCACTTACCCGCGAAAGGCTAAGGTCCCGAGTTCGAGTCTCGGTCGGGCACACAGTTTTAATCTGCCAGGAACTTTCATATCAGCTCACACTCCGCTGCAGAGTGAAAATCTCATTCTGCAAACATCCCCCAGGCTGTGGCTAAGCCATGTCTCTGCAATATCCTTTCTTTCAGGAGTGCTAGTTCTGCAAGGTTCGCAGGAGAGCTTCTGTAAAGTTTGGAAGGTACGAGACAAGATACTGGCAGAAGTAAAGCTGTGAGGACCGGGCGTGAGTTGTGCTTCGGTAGCTCAGTTGGTAGAGCACCTGCACGCGAAAGGCAAAGGTCCCGAGTTCGAGTCTCGGTCGGGCACACAGTTTTAATCTGCCAGGAAGTTTCAGGTTGTGACTAGTGACCAGGAAACGAACCAGACTTCTCTTTCCATTTCGCGGTCAGTCGCTCGAACTATTAGCCTATCCTCGCCTATTCCACTCTCAAACTCGCACTATCACCAATGTCTCCTCCTATTACAACCGCAAATACGGGAGGTTCTCCATTCTGGGAGAGACCGATCCGAGGAACACATCTGGTGCAGAACGCCCTTATGGTGAAAAATTCGTGTGTCACGAGATATTGAAAACTGAGAGTGAACCACATAACAACAGACATAAAAATTGACTTAAGTAGTCAAATGAATCTTCTGTGAAAGAAGACGACGAAATATTGTAAGTAGATTATGAAAGGACCTGCGGCGCTGAAGAAATGGTAGATGACAGATTTAGAAAAAAAAAAAGAAAACATCCGAAGTTCAAAAATGGTTCAAATGGCTCTGAGCACTGTGCGACTTAACTTCTGAGATCATCAGTCGCCTAGAACTTAGAACTAATTAAACCCAACTAACCTAAGGACATCACACACATCCATGCCCAAGGCAGGATTCGAACCTGCGACCGTAGCGGTCGCTCGGTTCCAGACTGTAGCGCCTAGAACCGTACTGCCAATCCGGTCGGCAACTTCGCTGGAAGTGTTGGTACAGTGTTTCACATTCATCATTCCATCCTGGAACCTATTCTTTTCTGTATCCTCTTGCCATATACTTTTTAGCTGTTGCTGTTACTACACCAATGAAGCGTTGATACTTCTTATATGGTGGAGGTATCCAGCGAATGGTGTCATCCAGTTCCGTTGAAAACTTCGTCCAGTCAGCTTTCTGGAAATTTCGTGGATCATGCGGGGTTGCAAATCTGAGTGTACAGTACAAATAACAAAGTTAGACTTTGACATTTCTGGCAAATAAGCAAGTTGTATGAAAAGGTACTTTTCTGTTCCCTATAGGGTTGATTGTGTTGAGTCCCCAGATCATCAGAATGATTGATTATAGTGGCCGCCCTTGGATCTCACCATCAGGGTAACTGATTTCGGTGTATGTTTCCATTCAACCGCCGTAACTCTCGACGCGGCAACCGACGGTGTATAAAACACAAGCATTGTAATAACGTAAAATGTCCATGAAGTGGTAGTGATTTGTGCACCTGCTATAGATACTCACCTACATCAAGCACCCCAATGGTGAGACTCAACCGAATTCACCAATGTCAAGCACCCGACGGGAACAGAAAACTATAATTTCGACGTCGTTGTTCCTACAATACGCTAAACGTAGTTTCCAACTGGACATTGAAACTGCTACTCATATTGTACTGTACAGTCAAATTTACAACACTACAGTAAATTTCGAACATAAATGTCAACAACTAGAACACAAAGGTTTACATTTACATCGCATATCAAATGTACAATCAAATGAGTCGGTTCTTGCTTGGGAACACAGGCACACTTGAAATTTATCGACTCCAACAGCATCTGCCACGAATTAGATACAATGATTTGAGTAAATCGTTCATATTTTTTGGCGTAGAATCAGAGCATGCAATAAAAATGGAGGGTTCCTGTTTGAAAACGCAAAACCGACCCCCCGCCCACCAGGAGGTGTGGTTAGGAGATGGTTAGTAACACAGACAGATGTGCGCTTTACAAATAATAACTTTTCATCTAGAAAATCTTTTTCGTACGAGACCTCGTTTTCGAGGCGTTTCGTTGTCTCAAGTTAAAACAGACAACCTGTATAGTAAAGGCGATGAGGGAAGCTAATGACCAAATTGATGTTGGAGTTGTTTGTCACAGACAGAAAATCATCATGATATGGTTTGCTGATGATGTACCACTTGTTGCCAGAAGTGTCGAGGGAATGAGTCAGGTCGTTGGTGAAATGGAATGTGTGGTAGCTGTCGGCTATAATATAACGCTTGTGGCGTAAAACAGTAGAAGTTTGTGACTAGAGACTACACTTGTAAAAAAACTGTATTCCAGAGAGTTTTTTATTTCATATCCCATCTGTTTTATTAATTCCGCACACGGAACCCGTTCCTACTGCGTATAATATTTTTCTAATTTGGTATTTGCATTTTAGCAGATTACATTTTTAATACAAACTAGATTGTCGTTCACTTTAATTTGATTTGTATGTGTGTGTGTTATGGATGCTGTTAGTGTTTGCTTATACAGGTCCTTTATTTTTTCACCTTTAAGCAGGTAGCTTTCATACACCATTCATTACTCATGCCTGAGGCAATAATCCACATGGCCGTCGGATTCGGCATTTGGATCACTAGATTCACGCGTGTGATGAATGAATGAGATTTACACACTTATTACTAACAGAACTACAGTTTGTTATAGCTCCAAATATCGAAATATAGCTGTTTGTACCCTTTTTCCTAAATAATTTGTTGGTCATGTGCATGTAGTTACGCGGAAGAAAATCGTAGTATTGGTCACCTTCACCAACAATAGAGCTGTATAGTGTTTCGCTCCCTACTCTTGCATTATCCCTGTTTTTCTTCTTCGTCTCCTGGACGTTCACTACACGCAGTTCCCTCTGTTTCATAATGTATGTGATAAAAGTTTGCTTAATCGATAATCCACCTCTGATATATCATGTGAGTGCATCCAAGACTTCGTTAATTCATGTTCATCCACTTTTTCATGGGCAGTTTCGTCAGAAATGTAGAGGTGATTTATGAATTTATAGCTACTTCAGCCTGATCTCCTTTTCGAAATTTGTTCACTCTTAGTTATCTGAGAGACTGTCCTGCCCGCATCTCGTGGTCGTGCGGTAGCGTTCTCGCTTCCCACGCCCGGGTTCCCGGGTTCGATTCCCGGCGGGGTCAGGGATTTTCTCTGCCTCGTGATGGCTGGGTGTTGTGTGCTATCCTTAGGTTAGTTAGGTTTAAGTAGTTCTAAGTTCTAGGGGACTGATGACCATAGATGTTAAGTCCCATAGTGCTCAGAGCCAGACTGTCCTGGCAGAAAACACTAGCGAAGTAGATACAGTACTGAAGAACAGCATTACCCAGAGACTACGACGACTTTGTGCGAGTATTGCTTGCTACGAGAGCTGCCGACAAGCAGCGTAAAGACATTTCTCGAGGTTTCACGTTCTGTGCATCAACGAAGTCCCGCGAGTCCACACGAGTTTAACGTGCAAGGAAGTTTGATGGAATGTGATTGTAAGAATAAGCAGACAACAGCAACTTCAAGAAAGGAGAGAAACAGAAATTGCTATCCCGAGCGAAGGAGACTCCACTGTGTTAGAGTAAAATGATCTCACTTGGAACCCGGCGCGGTGATCCTCCGCAGCGCGTAGACGAGCAGGTCGGTGTTGACGTAGTCCAGCTCGATCTGCATGGCGACGCCGTGGCGCACCATGTTGGGCACGTTGAGCTTCTGGTCGGCGAACAGCGGGATCCCCAGCACCGGCACCCCGCAGTGTACCGCCTCCAGCGTCCCCATGAGGCCGCCGTGGGAGATGAACGCCCGCAACTTGGAGTGGCCTGAAAGACGTGACGATGAAATCGACTTTGATCGTCCAGACGAACGAAAATACACTCCTGGAAATTGAAATAAGAACACCGTCTATTCATTGTCCCAGGAAGGGGAAACTTTATTGACACATTCCTGGGGTCAGATACATCACATGATCACACTGACAGAACCACAGGCACATAGACACAGGCAACAGAGCATGCACAATGTCGGCACTAGTACAGTGTATATCCACCTTTCGCAGCAATGCAGGCTGCTATTCTCCCATGGAGACGATCGTAGAGATGCTGGATGTAGTCCTGTTGAACGGCTTGCCATGCCATTTCCACCTGGCGCCTCAGTTGGACCAGCGTTCGTGCTGGACGTGCAGACCGCGTGAGACGACGCTTCATCCAGTCCCAAACATGCTCAATGGGGGACAGATCCGGAGATCTTGCTGGCCAGGGTAGTTGACTTACACCTTCTAGAGCACGTTGGGTGGCACGGGATACATGCGGACGTGCATTGTCCTGTTGGAACAGCAAGTTCCCTTGCCGGTCTAGGAATGGTAGAACGATGGGTTCGATGACGGTTTGGATGTACCGTGCACTATTCAGTGTCCCCTCGACGATCACCAGTGGTGTACGGCCAGTGTAGGAGATCGCTCCCCACACCATGATGCCGGGTGTTGGCCCTGTGTGCCTCGGTCGTATGCAGTCCTGATTGTGGCGCTCACCTGCACGGCGCCAAACACGCATACGACCATCATTGGCACCAAGGCAGAAGCGAGTCTCATCGCTGAAGACGACACGTCTCCATTCGTCCCTCCATTCACGCCTGTCGCGACACCACTGGAGACGGGCTGCACGATGTTGGGGCGTGAGCGGAAGACGGCCTAACGGTGTGCGGGACCGTAGCCCAGCTTCATGGAGACGGTTGCGAATGGTCCTCGCCGATACCCCAGGAGCAACAGTGTCCCTAATTTGCTGGGAAGTGGCGGTGCGGTCCCCTACGGCACTGCGTAGGATCCTACGGTCTTGGCGTGCATCCGTGCGTCACTGCGGTCCGGTGCCAGGTCGACGGGCACGTGCACCTTCCGCCGACCACTGGCGACAACATCGATGTACTGTGGAGACCTCACGCCCCACGTGTTGAGCAATTCGGCGGTACGTCCACCCGGCCTTCCGCATGCCCACTGTACGTCCTCGCTCAAAGTCCGTCAACTGCACATACGGTTCACGTCCACGCTGTCGCGGCATGCTACCAGTGTTAAAGACTGCGATGGAGCTCCGTATGCCACGGCAAACTGGCTGACACTGACGGCGGCGGTGCACAAATGCTGCGCAGCTAGCGCCATTCGACGGCCAACACCGCGGTTCCTGGTGTGCCCGCTGTGCCGTGCGTGTGATCATTGCTTGTACAGCCCTCTCGCAGTGTCCGGAGCAAGTATGGTGGGTCTGACACACCGGTGTCAATGTGTTCTTTTTTCCATTTCCAGGAGTGTACGTTTTCCATGATAAGATAGCCGACGTGAATACCGTACAGGTAGTTCGTTTCTCGTGGTTGAGATGTGTGTGGAAGCCATCCTGGCAGTCGGCGTGCAGGATGGGCGTAACGCGTGACGTCAGCGCCTTTTATCGCGCGTAGCTTGTTTGTGCGTTAGAAATGGCACACTCCGTATCAGAGGTCGTGCAGGAACTGACCTCTGATCGTGTACCGTGAGTAGCTAGATCCGAGAAACCACGCAGCACGGCCACAGCTTGTTGACGGCAGCGGTTGCCACCGGCTAAGGTATACTGCACACACAGACCGCTGTCAGGCAAACCATTCGCCCATACTACCAGTAGCAGTAACCTCTATTCCCAGCCTCCGCCTTATCCCCGCACGCAGCCCAGATTCTTCACAGAACAGAACTTCCGGGTGGAAAACAGTGACCTCATTATCAAACACTGACTCAGTATAATCTGAGTAACTTGCGCTAGGTTTTCACAAAAGGTAGTTCTTGGCGCGATTACATTTTACGGCGTAGTATCTCTTGAATTATGTGTCGTATAGTGGCCGAGCGGTTCTAGGCGCTTCAGTCCGGAACCGCGCGACTGCTACGGTCGCAGGTTAGAATCCTGGCTCGGGCGTGGATGTGTGTGATGTCCTTAGGTTAGTTAGGTGTAAGTAGTTCTAAGTTCTAGGGGACTGATGACCTCAGATGTTAAGTCCCATAGTGCCCAGAGCCATTTGAACCATTTTTTACGTTGTGAATAGTAAAATTGGAAATTTGTGGTAAGTTCCTGTGGGACCAAACTGCTAAGGTCATCGGTCCCTAGGCTTACACACTACTTAATCTAACTTAAACTAACTTACGCTAACGACATCACACACACCCATGCCCCAGGGAGGGCTCGAACCTCCGACGAGGGGGGGGGGGGGGGGGGAGCCGCGCGAACCGTGGCAAGGCGCCTTAGAGGAAAGAGTAATGCAGTGATAAAGTAAAACATCATGCCCGATCTGAAGATTTATTGCATGCACGTTGAAAATGTAGTAAGCGATAAATCTCTCTCCTTTCATTATTTTGTGGGGATACCGTGTCGCCAGGGAGAAGCAGTTTTTAAATTATGTATATTGCTTGTTAGAAATAGCTAAGTACTCTCATTGTGTAATAGCGGATGAAGAGGAGTATAGTCTGGGTAATTTGCACTCCAAGAGCTACGTTGTGTTCGTGTTAACTTGGAACAAGTAAAAATATTTCGAAAGATACGCATCACACGAAAAAAATTCCTCTTTTCAAAAAATGTTTTTCCTGTTATTGCCAGTCTATATGTTATGTCCTGTGTACTTCGGCCATAATCAGTCATTTGTTGCCCAAGCACTTGCAGTGTCTCGTTTCCGTAGCAGCTTGACTCAGTGCCGAGATACTTCGTTCGACAACATTACATTCACTTCGTTTGGCGTTTGCTGATGTTCATCTTTTAACCTTTTTCGACACAGTACTCATTCCGTTCAGCCGCTCTTCTAAGCCCTATGTGGTCTCTGAGAGGATTACAGTGACACCGGCAAGTTAAGAGTGTCCATCCTGATGTTGATAAAGGAAGTTTCTTCGAATGGAGAGAATTAATTTTTTTAAATACAGAAAATATTTTTGCATGGGTCGAGTTTTGAAATCACACCTGAACCATTAATTAGCTAACACGCAATTAGGAAACCCCGTGGTCAATAAATTTAGCAGGCAACGTAAGTATAAGTGACAGCAAAAATTTCGTCAAGCTCTGATTTGGTGCGTATGAGCGTTTGTAACGTAGCAAATTATTACGAGTTGTCACGTTTCAGTGGAGCCGGGCAGAGAGGAGATATTGGCTACTGGGCCGGAGGAGCGGTGCGCTTGCTTAATACCACACGCAGTACGTTACACGTACTGTCTATGTATCTCAAGAAGTACTATTAAATATTAATCGATGTTTTTTTCATACGACTGTACCAAATTCTATGGATAACACAACTATACTGCTAAAATTTCAATTCAATAACTTCAGTACTTTAGGAGACATAGATTTTTACCTACAAAAACCGTGCTAGCATTGTGAAACTGAGTTAGGTACTGTAATGTATTCATGTGCAGTACCAACTGAAATTACAACCAAGAGGACAGGTTCATATAATCTACATTACTGGAATTTTCTTTGGTTTCATTGCCATAGATTTCTGACGTAATTAAAAGTACATTGAAAAAGTATTATTTAATTGCGTTTTGGTTGTGTGAGTGTTTTGGAGAGACTGAGGGAGTGAATGGGGGACATAAGTAAAGTGAGAATGTGATATTTTATTGAAAACTATGTAAATGCAAGTGTGAGAAAGTTGTTGTGAAATAGGGGAATTAGGGGATATACGAGTGTAATCCCAAAAGTAAAGTCTCCTATTTTTTTATGAGTACATAGGCCTGTTTGTTTCTACAATGGCTTACATCAGTTTACAGCTTGAGCATTTAGCTATTTTTCGACATAATCGCCATTTCTGTCGATGCATTTTTTTAGACGCAGTGGTAGTTTTTGTATGCCCATGTCATACCAACTCGCCACCATGCTGTTCAGAAAGTTATGAACCTCTTCTTTCACCTCTTCGTCGGAGATGAATCGCTTTCCAGCCAAATGTTCTTTTAACTTAGGGAACAGGTGATACTCACTGGGCGTCAAGTCAGGACTGTATAGTGAAGGTGGGTGATTATGTTCCACTGAAACTGTTGCAGGAGAACAATAGTTCGCCGAGCGATGTGTGGCGAGCGTTGTCATGTGTACGCCATTGCTCAACATTCTTCTTCTCCGGTTCTGAATTGGCCGTTTGAGTTTTTTCAGAGTCTCACAGTACCTGTCAGTGTTAATTGTCGTCCCAGTGGGCATAAAGTCGACCAACAATACCCCTTTCCGATCCCAAAAAACGGTTGTCATGACTTTACCGGCAGAGTGTGTATGTTTGAATTTCCGCGGCTTTGGCCGAGAAGGATGCCGCCACTGGCGTGATTGTTACTTGGTCTCAGGTGTAATGTGGTATGCCCAGGTTTCGTCCCCGTGACATTTGAGTCCATAAACTTGCCGTGTTCGTCTGCAAGGCGGTGAAGAAATGCACGGAAAGCATCAACTCGTTGCCGCATATGGTCCTCAGTCAGCATGTGTGGCATCCATATTGCGCACAGCTTCAGGTAGTGCAATGTTTCCGTTAAAATTCCGTGGGCGGTGCTTCGGGAAACCTCAGGAACCAACGTACAGAGAGAGATCATCCAGGGTGATCCGTCGATCGTCACGCATGCTATGCTCAACCTTCAACACTGTCTCCTCAGAACCGACGGTGTCCTGCTCCTTTGTTCGTCGTGAATTTCGGTCCGACCAGCAGCAAACTCTCTACACCACTTACGAACATTTTTGACATCCATGCACGATTCACTATACGCTTCCGTCAATTGGCGATGGATTTCAATCGGCGCAGTGCCCGTTGCGATCAAAGTCCGAATAACTGAGCGCAATTCGCACTTGGCAGTAACATCCAACGGGAACTCCATTCTCAACGGCTGCCAAGCCAAGACTGAGCACCTCAGCGGGGCGTGTGCATGATTACACACAGCGCGTCAAGCACTCTTCATAACAGTGTGACCAACTGCCACACAAGCAGAGTTCTGTACTTATAAAAAATGGTTCAAATGGCTCTGAGCACTATGGGACTCAACTGCTGTGGTCATAAGTCCCCTAGAACTTAGAACTACTTAAACCTAACTAACCTAAGGACATCACACACACCCATGCCCGAGGCAGGATTCGAACCTGCGACCGTAGCGGTCGTGCGGTTCCAGACTGTAGCGCCTTTAACCGTTCGGCCACTCTGGCCGGCGTACTTATAAAAAAAAAATAGACCTTACTTTTGGAATTACCCTCGTATGTGCGAGTGAGCTTAATTTTGTAAAGGGCAGCCCAGGGGGGGAGGGGAGGGCGTTGAGTTTTAAATTTGTTAGTAATTTATTTTGTGGAATCGAAACGTGTTTTCTTTTCATTAAATTTTATCTAGTTCTGGAATGAAGAGCTTTCTAGTCTAAATTGCGTGTGACAATCTCAATGGCTTACGTTAGAAATACAGCGAGTATAGAAGTAGTCGAGACGATTTGATTGGGTGCTAAAATACTAGCTAATAGGAATTCAGCATTTCTCGCGCGTTTGAGTAGGTCTTGGTGCCTCAGATCTATGACTCGAGATATAGTCGCTCCGGAGCCGTCTTCTGGTAAACACCTACGTTAAATCGCGCTGATCAGATTTGTACCAGGATGAAGAAATTCCCACGTTTGATCCGTTCTCGTGTCGCAGTCGAAAAGCGACTTGTGTTAAGTATTTTGAGAAAGTTTGAGCTTTGTGAGTGATTGATTGTAGGAGATTTCAGGTGTGAACGTTTCAAGTCGTACGTCATCTCCGCCGTGGCCGGTTTCGCGCAGATAATGAGAAGTGCCGGCCGGTGTGGCCGAGCGGTTCAAGGTGCTTCAGTCTGGAACCGCGCGACCGTTACGGTCGCAGGTTCGAATCCTGCCTCGGGCATGGATGTGTGTGATGTCCTTAGGTTAGTTAGGTCTAAGTAGTTCTAAGTTCAAGGGGACTGATGACCTCCCATAGTGCTCGGAGCCATTTTTGAACCATTTTTTTAACGAGGCGTTATGGCGAGCACTTCTGTGCAAGAAGACTACAGAACGACTGACAGTTGTAACTCACAAGTAGTCGTGGGTCACTGACTATTTAGGACGTTTGAAATATCGGGTCCGACTAAATATCTTCTGACGGTTTTTATGTGTGAACCTGGAACAGAGACAACCAGTAACATTTCATAACTGATGTCGGGACTTGATAGCCGTTTTCCTTGTTTTAAAGGCAATAAATCAACTAAAAAGGAAATTTTTGACAGTTTTTTCAAAGGACTTTTGAGCGAATCCCGAACGATCGACAGTTTTACTAACTTTCAGCTACTGCCTAATGGACAGGAGTCATGCGGTCTTTGTGTGGTAGGTATCAAGTTGAATTTTCATCACCGCTGCTTTTGTCGGCTAAACCAGTATCTACTATCGCTGAGTGAAGGGGCAGACGACTTGAAGCCTATCCAGGTAGGTGGACTGATTGTTTAAAGGACAGTGATAGAGCCACCCGTCCTACCGCACGTGAATGTTACATTCTATACTATTCAAAACTGGTTTCTAGTGTGATAGGAAACTACTCAAAGCGTTATTAACTGTACACTTGTAAGTAGGCTGTTTAGGTTTTTATGTTGGTAACGCCACCGCCACCTAGCGCTCTGTATGAAAGTCACTGACTGTGCTGTGTGCAGTCTGTGGCTGGTTTGCATTATTGGAATTTGCTATTGTAGTGTTGGCAGTTGGCTGTTAACAGCGCGTAACGTTGCGCAGTTGGAGGTGAGCCGCCAGCATTGGTGGATGTGGGAAGAGAGATGGCGGAGTTTTGAGGGCGGATGATCTGGACGTGTGTCCATCAGAGACAGTAAATTTGTGAGACTGGATGTCATGGCGGCTCAGTTCCAACTGCGCAACGCTACGCGCTGTTAACAGCCAACTGCCCAACACTAGAATAGCAAATTCCAACAATGCAAACCAGCCACAGACTGCACACAGCACAGTCAGTGATTTTCATACAGAGGGCTACGTGGCGTTACCAACATAAAAACCTAAACAGCCTACTTACACACTATGCTGCAGTTCTCGGCACAGTGTGAAGACTAGACTGTGGTACTCACTGAGAACGTCGAACTGCGGCACCCAGTTGGCCGTGTAAACGTTGTCGGGGACGGTGAGTCCCAGTTCGGCGAGGGCGTCCGCGTCCACCTTCCATATAAAGCGCTGCGGGGCCAGCTGCCTGAACGCCGCAACGAAGGCCACCAGCTTCTGCAGCGGCATCGTCTCCGTCCGCACCAGCGAGCCGAATGTAAACAGCACGGCGCCCACGTCTTCCGGGGCCCCGTCCAGGAACCTCTTCATATCCTGCACAAAGAATGCCGTCTGTTACCCGGCATGGCGAACTGGTTACCTGGCCGGGTGTGGCAGCACCGTCATGTCAACGCCCGGAAAGCGGGCGGGGGGGGGGGGGGGGGGGGGAGGACAACTCCAGTACTCTTGCCTCACACAGTAGACGTCCGTACGGTCCACTAAGCACAGTGCCTATTAGTAGCGAGAAGACGAAAAGGGTGTACAGTACGTTTCAAATTAACTGCCCACGGCGCTTCGCTGGCAGTATCTGCAAAACTGTCTTGCCCCTGTGATGTCGCTATGTTTGCGAATGTGTAAAATCATTCCTCCTCTGCTATTTCCGTCGCTGAAGGTAACTCCTTGCTCTTTGTTCCAATCTATACCGACTGATTTTGTTACATTTTCACTTTCTTTGTCTGTCAGAGTATCTCTCCTCCGGTACTGTTGTTGATAATTCTTCCGGGTTATATGGCCTTGGTCCATGGAATTCTTCAATTCCTAACATTTCCTCCAATACTACGTTGGCCATCCTCAGAGGTATGGCTGTTCCTGTTGAGTCCTGCCGACTGACGAGTCGGACGTCGGAGAGCGGCCTAAATGCCGAGGAAAGTGGGCGTGGTCTACCTGCACACAGTAGCAGAGAGAAAACTACTCAAAGATAAAATGTAACTATCGATAATAGTCTGTCATAGATAAAAATCACTTATCGATTCTGTAGCGCCACTGTCCATATCTCGCTTAATTTCAAGGCCTCTTCTTTTCTATTAAAATTATCTTCATGTTTATAAATTTCAATAGCCTCCCTATACAGTCGTGGATAATAGTTCGTGGTAGCACTTAAAACTGTAGTTTCAGAAAACTTAACTACATGGTCACCTGACTGAAGCGCATGTTCCGCAACGGCCGATTTATCTACGTTTCCCAGTCGGCAAAGACTTTTATGCTCCTTTACCCTCGTATTCACACACAACTAAACACCAAATACAATTCAAACTCGCGCGCCTCACCCAACAGAACACGCTACGAAACAAATGAACGCCACAAAACCACAACAACACGTAATGGCAGCGAAAACTCCGCCTATGTTTTGAATAATCGATAAACTGCATTGCCACACGAACACAGGCAAAGAAGTAAGCCCATTTACTTCGCCAACAAAACAGGAAAACCTACCACAACTTCAAAACTGTAAGTTACAGAAAGAAAACGTGATACAGTCTTATTTCCGTTCGTAAATACATAACAAATAGAAAATAAATTACGTTTTGCTGTTTGCAGATGACATGTTGTATATTGTGTAGCATAACAGCTACCAAAACAAGAGGACAATAATATAATGTAAGGTATGTTACTTTTCGCCAATTAAGTTATAAATGCAACTTTTACATAATGTTGTAAACGACGAAAATGTTAATATGTTAACAACAAGTTTACAGTTACAAATAAATAGAACCCACTGATGATAGCACAAAAGTGCTGAAACATGTATGGGTGAAACAAAAGAAAAATTTTCCGAGATTTTGGTAACGACGTTAAACTACGACTTCCTTTATGTATATAAACGTGTAATCTGTATCCGTCAGATCATTTATTAGAATATCGTGTAAAAATTTGGAGTAAATGGGTCACGTACTTTTCGAGGTCTTCCTATAAAATACATTTTAAAAAATATAGTTTCTGTTCGTCCGCACGTATATTAGAATGACGTGTAAAAATTTGAAGTAAGTTGGTAACTAACTTTCCGAGATTTTTGGCAACAACGTTAAACTACATCTTGGCTTTGTATAGTAGCATAGATTAGTCGGGCGCTGTTTTCAGGACCGCTGTGATAACGACTGTTTTAGGTGAAAACCGGCGTAGAGATTTATCTTTCTGTGTGTACTTTGTATTATTTGTTTAACAGCTCTATCTCCCCTACTTCCATATCAGTAATCTTGTCAGATCATCGGCCAAAGCGTGAGATTAGATCTTGGTGCCGTCCTCAGTACCTCGACTATGTATTTGATTCACTTATCTTTTCTTGAAAAAATTCATTCTCGCACTCACGGATTACCTTCTCTGACACACAAAAAATGATTCAAAGGGCTCTAAGCACTATGGGACTCAACGTCTGAGGTCATCAGTCCCCTAGAACTTAGAACTACTTAAACCTATCCACCCTAACGACATCTCACACATCCATGCCCGAGGCAGGATTCGAACCTGCGACCGTAGCGGTCGCGCGTTTCCAGACTGAAGCGCCTAGAACCGCTCGGCCACTGCGGCCGGCTCTGGCACACACCATGTATTACTTCTTCCAGTATTACGTTTTTCAGCTACACGTATTCACGTTGATCCTGCATGTTTTTCAAGTGATTCTACAGACGTCACACTGGAAGTTCGTGTCACGCTGACACAAATCAAAACAGTGGTTGTTAAGTTTCCTTGTCGGGTACACCGGTAGCTTAGCTTACTTTTGAAAATCGCACTTAGTTTACCAAAAGCGCTTCAGACCAGTTTTTTACTGGTCTGTTTTTTTCTTTTCCGTCTATCCGCAAAACCACTTTCAACTCTTGTCTGTAGTAGCTCTAGCTTACCAAAAAAAAAAAAAAATGCGATCTTAGGTGACTACCTTTTTTTGCTTAGGTGTCTCAAAAACACAAATTACTTTATGCCTTGAAGTTGTTTCCTTAACTTAGAGGAAACAATCTCATTAGCAGCATAAGTAAGAAAAAGGGATAGCGTTATCTGGCAACAGACCTCTGAGCACATACTTACATCGGGCAGTTTCTTAGGATTGCTGGGGATGTGCATTCCGCCGACTTCCACTACGTTGGGGACGAAGGGCCGCGCGTGGTTGATGCTGAAGTGGCTGTTCACCAGCATCAGGTTCGTGTTCGTCACCAGATCCGCCGTCCTGGGAATCCCCTTGCCGAAATATCGCCTGATAAACATAAAACGTCTCGTTAGGTAAGAGTTCGTTTACTGGGGAACTGAATGTAATTATCCTGAAACATTTAATATTGACTTTCATATAAACAGTTTTACAAATTTTCAGCCGAATTTTGTGTGTATTTATCCACTCTGAAAAAATATTAACAGGCAAAGGATGAAAAATATCTAGAATCAATACAATTAAACAGAATTATTATGCTTCAAGTACTTCTAATTTATGATTTTAGAAGCGACTGTTTACGAGTTACGTTTTTTCAACTTTAAATGTCACTAGTCAAAAAGATTACGAACCTCGATCGGGGGATGATACGCAGATAGGTAGCAGCAACCTGAAGCTAACATCAAAGTTTAATTCAAGTCTGAAGGGTAGATTTTGGGAAGTGGTACCTTAGACTGACAACTATGTAAACGGCAAAAATGTATCTACCGAATAATATACAGAACTTCAAATTAGGTTTAAACTTACCCTGTAAAATATACCCTATTCACAGTTTTTCTTTGCCGCCTTCTTCTTTTTCTGCTTAGTTTGCCTTCTTCCTTTCCGTCTGATGGCCTCCGTGTATTTATATGCACGTGCTTCAATTCGTAACCAGGCCTTATAACCAAAATCCCGTTTTCATACTCAGTGAAAAATATGATGGTCGACGTTGAAAACAGAGTTGTAGTCAACACACCAATATAAAGGGTGAGTTTGTTTTATGCGGACAGACTGCAGGAAAAGGTCTTTGAGAGGAAAGGATCAGAAGAGATTACATGGTCATACGGCCGGAAATGCGTTCCAAGGGATGTACGTATACCCACCTGAAGGTGGATATAATAGGTATTTGAGAATGCGGGTTTCAATGACTGAAAGCACACATAGGAAACACGAAGAAAGTGGGACTTTTCTACTTGTACTGGTATTTTAACTTCACAATCAAGAGGGCAGTGAGTTGGAGCACCGTCATTTTGTAACCACGTCACCCTATGTACCTGCAAAGGCACGTCTTCCAGCAAAAAAAAAAAAAAAAAATGGCTCTGAGCACTATGGGACTTAACATCTATGGTCATCAGTCCCCTAGAACTTAGAACTACTTAAACCTAACTAACCTAAGGGCATCACACAACACCCAGTCATCACGAGGCAGAGAAAATCCATGACCCCGTCGGGAATCGAACCCGGGAAGCCGGGCGTGGGAAGCGAGAACGCTACCGCACGACCACGAGCTGCGGACCGGCTTCCAGCAGTGGAATCAGGGTCAGCCGCACCAAGTGCAGATATGCCTCGCTTGTGAGACGTTGTGGAAAGATGACTGGTGCCGCGATGTGGTCGCTGGTATTCCCCTCCCACGCACAGAGGATGAACCGGTGGTGATGCATCGCTGCCACCATACCGTGGGGATTCTCCGTAGGCCACGGGTGGGTGTTGTGAAGGTTCACGATACCGACCCTCGTAAAGGCTGCCTCATCTGCGATTAGGACGGATGAACGAAATCCCACCAACGTGATGGCCTGTCCAACGAACCAGCGAAGAAACCGTCGCAGTGGCGGTGAGTAATAAGGCCAGTACGCTTTCTAAAGGAATACGCGCAGAGGCTTTGTTGTGGAGAATGTTCCACACGGTCGCCTGGCTTACACCACACAGGCGGGCCATCTGGTAGTCCTGACGTTTGGATCACTGATGAAGATCTTTATATCCACCTCCCCTGGGCCGCATTTCGGGTCATATGACCACATGATCGTTTCCTCTCCTTGTTCTCGCAGGGAGCGTTTACTGCACTTTGTCCCCATTATCGAAAATCACGCTGTGTGCAGAATCTTTAGGAAGAATAGAGACTTTAGGGTAATTTCCGATGTAGGGCATAACTACATTCCAAATGATGCTCTGTATGGAATCTACAGACGGCCTTGGGAGAGCCATTACTGACAAAACTCTACCATCTGGTGAGCAAGACGTATGAGACAGGCGAAATACCCTCAGAATATAATAATTCCAATCCCAAGGAAATCAGGTGTTGACAGATGTGAAAATTACCGAACTATCAGTTTAATACGTCACAGCTGCAAAATACTAGCGTGAATTGTTTACAGACGAATGGAAAAACTGGTAGAAGCCGACCGCGGGGAAGATCAGTTTGGATTCCGTAGAAATGTTGGAACACGTGAGGCAATACTGACCTTACGACTTACCTTAGAAGAAAGATTAAGGGAAGGCAAAGCTACGTTTCTAGCATTTGTAGACTTAGAGTAATCTTTTGACAATGTTGACTGGAATACTCTCTTTCAAATACTAAAGGTGGCAGGGGTAAAATACAGGGAGCGAAAGGGCTATTTACAATTTGTACAGAAATAAGATGGCAGTTATAAGAGTCGAGGGGCAAGAAAGGGAAGCAGTGGTTGGGATGGGAGTGAGACAGGGTTGTGGCCTCTCCCCAATGTTATTCGATCCGTATATTGAGCAAGCAGTAAAGGAAACAAAAGAAAAATTCGGAGTAGGTATTAAAATCCATGGTGAAGAAATAAAAACTTTGAGGTTCGCCGATGACATTGTAATTCTGTCAGCAAAGGATTTAGAGGAGCAGTTGAACGGAATGGATAGTGTCTTGAAAGGAGGATATAAGATGAACATCAACAAAAGCAAAACGAGGATAATGGAATATAGTCGAATTAAGTCGGGTGATGCTGAGGTAATTACATTAGGAAATGAGACAAAAAAATGGTTCAAATGGCTCTGAGCACTATAGTACTTAACATCTTAGGTCATCAGTCCCCTAGAACTTAGAACTACTTAAACCTAACTAACCTAAGGACATCACACACATCCATGCCCGAGGTAGGATTCGAACCTGCGACCGTAGCAGTCGCGCGGTTCCGGACTGAGCGCCTAGAACCGCGAGACCACCGCGGCCGGCGGAAATGAGACCCTTAAAGTAGTAAGGGAGTTTTGCTGTTTGGGAAGCAAAATAACTGATGATGGTCGAAGTAGAGAGAATATAAAATGTAGATTGGCAATGGCAAGGAAAGCGTTTCTGAGGAAGAGAAATTTGTTAACATCGAGTATAGATTTAAGTGTCAGGAAGCCATTTCTGAAAGTATTTGTATGGAGTGTAGCCATGTATGGAAGTGAAACATGGACGATAAATAGCTTAGACAAGAAGAGAATAGAAGCTTTCGAAATGTGGTGCTACAGAAGAATGCTGAAGATTAGATGGGTAGATCACATGAGGAGGTATTGAATAGAATTGGGGAGAAGAGGAGTTTTTGGCACAACTTGAGAAGAAGAAGGGACCGGTTGGTAGGACATGTTCTGAGGCATCAAGGGATCACAAATTTAGCATTGGAGGGCAGTGTGGAGGGTAATAATCGTAGAGGGAGACCAAGAGATGAATACGCTAAGCAGATTCAGAAGGAAGTAGGCTGCAGTAAGTACTGGGAGATGAAGAAGCTTGCACAGGATAGAGTAGCATGGAGAGCTGCATCAAACCAGTTTCAGGACTCAAGACCACAACAAGAACAACAACAATGGAATCCCATGTAGGGCCTAGCTGCACTGGTTGCTTTATTTGTGTTCTCAGTTGAAAGTAATTCACATTGTAAATCCAGAGATACATGTGAAGAATCGAAAATGTGACATTCAGTCACTGAATTGAACGTTATTCACTACATGAAACCAGAGTAGGATGTTTAGTATGTCGCTGAGAAACAGCTGCTCGAATGTGAAAATGCCACACGTCATAATTGAAAACCATTAAAAGTTATTTGCCTGAAATAATTTTTCCAGAGACCCTCTGCTTTTGATAAAACAGCAAAATTTTTTTCACAACAACACGCAGATACGCTCCTCTTAAAGCGTGTTGGAGAGGTCAACGATATGAAGAGTGCGTTCATAAAGGCGTGCGTTCATATGAGAGGGAAGCCACAGTGGGCCTTACCTGCTCACGTTTCGCAGGGTGTGCCGTGGAAGTTATTCTAGGCTTCAGAGGGCGGGTATAGATTCAATTAACTGGTGCGATATAACTTTGGGTGAAGTTCGGCTGGAGCAGGGGGTTGCGTGGGATGCATGACATACAAGAACTTCCACGGAGCCACCTAGCTTATACTGTTGGCGCGATTGGTGAAGACCAGTGGCATCGCTGCGATTCAAAAACCAATGACAGTACAGGGCAGTGGCAGAAAACTCCACTACATGCAGCAGCGCTGGAGTCATCGCGGAGATAACCGTTTCCCTATGCAGGCAGGCTACTGCTCCGAGATTCGCAACACGTCGCAGCAGCGCCGCGCCACCGCGCGGGCCAGCTCGCAATGTTTACAGATGAGCAAAGAAGTCGACGCCCAGCGACACGACACCCAAGTTTCTAATTACGTTCCACTTCTCCCGATGAAATTTCAAAGTACGTACAAACATGTCCACAGCGCTGGCCGGTACCCTCCGCCAAGCACTCGATAGTGAATTGGGTACTACTATATATACTCTTGCGTACGTGTAGTCGTGTATAGTGGCTCCCTGGTCAGTCTCAGGAGACTTCACAGTTCTGATATCTCCCCCTATCTCTCTGTTTAGGTTTCCACAAACCATTTCAGTTGGATGACGTATGGTATCGCAAAACGTCCGTAGTGTGCAGTTCGGCGACTTCATAGTGACGATCGATCTGCCTTTAGAAACGATAATGGCAACAGAGAAGCAATCCTGACGTTGCTCTTGATAACGGAAGGAGAACCTAAATAAAGACACTGTCATCGGATCTCTCGACCTAGAAAAAGCGTTCGACAGTGTAAAATGGAGCAAAATGATCGGAATCCCCGGGATGTAACATATAGCGAAAGACGGAAAATTTCAATATGGACTAGAACCAAAAGGGAACTAAGCAGTTGAAAGACCAAGAACGACATGCTTGGAGTAAAAGAGGGCGTAGCACAGAGATGCAGTTTCTGGGTCATACTGTTCAGCCTGTACATCAAAGACGCAATAACAAACATAAAAAAAATGTTCAAGGATGGGATTAAAATTCAGGATGAAAAAATTTCATTGATTAGATAACGTGATCGCTAGGCTATGCTCAGTGAAAACGAGGTACAGGACATAATGAATGGAACGAACAGTCTCCTGATCACAGAATATTTATAAGAGAAAGTCGAAGAAAGTTGGACGTGGGCAGAAAGCAAAGGAACGCGAAGGAACTAACAATATCAGCTGTGAAATCATCGGTGACGAGTGAAAATGTGTGCCAGACCGGGATTCGAACCCAGGAAGTCGTGCTTACTAGGCAGTTGCGTTAAGCAAGGCGCAAATGTGCGGGCTATCTCGGCATATTCTCCGGCTGATTCCCACTGTACCCCATCCGACAGCAGTCCTCGTCCATTTTCTTCGTTCTCTCTAATTTTTGATTCCCGCCGGATGTAGAACGTCGACGTGCATCGGCGCTGGAGGTTGTGGATTCATTGTCCATCGAGGTGAACCAGTTATACGAAGTGGAGTGACTTCCATGGCACTTGAGAGGGCTGTAGAGAGAAAAACTTGTCCGAAGGAACAGACACCACGAATTCGTATAAAAGACGAAAGAAATGAGGATCAGCGGAAATGAGATTAGTGATAAACTTACCATCAGAACTGGAGGCCACGAAGTAGATGAACGAATTCTGCTACTGTAGAAGCAAAATAAACCACGGAGGAAGGAGAACGTAGGAAGTAGACTAGCACAGTTCAGAGAGAGCATTCCTGGCCAAAACATAATCTTTAATTTGCGAAATAAATTTACGAGAATGTGTGCATGGACAGCAGTATTGTATGAAAGTGAAGCATCCATTTTGGGAAAACCAGCAGAGAAGAGAATCGAAGCAATTGAAGGGGGGGGGGTATAGAAGACTGTTGAAAATTAGATGCGCACATATAAAAAAATGAGCAGATTCTTTACAGAATGTGGAAAACACTGATAAGGAGGGACGAGATGACAGGACAAGACATCAAGGAATGACTTCGATGGCACTGGAGAGGGCTGTACAGAGGAAAAACTGCAAGGGTACATAGAGATTGGAAAACATCCAACAAGTAATCGAGGACGTAGGATGTAAGCGCTGCTACGAAGAGGTTGGAACGGAAGAGAAAGTCGTGGTGAAGCGCATGAAAACAGACTGACGAACAGTGAACTCCCAATCCCCTTGCCCTCTCCCCCTCCACGATCAAAGGAAAGGTGTACGCTGTCAGAGGGGAAGTACCGTAGCTCGAACGACTGAAACCGAATCGAAATGATCATCTACATCTACATCTACATCCATACTCCGCAAGCCACCTGACGGTGTGTGGCGGAGGGTACCTTGAGTACCTCTATCGGTTCTCCCTTCTATTCCAGTCTCTTATTGTTCGTGGAAAGAAAGACTGTCGGTATGCCTCTGTGTGGGCTCTAATCTCTCTGATTTTATCCTCATGGTCTCTTCGCGAGATATACGTAGGAGGGAGCAATATACCGCTTGACTCCTCGGTGAAGGTATGTTCTCGAAACTTTAACAAAAGCCCGTACCGAGCTATTGAGCGTCTCTCCTGCAGAGTCTTCCACTGGAGTTTATCTACCATCTCCGTAACGCTTTCGCGATTACTAAATGATCCTGTAACGAAACGCGCTGCTCTCCGTTGGATCTTGTCTCTCTCTTCTATCAACCCTACCTGGTGCGGATCCCGCACTGGCGAGCAATATTCAAGCAGTGGGCGAACAAGTGTACTGTAACCTACTTCCTTTGTTTTCGGATTGCATTTCCTTAGGATTCTTCCAATGATTCTCAGTCTGGCATCTGCTTTACCGACGATCAACATTATATGATTATTCCATTTAAATCACTCCTAATGCGTACTCCCAGATAATTTATGGTATTAACTGCTTCCAGTTGCTGACCTGCTATTCTGTAGCTAAATGATAAAGGATCTATCTTTCTGTGTATTCGCAGCACATTACACTTGTCTACATTGAGATTCAATTGCCATTCCCTGCACCATGCGTCAATTCGCTGCAGATCCTCCTGCATTTCAGTACAATTTTCCATTGCTACAACCTCTCGATACACCACAGCATCATCTGCAAAGAGCCTCAGTAAACTACCGATGTCATCCACCAGGTCATTTATGCATATTGTGAATAGCAACGGTCCTATGACACTCCCCTGCGGCACACCTGAAATCACTCTTACTTCGGAAGACTTCTCTCCATTGAGAATGACATACTGCGTCCTGTTATCTAGGAACTCCTCAATCCAATCACACAATTGGTCTGATAGTCCATATGCTCTTACTTTGTTCATCATAGAGGTTTTCACGGGCGGAATTCTCTTGATTTTTGTTGCTTTGGACTAGGCCACCATCTAAGGCGTGTTCCTGTGTTTAAAGATTCGCGTACTTATTCTGTGGATATCATCAGAGGTTATAACGATTCACACGACAATTTAAGACGCAAACAAGGTGAATTGTTTATTCGTATCAAATGGTTCAAATGGCTCTGAGCACTATGGGACTCAACATCTGTGTCCATAAGTCCCCTACAACTTAGAACTACTTAAATCTAACTAACCTAAGGACATCAAACACATCCATGCCCGAGGCAGGATTCGAACCTGCGACCGTAGCAGTCGCGCGGTTCCTGACTGAGCGCCTAGAACCGCTAGACCACCGCGGCCGGCTCTTATTCGTATCCACACATCAGATTGAGACGTTATGAGACCATTCCTGCGGGACGCACACATAAGCGAAGCGCCACAGCTGTCCTTCACCAGGTCACGCGATCTGTCCACTTACTGCACGTGTTCGGGGAAACCGCAAACTGCAGTGGTCGATCGCTGATCACTCGCAATTTCCAGGCCACCTGATGAATCTCGTACCACGTGTCGCAATGCGACTGCTTCCTGCGACTCTTTTCTCTGTTTAATAACGCTGATCGTGTACTTTTGTTTCCTTACTCTACGTCCTCGTGAATTAGACGTTAGAATGTATAGCTATTCAGGGAGCACGAATCTCTCAATAAAGTGAACTTGAAGTCGAAGTACTTGTTATGGCGTAAAATCAAGCGCCGGCACGCCAGTCGAAAATGATAGAGCGTAGAGGGCTGTGGAGAAGACGTCAGCCAATTGCACACTGACCGAACCCTCTCCAGGAAGACAACGCGACGGAAGCGGCTTCTATACGCAGAGGACATAAGCGCCGTGCCGACTATTCGCGGCCCAGTTCTGTAGCAGCATCAAGATTAGGCACTTCAAGACCAGAGACTTAGGAATTGTACACTACTGGCCATTAAAATTTCTACACCAAGAAGAAATGCAGATGATAAACGGGTATTCATTGGAGAAGTATACTATACTAGAACTGACATGTGATTACATTTTCACGCAATTTGGGTGCATAGATCCTGAGAAATCAGTACCCAGAACAACCACCTCTGGCCGTAATAACGGGCTTTATACGCCTGATCATTGAGTCAAATAGAGCTTGGATGGTGTGTACAGGTACAGCTGCCCATGCAGCTTCAACACGATACAACAGTTCATCAGGAGTAGTGACTGGCGTATTGTGAAGAGCCAGTTGCTCGGCCACCATTCACCAGACGTTTTCAGTTAGTGACAGATCTGGAGAATGTGCTGGCCAGGGCAGCAGTCGAACATTTTCTGTATGCAGAAAGGCCCGTACAGGACATGCAACATGCTGTCGTAGATTATCCTGCTAAAATGTAGGGTTCCGCAGGGATCGAATGAAGGGTAGAGCCACTGTTCATAACACATCTGAAATGTAAAATAAACTGTTCAAAGTGCCGTCAATGCGAACAAGAGGTGACCGAGATGTGTAACCAATGGCACCCCATGCCATCACGCGGGGTGATACGCCAGTATGGCGATGACGAATACACGCTTCCAATGTGCGTTCACCGCGATGTCGCCAAACCCGGATGCGACGATCATGATGCTGTAAACAGAACCTGGATTCATCCGAAAAAATGACGTTTTGCCATTCATGCACCCAGATTCGTCGTTGAGTACACCATCGCAGGCGCTCCTGTCTGTGATGCAGCGTCAAGGGTAACCGCAGCCACGGTCTCCGAGCTGATAGTCCATGCTGCTGCAAACGTCGTCGAACTGTTCGTGCAGATGGTTGTTGTCTTGCAAACGCCCCTATCTGTTGACTCAGGGATAGAGACGTGGCTGCACGATCCGTTACAGTCATGCGGATAAGATGCCTGTCATCTCGACTGCTAGTGATACGAGGCCGTTGGGATCCAACACGGCGTTCCGTATTACCCTCCTGAAGCCACCGATTCCATATTCTGCTAAGAGTCGTTGGATCTCGACCAACGCTTTCATCAATGTGCGATACGTTAAACTGCTATGGCGATAGGCTACAATCCGACGTTTATCAAAGTCGGAAACGTGATGGTACGCATTCTGCTCCTTAGACGAGGCATCACGTTTTACCATTCAACGCCGGTGAACTGCTGTTTGTGTATGAGAAATCGGTTGGAAACATTCCTCACGTCAGCACATTGTAGGTGTCGTCACTGGCGCCAACCTTGTGTGAATGCTCTGATAAGTTAATCATTTGCATATCACAGTATCTTCTTCCCGTCGGTTAAATTTCGCGTCTGTAGCACGTCATCTTCGTGGTGTAGCAATTTTAATGGCCAGTAGTGTATATACTGAAGAACATTGTTTATTTGCCTTTTGCCCTTTGCTTTCGACCCACCTGTTTAGCGCAAAGATAATTATTTTAATCATTCCCTTTTGTAATAAAATTCATTAATATGATTTGTTTGAATTGTTGTCTAGCGATCCGAGGAAGCAGGTTTCCTAGATACCTCATAGTCGACAACTAGGCAGGATTCAACAGTTCTAATTACTATTAGAAAGGAATAGAAATCTAAAAACATTCATGCGATGCAAAGTCACTTGCCAAGTCGGGAAGCAAACTGGGAAGCCTTGAAACGAAAAATTCTGCGCGAAAAATGGGCCTTTGAGGCACCCAAAGAGCCTAGTATAGCACAGGACCCATAGATTTTGCAGTGAGCAGCATTTTGTAGTTTTTGGTTTGAAAAAAGCAGATCTCATGATGTGGCCTTACTTATGAAACGACGCGTTATTGCAGTTAATAAGTGCCAACTGAATGAGGTAATATTAAGTCGACATTTTAATTTAAATGTTTATTGGTTGGTTGGTTTGGGGAAGGAGACCAGACAGCGTGGTCATCGGTCTCATCGGATTAGGGACGGATTGGGAAGGAAGTCGGCCGTGCCCTTTCAGAGGAACCATCCCGGCATTTGCCTGGAGCGATTTAGGGAAATCACGGAAAACCTAAATCAGGATGGCCGGACCCGGGATTGAACCGTCGTCCTCCCGAATGCGAGTCCAGTGACTAACCACTGCGCCACCCCGCTCGGTTTAAATGTTTATTCTTAATGCATAGTCGTAAAGTCCCTTTGCTTTTTGTATAGCCTAACTCTCCCTCATACGCTTTAACAACGGTTACGGAAAACAGCGGTGCTGCTATTGGTGACCCTTCCTGAGAAACATCGAGATTGCAAAGCTACTGTGTAATAAATGAAATAGGAAATAAGGACTTTAAAACTTATACGGGACATACATGCTGGAAAAGTTTGCACAACAGACCTGGTGACAATGAAAGGTGAAATGTATTCTGCGACATAGCCGACAGTAGCCAAGAAAAGTATTTTGATACAAGATTCATAAATTTGAGTCCCGTTTTTTATTTATTTATTTTTTTTTTTTCATGCATTAGTTGATGCGCGGAGAACAACTGTGACCGCTGTTTAAGATAGCTCATTTTCCAGCTTTACGACACATTTCGTTCGAAATTCCGATTGAAATTGCTCGGTAAATCGTTCCTGTGTGGCCGGATCAGAGCTAGTGGTTCGTCTACGACCGGTGTCGGTCGCTCTGGGGCCCTTAAGATCGAGCAGTCACATCGACTTCTTTTATGGAGCGTATAGTGCGGAAGAGATGATGCTGGTTTCTGTATTTACGACCAGGGTGCACAGCTTGTGTAATTTCAATCCTTCTTTCTTCTGTTAAAGTTGTTTTTGTTCTTTTGAATTTTTATGGTCTCTCTCTACATCTGAGCATAGTAACGATTTGACTTCGATAAAACCACAGTATCAAAGACACGTATTTGGTGGTTTCATTTTCCCAATATATGACGTGTACACTTGACCACATGTGCAACGTATTTTGAATATTCCTGCTCTGGCAAGAGACATGCGTTGGTCCTTTGAAGTGTTTAGATATTCATACTAATTTATTGTTAGGTTTAAACACTTACGCCGTGCCTTCCAAGCACCCTGCGGATGCGATCTGTAACTGTTTTCACGAACACGAGGAAAACTTTACGAACAGATGCTTCTTTTTCGCTAGATTATGCTGCCCTATTTCGCTCTGTGTCAGAGTAGGGATTCCTTCTGAAAGTTATACTTAAATGATAGTGCTCTTTCTCCTAGTTCTGCAGCTCACAGATTCTTTCAGACATGCCCACCAGTATTTCAGTCACTTCTTTTTCCTGCTTGGAATGCTAGTTGGAATTTTTGTGGAGGTCAGTGTGAGTGGACTTTCTGTCAACTTTGTCCGCTTAACTTTTGCCATGTTTTCTAAATACCTGTGCATCCAAAAATGAAATCTGACGTCCTTTCTCTTTTCCCATAGTGAACTTTATACTGGCATTAATATGATTCAGAATTTCTAAATAGATGTATGAAGGTTAACAAGAGAAGCACGAGTTGTTGCAGAAACAGTTCAGTCCAACACAGAATTATGAGCACTAGATTGACAGATGTCTTAATTAAGTAAGGTATTATTTCTCAAAAAACTTAACTTTTCGTGAAACCATGAATAGTAAAGCATGCAACACTTAACAGAGTAGAGATGTCGTTGTACGTTCTTCTCTTATTTGTCAGCGAATTGTAGATGCGGAGATTCAAAGAAGTGATCAAACCGCAGCAGATTGGAAGATTATCTACAATTCACAATGTATTCGCACAGCCACTGTATGCATGTTAAATAGATCTCTCGCACACGCTGTTCTAAAACTATTTTTATTCGGTTTTATCTGTTAGCACTGGGGTACTCCGTTTTTCAGTTGTTTCTCCATATATACGTCAAATTGTTTGTTTACATCACATTCCGACTGCAGTAACCGACCGATAAAGTCAGATTATGAAGAGACACTTCAGAATGGAGTGCAAGCCCAAATAACATACAAAGATATCATCGAGCAATGAATTTCGCACGTTGGAAGATTAGAAGTTCCGTATAAAGGAAATAAACTTGAAGATGTTATTATGAGAGTGAAAAGGAATTAGATGTAGACAAGATGAGAGGTGTGATACTACAAAAAGAATTTTACAGAATGTTGATAGACTTAGGTAAAAATAATCCACATAGAAAGGAATTCCTCAGAATTATTAACCTCTTGTGGGAGGATACTATGACAAAACTGAACAGCTCGATATATTAGGGCAGGCGAAATAACTCCGAATTAATGAAGAATGTAATCATCTCTGTTCAAAAGAACGCAGGGACGGCGTGTGCGAATATTATCGAACCAACAGATTACTAAGTCGAGGTTCGAAAGTACTAACACGAATTACGCAGAGAAGTTTGGAAGTGTCCCAGAAATATCCCATAGTGAGAAGTTAATAACACTGTTGAAAGTAGTGCAACGCATACTTATCAGAAACTAGAAAGATGAAAGGGTGAAATCGGACGCTGCTTCAAGAAAGGAAAATTACTGATTAGTGCGATCTGATTTAATGAGGTTTATTCATTCAAAGTGAAAAGGCAAAAACTTATCTTTCAGTTACTTTTAATTTTCGACAGTTTGAAGAATTCTGCTTTCAATAGAATTCTGCACACTTTAATAGTTTTAATTGTTGCATTAACTTCTGATGACATACTACTTGAACCCTCCTAAATTTGTATCCATTGGATAGCATGAGTCTATCACTTATGGGAAGAGTTTTATTGTTCGTTTATGTTTTGTTCTTTCCAGGTCTCTTTAAGCTACTAGATTTTTATTTGGTAGTTTTTATCACCTGTTCGTTTTGTTTCCTCGTTTTAATGATTTATTAATCTTTTAAAAATCGTCTTATTATACGCCTTTCGCGATGTTTACGTTACTTTACAGTATTTTCTCCCCTATTCTGCATTTAAAACTGCCGGTTTCAGTGTTAACGGTGGGGTTGACGGTCTCATCCCATTCACTTCCGTCCTAACAGATGGCCACAGTATCGTGATACCAAAGTTTACCAACTTAGCTTCCTCTTTCGTGTGCGCCATTCCGTGTTCCTAATGGTTCCTCTGAAAGGGCACGGCCGATTTCCTTCCCCATCCTTGACACAATCCGAGCTTATGCTGCGTCTCTCGTGACATCGATGTCGACGGGATGTTAAGCTGAATATTCCTTCCTAACTTCGTCCCTACTCCGTACCCTCCACTCTATTCAATCTTAGGAACCGCGGGACTGCTACGGTCGCAGGTTCGAATCCTGCCTCGGGCATGGGTGTGTGTGATGTCCTTAGGTTAGTTAGGTTTAAGTAGTTCTAAGTTCTAGGGGACTTTTGACCTAAGATGTTGAGTCCCATGGTGCTCAGAGCCATTTGAACCAACCATTCAATCTCACGAAACTTCGGTGTCGCCGCATACAACGTGAGTGTTCTTGTTCGTATTTTATACTACGTCTCTTCACCTATGCACCTGTACTTTTAGCTATCGCCATGGCATTGCGATATATTCCTTTCTCACTTTTCATTGTATCTAGCCCGACCGCTGTTGGAGTTTCATGAATGGTGGTTCTCATTCGTTTTATTTTACGAATACAAGAGTATGCAAAGATTATTTTTTAGTGTATTTTTCATGTTTGCTTTCAGTAATTGCACCAGATGAAGGATATTTGCTAGCCTAAACCTGGTCGTGAAGTTAGCAATAAAAGACTTGCAACTGAAGCGGTGATTTCCATGTCTACTCCGACGACGTATTTTAGGACATAATTAAACATACGTGAACCTACATTAACAGTTTTTGTAGATTCGGAGAAATATTTTGACAACGCTGACTGGAAAATACTCTCTGAAATTCTTACCATTGCTGGTAGCACAAGTTTGTACACAAATATTACAGAAAGCAAACTGCTCCTATAATAGTAGAAGGTTATGAAAGAGAGGTAGTAATTGAGACGGGGAGAGACAAGATTTTGTCCTATCCCATATGTTATTCAGTCTGGACACTGAGCAAGCAGTAGAGTAAACCAAGTACAGATTTTGTTCGGGAATTAAAATTCGGAGAGAAAAATAAAAACTTTGGGGTTTGCCAGTGACATTATCATTCTGTCAGAAAACAGCAAAGAAACTGCAAGATCATTTGAATGTGTAACACCCCACCCGTCACTTATCTGGTTTTGGCGTGTGCACCCCAGCTAATTGACTAACAGATCAACAGAGAGTGCAAAACAACCACAATATCAGATAACGCAAAGAAAGTAATAAGGCCCTGCGACTCCTGATTGAACAGCGGTGGCAGTGTTGACATTAATTGATTCAGAATTGATCACTTTTAATTAAAAAGGGGTGCACATTGATGTTAAATGCAGCTATTGAACACCAGATGCAAGTGTTGAACATATAATTAATTAAGAAAGTGACTTGGGATTTCAACTACTTGATTGAAAACAGATGCAGTCGATTATCACAAATTTATTTTAACTCACGACCTTCAATCATCACATTACATGACTCTCCTACCAGGCAGAGATAATAAATTGCGTTTGCGTGGAGTAAAGCTCAATAACTCAAAAGTAATTCCTATCGACTGACCCAGGCGTAATGCGAAGTGCGAGAAGAATTCAGTACACGGCCCATGAAACCCTTGTGGAAGCTTTGCCGACGTGATTCAACAAATTAATCAGTGGCCAGAGTGGGCGCAATATCACCGAATACAGCGTGGTGGAGCGGCATCGTTGTGTGGGTGTCGGCCGACCTCATGGTGCTGCAAGGCTGCGCTTGTCTATTCACTCCTAGCTATCGTGCTCAGTACATAGCTGAACCAAAACTTTCTATCTCCAAACTCAATCGTTCCATTTGCTAAGTCCTAAACTGCAGAGATGCTCACTCTTTCTCAGGCAAGCTAAGTAAAGAAAGCCACGTCCGCACTCTAGGCAAGTTGGGAACGGAAGACCTCTACTGAGACTTCTGCCAGTCAGCTCTTCGCCTCGGTTTCCCCTCCAGCAAAATCACTTACGCCAATTGCAGTGCAAGTCGCATTAATTATGCGTCATTTCCCAACGCCGACCAATGCCTGCTCTGGGAAGTGGACAAATTCCCACAAAATTTCCCTTCCTCTCTCAATTTCTTCTATTTAGCTCCCCCCCCAGGCCACCCATCAAGGTTAGCGTCTGCACAAACACCAGGTTTTCCGGAATTCTGACTCCCAGGAGAGTACTTCCAATTCCTTGGTCCTACGTTCCCATCGGAGGCCAGCGTATTTCATGCTGTCGCTCTTCACTGATTTACTTCAGGCTCTGCGGACCGTGAATTCAGCGTGAAGTTGCTCTAGTCACGAATACACGTATTTTGACCTCTGTTGACCGCTCCACAGTAGTTTTGCATGGCTTTGTCGCATGTTTCACAGAAAACGGGATGACGGACATTTATCAACAGGCATACAAGTTCTCCATCTGTTTCCCGGTACACCAGCATTGAGTCGGGGTCAAGCACCCACTCACTGTCACTCATCTTAAGGCGGCTGGAGGCCGCGCCGCGTTACCGCTTTCTCGGAGCTTGAGCCACCCTAAGCTGCCTATTGTCGCTTCCCTTCGCCGTTCCCCAGCCGGACACGGTCAACTCTAAATATTTCCCTGGGGTAAACTAGCGTCCAGGGAATCGATTCGTTTCCACAAAGTTTTCATGTCGTGTGAATTACTTTAAAACCATCACCCGACATAAATTATTCCAATATGTCCATACTATACCCTCTACAAGATGCATTGTGCCTTGTCAGTCATTTTTTGTTCAGCCCTACTGTTCACTCAACGTGAGTTAGGTGATCTTTAATGACTTCATGTAAGGGGCATAGTTTTTGCCATCTTACAAATGGAATGTACACTACTGGCCATTAAAATTGCTACACCACGAAGATGACGTGCTACAGACGCGAAATTTAACCGACAGGAAGAAGATGCTGTCATATGCCAATGACTAGCTTCTCAGAGCATTCACACAAGGTTGGCGCCGGTGACACCTACAACGTGCTGACATGAGGAAAGTTTCCAACCGATTTCTCATACACAAACAGCAGTTGACCGGCATTGCCTGGTGAAACATTGTTGTGATGCCTCTTGTGACAAGAAGAAATGCGTACCATCACTTTTCCGACTTTGATATGGGTCGGATTGTAGCCTATCGCGATTGCGGTTTATCGTATCGCGACATTTCTGCTCGCGTTGCTCGAGATCCAATGACTGTTAGCAGAATATGGAATCGGTGGGTTCAGGAGGGTAGTACGGATCGCCGTGTTGGATCCCAACGGCCTCAAATCACTAGCAGTCGAGATGACAGGCATCTTATCTGCATGGCTGTAACGGATCGTGCAGCCACGTCTCGATCCCTGAGTCAACAGATGGGGACGTTTGCAAGACAACAACCATCTGTACGAACAGTTGGACGACGTTTGCAGCAGCATGGAGTATCAGCTCGGAGACAATGGCTGTGGTTACCCTTGACGCTGCATCACAGGCAGCAGCGCCTGCGATGGTGTACTTTTTCAGATAAATCCAGGTTCTGTTTACAGCATCATGATGGTCGCATTCGTCTTTGGCGACATCGCAGTGTACGCACATTGGAAGCGTGTATTCGTCATCGCCATACTGGCATATCACCGGGCGCGATGGTAATGGGGCGCCATTGGTTACACGTCTCGGTCACCTCTTATTCGCACTGACAGCACTTTGAATAGTGGACGTTACAGTTCAGATGTGTTACGCCCTGTGGCTGTACCCTTCATTCGATCCGTGCAAAACCCTACATTTCAGCAGGATAATGCACGACCGCATGTTGCAGGTCCTGTAGGGGCCTTTCTGGATACAGAAAATGTTCGACTGCTGCCCTGGCCAGCACATTCTCCAGATCTCTCACCAACTGAAATCTTCTGGTCGATGGTCGACGAGCAACTGGCTCGTGACAATACGCCAGTCACTACTCTTGATAAACTGTGGTATCGTGTTGAAGCTGCATGGGCAGTTGTATCCGTACACGCCACCCAAGCTCTGTTTGACTCAATGCCCAGGCGTATCAAGGTCGTTATTACGGCCAGAGGTGGTTGTTCTGGGTAGTGATTTCTCAGGATCTATGCACCCAAATTGCGTAAAAATGTAATCACATGTCAGTTCTAGTGTAATATATTTGTCCAATGAATACCCGTTTATCATCTGCATTTCTTCTTGGTGTAGCAATTTTAATGTCCAGTAGTGTATAATGTCAAAAAACGACATTGTAACAGGAATGTAAATAAAAACTAAGGATTGTAGTCGAATAAAATCAAGCGATGCCGCCTTCTGAGGTTGCAGCAATGCCCCACTTCTGCAGCTGTACTCTGGTAGTCGTTGTTAAGACCATGCCAGACTCTATTTGTCTTTTTGCATGCATTAAGATTTTCTTCTTTGCCATTCACGAGACAAGACGTGTGATGTATGATTGCTTCTACATACAAATCTAGGTACATACACCACAAGGCGAATTACGGTGCGTCGCGGAGAGTACCTTGTACTGCACCTAGTAATCCCCTTCCCTTTTCCAATCGCAACTGGAGCGATGGAAAAAAAACTTTTTATACGCTTCTGTAGGGGCTCTGATTTTTTTTACCTTCGCACTCCGTAAGTGAGATGCACGTTAGTGCACTCTGTCGCAAAAGCAAGTTCTCTAAATTTTCTCAGTAGTGTTTTGCGAAAGAACATCGTCTTTCCTCCGGTGTTTCCCATTTTGGTTCACGAAGCATTTCCTCAATACTCGAGTGTAAATCGACCTTATCATTAACAAATCTTGGACCCATCCTCTGAATTGCTTCGATGTCTTCTTTTAATGCGACCTGGTGCGGATCCCAAACGTTCGAGCAGTTTTCAAGAATAGTTCGCAAGAGCGTCCTATATGCGGTCTTCTTCACAGATGAACCACACTTTCTTAAAATTCTCCCAGTGAACCGAAGTCGACAATTTGGCGTTCCTGCCACGATCCTCACATTCTGATTCCATTTCATATCTCTTTGCAACGTTACGACCAGATATTTAAGCGACCCGAGTGTCTCAAACAGGACACTAGCAATGCTTTGACCCAACATTACAGGTTTCTTTTCCCCACTCATCTACATTGACTTATATTTTTCTACATTCTGAGTAATCTGCCATTCACTACACCAGATAGAAATTCTGTGCAGTTCATCCTGCGTCCTCCTACAGTCACTCAACTATGACACTTTCCCATCTTCTGCAGCGTCATCAGCGAAGTGTCACAGATTGATATTCACATTGTACGACAGATCTATATGTAGTAAACAAGAGGAGTCCTACCACAATTCCCTGGAATAGCGCTCAAATCCTTTTGAAAAATAATGGTTCAGATGGTTCGAAGCACTATGGGACTTAATATCTGAGGTCATCAGTCCCCTAGAACTTTTTTTTTTTTTGGTCATCAGTCTACTGACTGGTTTGATGCGGCCCGCCACGAATTCCTTTCCTGTGCTAACCTCTTCATCTCAGAGTAGCACTTGCAACCTACGTCCTCAATTATTTGCTTGACATATTCCAATCTCTGTCTTCCTCTACAGTTTTTGCCCTCTACAGCTCCCTCTAGTACCATGGAAGCCATTCCCTCATGTCTTAGCAGATGTCCTATCATCCTGTCCCTTCTCCTTATCAGTGTTTTCCACAAATTCCTTTCCTCTCCGATTCTGCGTAGAACCTCCTCATTCCTTACCCTATCAGTCCACCTAATTTTCAACATTCGTCTATAGCACCACATCTCAAATGCTTCGATTCTTTTCTGTTCCGGTTTTCCCACAGTCCATGTTTCACTACCATACAATGCTGTACTCCAGACGTACATCCTCAGAAATTTCTTCCTCAAATTAAGGCCGGTATTTGATATTAGTAGACTTCTCTTGGCCAGAAATGCCTTTTTTGCCATAGCGAGTCTGCTTTTGATGTCCTCCTTGCTCCGTCCGTCATTGGTTATTTTACTGCCTAGGTAGCAGAATTCCTTAACTTCATTGACTTCGTGACCATCAATCCTGATGTTAAGTTTCTCGCTGTTCTCATTTCTACTACTTCTCATTACCTTCGCCTTTCTCCGATTTACTCTCAGACGATAGATACTGTGTACTCATTAGACTGTTGATTCCGTTTAGCAGATCATTTAATTCTTCTTCACTTTCACTCAGGGTAGCAATGTCATCAGCGAATCGTATCATTGATATCCTTTCACCTTGCATTTTAATTCCACTCCTGAACCTTTCTTTTATTTCCATCATTGCTTCCTCGATGTTCAGATTGAAGAGTAGGGGCGAAAGGCTACAGCCTTGTCTTACTCCCTTCTTAATACGAGCACTTCGTTCTTGATCGTCCACTCTTATTATTCCCTCTTGGTTGTTGTACATATTGTATATGACCCGTCTCTCCCTATAGCTTACCCCTACTTTTTTCAGAATCTCGAACAGCTTGCACCATTTTATATTGTCGAACGCTTTTTCCAGATTGACAAATCCTATGAAAGTGTCTTGATTTTAGAACTACTTAAACCTAACTAACCTAACGACATCACACACATTCATGTCCGAGGCAGGATTCGAACCTGCGCCGTAGCGGTCGCGCGGTTCCAGACTGTAGCGCCTAGAACCGTTCGGCCACTCCGACCAGCTCCTTTTGCATGCGCTTCTATTTCATTTACTGTTCTCAGTCTCTAGGGAAGTTACACATGTAGGCGGTTATGAACATCTGTAGATTCTGCTGTGTCGTCGCGTATCCTGAGCGGCTCAAGAAGTGTCGACCACCGCAAAGCAGTGTCGTGAGGCGCCAATGAGATGGTGGGAAGACGCCGGGCGTCCCGTAGTTCCGAGCCCCCCCCCCCCTGAAATAGCGTCGCCAGTGGCCAGGAGGGCAGTTCTGATCGAGGTCGGATATTTTACACTTCTGGGAAATTCCTGTAGGAATAATGTCGTTGTGCTGCCTACTCACCGTGACGCAGCCCGTGTCAGCCACGGGAGAGTGAAGAGATTTCCGTCTCCTGTGAACTGTGCCTACGCCCCAACGCTACCAGATCTGTCAAACTTGTTTTTTCTAGTGACTGTAATGAAGCCACATTTCGTCTTTTCTGAACTTGTATCAGTTCGCCACTCAGTGTTCGTGGCCCATATAGTGTGTTCTGAACCACAAGTTTCACAGCTGCAGTTTCACAGCTGCAGCCGAGCTTGGCGAGCAAAGATGAGTTTATTGTGATTAATAAAGTATTACTTATTCAGAGTGTTCTATATAACTGTATGATTAGTACAATACTGGCCATTAAAATTGCTACTCCAAGAAGAAATGCAAATGATGAACGGGTATTCATTGGACAAATATAGAACTGACATGTTATTACATTTTCACGCAATTTGGGTGCATAGATCCTGAGAAATCAGCACCCAGAACAACCACCTATGGCCGTAATAACGGCCTTGATACGCCTGGGCATTGAGTCAAATAGATGTGTAAAGGTACAGCTGCCCATGCAGCTTCAACATGATACACAGTTTATCAAGAGTAGTGACTGGCGTATTGTGATGAGCCAGTTGCTCTGCCACTATTGACCAGACGTTTTCAGTTGGCGAGAGATCTGGAGAATGTGCTGACCAGGACAGCGGTCGAACATTTTCTGTATCGAGAAATGCCCGTACAGGAACTGCAGCATGCGGTCGTGCATTAGCCTGCTGAAATGTAGGGTTTCGCAGGGATCGTATGAAGGGTAGAGCCACGGGTCGTAACACATGTGAAATATAACGTCCACTGTTCAAAGTGCCGTCAGTGCGAACAAGAGGTGACCGAGACGTGCAACCAATGGGACCCCATACCATCACGCCGGGTAATTCGCCAGTATGGCGATGACGAGTACACGCCTCCAATAAGCGTTCGCCGCGACATCGCCAATCATGGATGCGACCATCATGATGCTGTAAACAGAACCTCGATTCATCCAAAATATTGACTTTTTGCCATTCGTGCATACAGGTTCGTCGTTGAGTGCACCATCGCAGGCGCTCCTGTCTGTGATCAGGGTCAAGGGTAACGCAGCCATGACCTCCGAGCTGATACTCCATGCTGCTGTAAACGTTGTCGAACTGTTCGTGCAGATGGTTGTTGTCTTGCAAAAGTCCCCATCTGTTGACTCAGGGATCGAGACGTGGCTGCACGATCCGTTATAGCCGTGCGGATAAGATGCCTGTCATCTCGACTGCTAGTGATACGAGGCCGTTGGGATCCAGCTCGGCGTTGCGTATTACCCTTCCGAACCCACCGATTCCATGTTCTACTAACAGTCATTCGACCGCGAACAACGCGATCATCAACGTCGCGATACGATAAACCGCAATCGCGATAGGCTACAATCCGACCTTTATCAAAGTCGGAAACGTGATGGTACGCATTTCTCCTCCTTATACGAGGCATCACAACAACGTTTCACCAGGCAACACCGATCAACTGCTGTTCGTGTAAGAGAAATCGTTTGGAAACTTTCCTCACGTCAGCACGTTGTAGGTGTCACCACCGGCGCCAACCTTGTGTGAATGCTCTGATAAGCTAATCATTTGCATATCACAGTACCTTCTTGTCGGTTAAATTTAGCGTCTGTAGTTCGTCATCTTCGTGGTGTAGCCATTTTAATGGCCAGTCGTGTAGCTACCTCAATGTCCGAGAAATCGTACACAATAGATTCTACCACGGAAACTACTCCTTGGAATTTCCCAGTCAGGTTCTCGGATATTTGCGGCCTCTGTGCGAGCGTCTGCCGTGAGAGAATTCTCAGAACTGGTGCTGCGCCTACCTGTTGAGGCGGTCCACCAGGCTGGCGGAGTAATAGTCGAAGCCGACGCTGGTGGCGACCGTGGCGATTGTGTTGACGAGCCGCTCGGTGAAGGTCATGCGCGGCCCGTACGGCAGGTAGTAGTTGGGGATGTAGGCCGGGTGGTCCGGGTTGGCCATGCGCGTGTTGCTCCAGGGCAGCATCACGCTCGTCGTCAGGCTCACCACGGGCGTGCCCCGGAAGCGGTGCAGGAAGCCGGCGAAGCAGTCCGCCCCGAACACCTGCCGACAGTCAGCCAGCTCGTCACGTAACTCACAGCTGCGCAAGTATGCTGGATTTATAGATACCTTGTGATATGATATATACACTCCTGGAAATTGAAATAAGAACACCGTGAATTCATTGTCCCAGGAAGGGGAAACTTTATTGACACATTCCTGGGGTCAGATACATCACATGATCACACTGACAGAACCACAGGCACATAGACACAGGCAACAGAGCATGCACAATGTCGGCACTAGTACAGTGTATATCCACCTTTCGCAGCAATGCAGGCTGCTATTCTCCCATGGAGACGATCGTAGAGATACTGGATGTAGTCCTGTGGAACGGCTTGCCATGCCATTTCCACCTGGCGCCTCAGTTGGACCAGCGTTCGTGCTGGACGTGCAGACCGCGTGAGACGACGCTTCATCCAGTCTCAAACATGCTCAATGGGGGACAGATCCGGAGATCTTGCTGGCCAGGGTAGTTGACTTACACCTTCTAGAGCACGTTGGGTAGCACGGGATACATGCGGACGTGCATTGTCCTGTTGGAACAGCAAGTTCCCTTGCCAGTCTAGTAATGGTAGAACGATGGGTTCGATGACGGTTTGGATGTATCGTGCACTATTCAGTGTCCCCTCGACGATCACCAGTGGTGTACGGCCAGTGTAGGAGATCGCTCCCCACACCATGATGCCGGGTGTTGGCCCTGTGTGCCTCGGTCGTATGCAGTCCTGATTGTGGCGCTCACCTGCACGGCGCCAAACACGCATACGACCATCATTGGCACCAAGGCAGAAGCGACTCTCATCGCTGAAGACGACACGTCTCCATTCGTCCCTCCATTCACGCCTGTCGTGACACCACTGGAGGCGGGCTGCACGATGTTGGGGCGTGAGCGGAAGACGGCCTAACGGTGTGCGGGACCGTAGCCCAGCTTCATGGAGACGGTTGCGAATGGTCCTCGCCGATACCCCAGGAGCAACAGTGTCCCTAATTTGCTGGGAAGTGGCGGTGCGGTCCCCTACGGCACTGCGTAGGATCCTACGGTCTTGGCGTGCATCCGTGCGTCGCTGCGGTCCGGTCCCAGGTCGACGGGCACGTGCACCTTCCGCCGACCACTGGCGACAACATCGATGTACTGTGGAGACCTCACGCCCCACGTGTTGAGCAATTCGGCGGTACGTCCACCCGGCCTCCCGCATGCCCACTATACGCCCTCGCTCAAAGTCCGTCAACTGCACATACGGTTCACGTCCACGCTGTCGCGGCATGCTACCAGTGTTAAAGACTGCGATGGAGCTCCGTATGCCACGGCAAACTGGCTGACACTGACGGCGGCGGTGCACAAATGCTGCGCAGCTAGCGCCATTCGACGGCCAACACCGCGGTCCCTGGTGTGTCCGCTGTGCCGTGCGTGTGATCATTGCTTGTACAGCCCTCTCGCAGTGTCCGGAGCAAGTATGGTGGGTCTGACACACCGGTGTCAATGTGTTCTTTTTTCCATTTCCAGGAGTGTAGATACCTTGTGATATGTCTACCAGAGCGCACTCTTTGTCTACCCTTTACAGGGAAAACACTCAACCAGAAGGCTCAGTGTGGTGTAAACGTGTGAAGCAAGCTGGCAACTGTGCCACGGGGACCCACTCGGGCTTCCTACAGACATCTGAGCTAGTCTGAAATGGGTCAGATTGTGGGTTCCAGTGTGGCGTGATGGTCCTTTCGAAAAACTGCCTCTCCAAGTTGGACGCTCTCTGTCAGTTTTGCAACGATGCTGGTGTCAGTGGTCACGTGAAAATTCTCACAACCGTAGCCGAGGTTCTGGACATCTAAGCACTCCAGAGGCCCATGACGACTAATGTATTGTAAGTGCAGCAGCGACAGATCGCACAGCTACCACAGTTCAGAAAAGATGGCTCGTGAACCCAGACGCATCAACACGATCTGTTGCAAACCGGTTATTAGCAATGGGACTACGGGCACGCACACCTCTAGCGCGACTTTCACTCACGCCACAGCATCGAAGGCCCCACTCCAGGCCTCAGGGTCTGGGGTGCGATATCTATAACTCTCGTTCACCTTTGGTGTTTCTGGAGGGGACGCTAAGAACGTGCAGAATGTTGTTAGACCCATCCTTTGGCCATTCTCGCAACAGGAAGGAAATTTGTTGTTTCAACAGGATAATGGTTTACCACACTCTGTCCATGAGACTCAACGTGCTCTGCAAGACGCGCAGCGACGTCTCTGGCCAGCACGATCTCCGTATATGTCTCCAATAGCGCAGGTGTGGGATATGATGGGACAAGAAGTATCTCGTGCGACATATCAGCTAACACTGCTTTAAGAACTACACGAACTGGTCCATCAAGCGTGGCATAACGTATCCCCGAGCAGTATTCGACATCTGTAGGATCGACTGGATGCCAGTGTCAGCATTGCGGCCCGTAGAGGTACACCACGTACTAATATAGGTGTTTCAGCGTGGTTCGATACCTGGTACCTCAGCATCGCTTGTATTGATCTGTAAATGTAATCATGTCATGAACTACACATGCACTGTTGCAGCAATAAATCGTGAGTGAATTGAAAACCTCTAAAAAGTTGTATTAGTTTTTTTTCTTGAGAGAGTATTCGTACAAAATATCGGCAGGTACTTGGAGGAGCAAATACACATTAAAAACTGGAATACTCATTACTGATGCTCCACAATAATATTTATTTCACAGTTCGTTGTGAACCAGCTTTCGGCTTATGAGGAAATCCTTAGACAGTGTAAGACTCCACAGACAGCCACACTGTATGAACAAAAATTTATAGCTGCATTGAGATTGTTTTCCGAAAATTGTATGTCCTAGTATGTCTATAGATCTACACGAAAAAGACAATCACATTGAAATACACAAAGAACATATGAACAAATAAGCCTTTTATTACATTACATTCATAGATAAAAAGTATAGTAATGCACAAGGTGAATACGATACACAAGTGAGTTCTGGCACATACTACCTTATATGAACACTATAACTGGTGAAAGTGATGAACACGCAAAAAAGGAATTGGAGGTAGAATGGAGGATGGGGTCAATGGAATTGGGTGGGGAACATACTATTTACACCAAGCGCATTATCACTCTTTAGCATCTACATCTACATCTACATTTATACTCCGCAAGCCACCCAATGGTGTGTGGCAGAGGGCACCTTACGTGCCACTGTCATTACCTCCCTTTCCTGTTCCAGTCGCGTATGGTTCGCGGGAAGAACGACTGTCTGAAAGCCTCCGTGCGCGCTCTAATCTCTCTAATTTTACATTCGTGATCTCCTCGGGAGGTATAAGTAGGGAGAAGCAATATATTCGATACCTCATCCAGAAACGCACCCTCTCGAAACCTGGCGAGCAAGCTACACCGCGATGCAGAGCGCCTCTCTTGCAGAGTCTGCCACTTGAGTTCGTTAAACATCTCCGTAAAGCTATCACGGTTACCAAATAACCCTGTGACGAAACGCGCCGCTCTTCTTCGGATCTTCTCTATCTCCTCCGTCAACCCGATCTGGTACGGATCCCACACTGATGAGCAATACTCAAGTATAGGTCGACCGAGTGTTTTGTAAGCCACCTCCTTTGTTGATGGACTACATTTTCTAAGGACTCTCCCAATGAATCTCAACCTGGTACCCGCCTTACCAACAATTAATTTTATATGATCATTCCACTTCAAATCGTTCCGCACGCATACTCCCAGATATTTTACAGAAGTAACTGCTACCAGTGTTTGTTCCGCTATCATATAATCATACAATAAAGGATCCTTCTTTCTATGTATTCGCAATACATTACATTTGTCTATGTTAAGGGTCAGTTGCCACTCCCTGCACCAAGTGCTTATCCGCTGCAGATCTTCCTGCATTTCGCTACAATTTTCTAATGCTGCAACTTCTCTGTATACTACAGCATCATCCGCGAAAAGTCGCATGGAACTTCCGACACTATCTACTACGTCATTTATATATATTGTGAAAAGCAATGGTCCCGTAACACTCCCCTGTGGCACGCCAGAGGTTACTTTAACGTCTGTAGACGACTCTCCATTGATAACAACATGCTGTGTTCTGTTTGCTAAAAACTCTTCAATCCAGCCACACAGCTGGTCTGATATTCCGTAGGCTCTTACTTTGTTTATCAGGCGACAGTGCGGAACTGTATCGAACGCCTTCCGGAAGTCAAGAAAAATAGCATCTACCTGGGAGCCTGTATCTAATATTTTCTGGGTCTCATGAACAAATAGAGCGAGTTGGGTCTCACACGATCGCTGTTTCCGGAATTCATGTTGATTCCTACTTAGTAGATTCTGGGTTTCCAAAACCGACATGATACTCGAGCAAAAAACATGTTCTAAAATTCTACAACAGATCGACGTCAGAGATATAGGTCTATAGTTTTGCGCATCTGCTCGACGACCTTTCTTGAAGACTGGGACTACCTGTGCTCTTTTCCAATCATTTGGAACCTTCCGTTCCTCTAGAGACTTGCGGTACACGGCTGTTAGAAGGGGGGCAAGTTCTTTCGCGTACTCTGTGTAGAATCGAATTGGTATCCCGTCAGGTCCAGTGGACTTTCCTCTGTTGAGTGATTCCAGTTGCTTTTCTATTCCTTGGACACTTATTTCGATGTCAGCCATTTTTTCGTTTGTGCGAAGATTTAGAGAAGGAACTGCAGTGCGGTCTTCCTCTGTGAAACAGCTTTGGAAAAAGGTGTTTAGTATTTCAGCTTTACGCGTGTCATCCTCTGTTTCAATGCCATCATCATCCCGGAGTGTCTGGATATGCTGTTTCGAGCCACTTACTGATTTAAGGTAAGACCAGAATTTCCTAGGATTTTCTGTCAAGTCGGTACATAGAATTTTACTTTCGAATTCACTGAACGCTTCACGCATAGCCCTCCTTACGCTAACTTTGACATCGTTTAGCTTCTGTTTGTCTGAGAGGTTTTGGCTGCGTTTAAACTTGGAGTGAAGCTCTCTTTGCTTTCGCAGTAGTTTCCTAACTTTGTTGTTGTACCACGGTGGGTGTTTCCCGTCCCTCACAGTTTTACTCGGCACATACCTGTCTAAACCGCGTTTTTACGATTGCCTTGAACTTTTTCCATAATCACTCAACATTGTCAGTGCCGGGACAGAAATTTTCGTTTTGATCTGTTAGGTAGTCTGAAATCTGCCTTCTATTACTCTTGCTAAACAGATAAACCTTCCTCCCTTTTTTTATATTCCTATTAACTTCCATATTCAGGGATGCTGCAACGGCCTTATGATCACTGATTCCCTGTTCTGCACATACAGAGTCGAAAAGTTCGGGTCTGTTTGTTATCAGTAGGTCCAAGATGTTATCTCCACGAGTCGGTTCTCTGTTTAATTGCTCGAGGTAATTTTCGGATAGTGCACTCAGCATAATGTCACTCGAGGCTCTGTCCCTACCACCCGTCCTAAACATCTGAGTGTCCCTGTCTACATCTGGTAAATTGAAATCTCCACCTAAGACTATAAGATGCTGAGAAAATTTATGTGAAATGTATTTCAAATTTTCTCTCAGTTGTGCTGCCACTAATGCTGCTGAGTCGGGAGGTCGGTAAAAGGAGCCAATTATTAACCTAGCTCGGTTGTTGAGTGTAACCTCCACCCATAATAATTCACAGGAACTATCCACTTCTACTTCACTACAGGATAAGCTACTACTAACAGCGACGAACCCTCCACCACCGGTTGCATACAATCTATCCTTTCTAAACCGTCTGTACCTTTGTAAAATTTTTGGCAGAATTTATCTCCAGCTTCAGCCAGCTTTCTGTACCTATAAGGTCCTTTCTATCAGCGCTTGAAGTTCCGGTACTTTACCAACGCAGCTTCGACAGTTTACAATTACAATACCGATTGCTGCTTGGTCCCCGCATGTCCTGACTTTTCCCCGCACCCGTTGATGCTGTTGCCCTTTCTGTACTTGCCCGAGGCTATCTAACCTAAAAAACCGCCCAGCCCACGCCACACAACCCCTGCTACCCGTGTAGCCGCTTGGTGCGTGTAGTGGACTCCTGACCTATCAAGCGGAAGCCGAAACCCCACCACCCTATGGCGCAAGTCGAGGAATCTGCAGCCCACGCGGTCGCAGAACCGTCTCAGTCTCTGATTCAGACCCTCCACTCAGCTCTGTACCAAAGGTCCACAGTCAGTCCTGCCGACGATGCTGCAGATGGTGAGCTCTGCTTTCATCCCGCTAGCGAGACTGGCAGTCTTCACCAAATCAGATAGCCGCCGGAAGCCAGAGAGGATTTCCTCCGATCCATAGCGACACACATCATTGGTGCCGACATGAGCGACCACCTGCAGATGGGTGCACCCTGTACCCTTCATGGCATCCGGAAGGACCATTTCCACATCTGGAATGACTCTCCCCGGTACGCACACGGAGTGCACATTGGTTTTCTTCCCCTCTCTTGCTGCCATATCCCTAAGGGGCCCCATTACGCGGGTGAACAAGGGTGAATAAGGATGTTTACTGATAGCCAGAATTTGAAGTAATGTTAGTTTTCTGCCTTTATTTGATCTATGAAAAACACCACATTTAACGTCGTAATAATGAAATTCAGTCAGAGCGTGATCGGAAAAGGTGGAATTTTCCTCGTCTCAGTCTAGTAGTTATAGTTGTACCGGATTGACGTGCATATAATCTGCTCCTTTCTGTATTTCAATTTTTCGTATGGATATATAATCGTAACAGATCACGTTATCTTTGGAAAAAGAAGTCCTTGCATAACTATAAAGTATCGCTGATGCTGTTAGGAGTATGTGTTTCGTTTCATGTTGTATGCGGGTGGCATACAAAGCCGAAACCTGGTTCATGAACAATAAATATAAATATTATTGTGAAACATCAATATTAAGTATCTCATATATTTTCTCCGTACGTACTGTACTATATAAGTACTGAAGGTGGTGTTATAATGACTCTCTTTAAATATTTAGCGGCTGTGGGGCGCCGCTTACACAAGCTATATCAGAAACTAATACTTTCGGGATCGATTTCGACATGTTACCCTTCTTACTTCTATATCAGGAATCTGACCTTTATGCACAGCCCAGTAATTTTGATGGACAGTATTGTTGTTGCGCTTTAAGTCGTTGTTCGGAAGAGTGGTTTGATAATGTCCACGCTATACTTTGTTCAAAATTACTGCAGGACTGAGACCACTGCAGGAGGAGGTGGGAGCGCGGAAGAAAGCTGCTACATCCGCACCGATGACTCTTATAATCTTACATTCTGTTCAGTTCCCTCAAACTCAAAAACTGCGTACCAAGATGGAACTGAACTGGCATCAGTTTGTTCTGGAAAAGATGTACTGCGCTTTCATTTTGGCCACATTAATAACGATAAACTTTCATACGATATCTGGGAAGTTTACGTAAATGTCCTTCCAGGTGACGTTACGAAATTATCGACAAAAGAGAAAGTTTTTAGATGTTATAAAGGTGACCGGATTATGCGAACGAAGTCTTAAAAACGAATCATATTTTATTCTGCTCCAAACCGGGACTCTGTCAGTGATGTAAGTTGGCTTAAACGTTGCAAATTATGAACTGCTCGCAAGTCAAAAGAGAAGCTGTCGCCAATTTGGTTTCTCTGCGAGAAACACGTAGGTGGGTTTATAAATAACGTATTACTGTCACACAAGAAACAACACTAACAACAAATAAAATTCCCAGTCTCACAGTCGCCAGAAATGAAAATAAAACCTCGCGACAGCAAGGCGCCTAAAACAGAAGCCCATAATTCTGCAAGTGGCTAGTATTATATTGATGGGGTGAAGGTCTGACAACTGCAATTATTTGCTGCGGCTACAGGTCTCGTGACATTGGTTAACGAGGCGAACATCCCGCGTGAGTTTCACCCCACTACTTCCTTCACGGTCGCTAATCGTAAAGTAATTTTGAACAGAGTATAGTCTATCGTACCAAATTTTCTTCCCCTCTGCGTAAGTATTGTACTGTTTCCAAATTGTTTACTGTATTCGAGTCTCAGTTCGCGTCGACAGTTGGTAGCCTTCACGCCTGCTATATTTCCTGCCATTACGGAATTGGTTCAAATGGCTCTGAACACTATGCGACTTAACTTCTGAGATCATCAGTCGCCTAGAACTTAGAATTAATTAAACCTAACTAACCTAAGGACATCACACACATCCATGCCCGAGGCAGGACTCGAACCTGCGACCGTAGCGGTCGCTCGGCTCCAGACTGCAACGCCTAGAACCGCACGGCCAGTCCGGCCGGCATTACGGAATGAATCATCCGTTGGTGTCTAAAGATGTTCCTTAACAAACTATCCTTTCTTTCAGTCAAGTCATGAGGGAGAGCTGTTTTCTCCACGATTTCTTTTGAATTACCAAATTTTCAGAAGTATCTGTTATATTCTTGGCTTGTGTGTTCATCGTTTGCGTATCGTTAAGGCTATAGTCTAAACAAAAATTTCGAGAAATGACGTCCGAAGACGTTACATTATATCCAGTGTATTACAGGTGAACTTCCTTATAACAACATCATTTACAACGATAACTCTGGTATAACGTCGTGGTTTCTGTGGTACGGCCATATTTCTCGTGAAGAATATACTTCTCATCTCTGCTTAATACGACAAATGCATATGCATGTACGTCGTATATAACGTCATTTTTGGTCGCAGTTAGCAACAAGATTTTCCAACAATCAATGTACTTGAGAAGGAAATCTGGTGTTGTACCATGGCAAATTGGCATAGTGTTCTCTCTGCCCTTCCGTCAACAATAGGAGTAGCATAAAATCTTCACCTCATTGTTATCCTAGCGCAGTCAAATTACAGTAGTAATGACAGTCACAGAACTTGTCGACAGTACACGTGATGTCAGGTTACGAAGCGCACGCATTTTAGAACAGCATGGCGAGTGAAAGAAAAGTTTTAACGCTGGAATAAAAAGTGAAAGTAATTCACGAAATCGAGTTGGAGGTAAAATGTTGAGTCCAAACGATTAAGAAGGACAAGTATAAAATTGTTACTGCGTTTGAACAAAATGGATCTAAAATCAATGGTTTACGAAAAGCAGAACGGAGCGACGAGGATGAAACGCTGCTTAAGTGGTTTAAGCAACAGAGAAATATCAGTGTACCCATTGACTGGCCTTTCCTTAATGGAAAAGTAGAAGAATTTGCCAAGAAAAAGACGAGGAATTTGTGTGCAGCACTGGCTGGACTGACGGCATTACTTTTGGCTAAGAGAGCGGTGTATCCAACAGTGCGAATATTAATCCAACAATCTGTCACTACGGCGTGGCCTAAAATTCGTGAAGGATATGTAGACTGTGACATCTTTAATGCAGACGAAACTAGCATTTTCCTTAAATTGACTCTTGAAAAAACTCTGAAATTCAAGGGCGAAAAATGTGTTGGAGGCAAGTTATTTAAAGAACGAATAACAGTTCTGGTTTTTGGTAACACAGATGGAACTGAGAAGAAAAAATTGCTCGTCATAACTAAGTCAAACCTCGTGCTTATTTTAAGCATGTAAAAACTTTGCCTGGGCACTACAATGCTAATAAAAAGCCCTGGATGACCTCCGAACTCTTGGAAGCTGAAATAAGGCGTTGGGATCAGCGGCTTGGAAGTCAGAAAAAAAAAGATACCGGTTGTTATTGACAACCCTCCAGCACATCCTGCACTCTATGACCTGGAAAATATTAAGTTAGTTTTCTTCCTGCAAGTACTACTAGCTTGTTGCATCCCATGGACCAAAGCGTAATTAAAAGTCTGAAATGCCACTATCGTAAACTTGTAATATTTCTGGCTTTGTAGCCATCATATTCAGGTACAAGAAGCTCGTCTTAGAGCAGTTGAGAAGGCAGCAGTTGCAAGATGACGTAATGTGATGTGAGGTAACGACGACAGATGGTATTTTTGTTAAGGGTATCGTGAGATAGACCACCTAAATTGTGGTACTTCTCCGCTATTGGCTGGTGCGTTCGGTACTTGCGCGTCAAAATGGTAATCTTCCATTATTAATATTTGAAAAATTAAACAGTGTATTTACTTGATTTTAAAATTAAAGCATCTCTCAATAGCGTGCTATCATGCCATCATTTCAATAGTGTTAATAAGAAGCAGAATAATAAACAACTGCAAAACGAAAAGGCAGACGAAGCACTTCGATGATCTTCGGATCGAGCCTAACTTGGATGGCGAGCAAAGCTGTTTGGCTGTAATATCAGAGCTGGTTTGGCAATCACAGAAGACAGATATGTTGTCTGCCGCAGTCGGTTTAGTTAGCACTTATTTAACAATGTCTACTGTGTAAATCCTACCCCCATGAAACATGGACCTTGCCGTTGGTGGGGAGGCTTGCGTGCCTCAGCGATACAGATAGCCGTACCGTAGGTGCAACCACATCGGAGGGGTATCTGTTGAGAGGCCAGACAAACGTGTGGTTCCTGAAGAGGGGCAGCAGCCTTTTCAGTAGTTGCAGGGGCAACAGTCTGGATGATTGACTGATCTGGCCTTGTAACACTAACCAAAACGGCATTGCTGTGCTGGTACTGCAAACGGCTGAAAGCAAGGAGAAACTACGGCCGTAATTTTTCCCGAGGGCATGCAGCTTTACTGTATGGTTAAATGATGATGGCGTCCTCTTGGGTAAAACATTCCGGAGGTAAAATAGTCCCCCATTCGGATCTCCGGGCGAGGACTACTCGAGAGGATGTCGTTATCAGGAGAAAGAAAACTGACGTTCTACGGATCGGAGCGTGGAATGTCAGATCCCTTAATCGGGCAGGTAGGTTGGAAAATTAAAAAAGAGAAATGGATAGGTTAAAGTTAGATATAGTGGGAATTAGTGAAGTCCGTGGCAGGAGGAACAAGACTTCTGGTCAGGTGACTACAGGGTTATAAACACCAAATCAAATAGGGGTAATGCAGGAGTAGGTTTAATAATGGATAGGAAAATAGGAATGCGGGTAAGCTACTACAAACAGCATAGTGAACGCATAATTGTGGCCAAGATAGATGCGAAGCCCACGCCTACTACAGTAGTGCAAGTTTATATACCAACTAGCTCTGCAGATGATGAAGAAATTGAAGAAATGTATGATGAAATAAAAGAAATTATTCAGATAGTGAAGGGATATGAAAATTTAATAGTCATGGGTGACTGGAATTCGTCAGTAGGAAAAGGGAGAGAAGGAAACGTAGTAGGTGAATATGGATTTGGGGGTAAGAAACGAAAGAGGAAGCCGCCTGGTAGAATTTTGCACAGAGCACAACCTAATCATAGCTAACACTTGGTTCAAGAATCATTAAAGAAGGCTGTGTACATGGAAGAACCCTGGAGATACTAAAAGGTATCAGATAGATTATATAATGGTAAGACAGAGATTTAGGAACCAAGTTTTAAATTGTAAGACATTTCCAGGGGCAGATGTGGACTCTGACCACAATCTAATCTAACTGTAGATTAAAACTCAAGAAACTGCAAAAAGGGGGGAATTTAAGGAGATGGGACCTGGATAAACTGAAAGAACCAGAGGTTGTACAGAGTTTCAGGGAGAGCATAAGGGAACAATTGACAGGAATGGGGGAAAGAAATACAGTAGAAGAAGAATGGGTAGCTTTGAGGGATGAAGTGCTGAAGGCAGCATAGGATCAAGTAGGTAAAACGACGAGGGCTAGTAGAAATCCCTGGGAAAGAGAAGAAATATTGAATTTAATTGATGAAAGGAGAAAGTATAAAAATGCAGTAAATGAAGCAGGCAAAAAGGAATACAAACATCTCAAAAATGAGATCGATAGGAAGTGCAAAATGGGTAAGCAGGAATGGCTAGAGGACAAATGTAAGGATGTAGAGGCTTATCTCACTAGGGGTAAGAGAGATACTGCCTACAGGAAAATTAAGAAGACCTTTGGAGAAAAGACAGCCACTTGTATGAATATCAAGGGCTCAGATGGAAACCCAGTTCTAAGCAAAGAAGGGAAAGCAGAAAGGTGGAAGGAGTATATAGAGGGTCTATGCAAGGGCGCTGTTCTTGAGGACAATATTATGGAAATGGAAGAGGATGTAGATGAAGATGAAATGGGAGATACGATACTGCGTGAAGAGTTTGACAGAGCACTGAAAGACTTGAGTCGCAACAAAGCTCCGGGAGTAGACAAAACTCTACCATCTGGTGAGCAAGATGTATGAGACAGGCGAAATACCCTCACATTTCAAGAAGAATATAATAATTCCAATCCCAAAGAAAGCAGGTGTTGACAGATGTGAAAATTACCGAACAATCAGTTTAATAAGCCACAGCTGCAAAATACTAACACGAATTCTTTACAGACGAATGGAAAAACTAGTAGAAGCCGACCTCGGGGAAGATCAGTTTGGATTCCGTAGAAATATTGGAACACGTGAGGCAATACTGACCCTACGACTTATCTTAGAAGCTAGATTAAGGAAAGGCAAACCTACGTTCCTAGCATTTGTAGACTTAGAGAAAGCTTTTGACAATGTTGACTGGAATACTCTCTTTCAAATTCTGAAGGTGGCAGGGGTAAAACATAGGGAGCGAAAAGCTATTTACGATTTGTACAGAAACCAGGTGGCAGTTATAAGAGTCAAGGGACATCAAAGGGAAGCAGTGGTTGGGAAGGGAGTGAGACAGGGTTGTAGCCTCTCCCCGATGTTGTTTAATCTGTATATTTAGCAAGCAGTAAAGGAAACAAAAGAAAAATTCGGAGTAGGTATTAAAATCCATGGAGAAGAAATAAATCTTTGAGGTTCGCCGATGACATTGTAATTCGGTCAGAGACAGCAAAGGACTTGGAAGAGCAATTGAACGGAATGGATAGTGTCTGGAAAGGAGGACATAAGATGAACATCAACAAAAGCAAAACGAGGATAATGGAATGTAGTCGAATTAAGTCGGGTGATGCTGAGGGAATTAGATTAGCAAATGAGACACTTAAAGTAGTAAAGGAGTTTTGCTATTTGGGGAGCAAAATAACTGATGATGGTCGAAGTAGAGAGGATATAAAATGTAGACTGGCAATGGCAAGGAAGGCGTTTCTGAAGAAGAGAAATTTGTTAACATCGAGTATAGATTTAAGTGTCAGGAAGTCATTTCTGAAAGTATTTGTATGGAGTAGCCATGTATGGAAGTGAAACGTGGACGGTAAATAGTTTAGACAAGAAGAGAATAGAAGCTTTCGAAATGTGGTGCAACAGAAGAATGCTGAAGATTAGATGGGTAGATCACATAACTAATGAGGAAGTATTGAATAGGATTGGGGAGAAGAGACGTTTGAGGCACAACTTGACTAGAAGAAGGGATCGGTTGGTAGGACATGTTCTGAGACATCAGGGGATCACCAGTTTAGTATTGGAGGGCAGAGTGGAGGGTAAAAATCTGTAGAGGGAGACCAAAAGATGAATACACTAAGCAGATTCAGATGGATGTAGGTTCCAGTAGGTACTGGGAGATGAAGAAGCTTGCACAGGTTAGAGTAGCATGGAGAGCTGCATCAAACCAGTATCAGGACTGAAGACCAGCCGGCCGCGGTGGTCTCGCGGTTCTAGGCGCGCAGTCCGGAACCGCGCGACTGCTACGGTCGCAGGTTCGAGTTCTGCCTCGGGCATGGATGTGTGTGACGTCCTTAGGTTAGTTAGGTTTAAGTAGTTCTACGTTCTAGGGTACTGATGACCACAGCTGTTTAGTCCCATAGTGCTGAGAGCCATTTGAACCATTTTTGAACTGAAGACCACAACAACAGTGTGTAAATCAGATCTGGCTGGGAAGCTTCGGAAGACAGACATGTTGTGTGCCGCGGTCAGTGTTAGTTAATATTTTATTAGCAATGTACGGTTATTTGGACGTATAGTTGAGAGCAGTGTGACACTAATTACGGAAATATGCTGTTCATTAATTTGTTGAAAAATAGAAATCGTTTGTGGCTCTAAAGTTGTATGTAATTGTGCAGTTTCTGGTGTTCTGCCAATAAAAGAGAGTGGCATCCCATATAAACCAACTGTTGGAAATTTAGTTATTTCTGAAGTAACAGTTCTTCGCTAAGAGTTTCTTACAGCCTCAGGACATCGGATTCACAACCTACGTGCTGTTTTCTGCGCAGGGGACAACGACTGTAGAAGACTGCAGGTTGGTGAACACTTATTAGAACTTATGCATTCCACTCAGGGCGGTAGAAGCAACTAGACACCTCGCGTGTACTGCAATCTTAGTACAAATGAGATCAGTGACACGTCATCTGTGGTAACGCAGAGGAGGTATGACGGAGAGAAATATTTTTGAGGGGAGAGGTTGGTCATACGTACGTGTATATATATATATATATATATATATATATATATATATATATATATATATATATATATGGCTTCTCTGTAACTCTTCTCTTTTTCAACTTGCCAAAGCAGGATTATTCTCTTACCTTAATGGACGCTTTCAGGTGCATTACCCAAGCTTGGAGGTGAGTCACAGCCCAAACCATAAAGAACTGTTTCTGTCGTGTGGGAATCACAATTTAAGGAATAAGTGCCGCCGAAATTGAACAAACGTTCGATGAGACTGATGATCTGTCTGCATTGCTGCCAGAACTCTACTGTGATAGTCACAGTCGGTGCGACATTGAAACTTATGCAACAGTAGATGATGACGTTGTTACAACCGAAGCGCAAACTGAAGGGGAAATCGCAAATGAAATGAATAATCGGGGTCACAGCGACCATGAAGTGAGCAAGGGAGATGAAGGATGAGATTTTCACTCTGCAGCGTAGTGTGCGCTCATATGAAAGTTCCTGGCAGATTAAAACTGTTTGCCGGACCGAGACTCGAACTCGGGACCTTTGCCTTTCGCAGGAAAGTGCTCTACCATCTGAGCTACCCAAGCACGACTCACCCCCGTCCTCACAGCTTTACTTCTGAGTCTGCCAGTACCTCCTCTCCTACCTTCCAAATTTTACAGATGCTCTTCTGCGAACCACGCAGAACTAGCACTCCTGAAAGAAAGGATATTGCGGAGACATGGCTTAGCCACAGCCTGGGGGGGGGGGCGGGGGTGTTCCCAGAATGAGATTTTCACTCTGCAGCGGAGTGTGCGCTGATATAATAAAGGCTAGCAGACGACACATATAGCACTGTGATTATGCACTGGGATCCTGGTCGATCAAGAAATGTGTGTGAAATCTTATGGAACTTAACTGCTAATGTCATCAGTTCCTAGGCTTACACACTATTTAACCTAAATTATCCTAAGGAGAACCAAACACACCCATGCCTGAGGGAGGACTCGAACCTCCGCCGGGACCAGCCGTACAGTCAATGACTGCAGCGCCTTAGACCGCTCGGCTAATCCCGCGCGGCTCCTGGTCGATCACTTGAAGCGACTGAGAAATACGTTTTCTTGTCTGTCAGTGGCTGTCCAGATCACGCCATTCTAAGGAAGCCTTGCTTTGCCTGTCCTTTTATTGGCTAGCGTTTGCGGAAAGAGAGTGTCTAGGGCGGCCTGACACGAAGGAGTGTATTTTAGCAAATATCCTTTGGAGAGAATGCAATGGTACAGATTGTACAGACAGAAGCAGAGAATCAGAAAAATATGAAATAATAGTTCAGTATGAGTTTGAATATACATAGACGTACATAGATGTACAAAGACGTACATGATGTGAGAGTGTGTACTTCTTTATTTCAATTGGGTGTCATTATTTTCGTAGTGCTTGTGATAACGTTTAGTGAACATCCCTCAGAAATAGATAGAATAATAAATTAATAAATAAATAAATAGATAAAAAATGTTATGGTATCCTTAAAAATCCGCATTTATTCATTGCCCATAGCTCAGCAAACCAAAGTATTTCTGGAACTTCGTGGCAAATTAAAACTGTGTGCCGGACCGAGACTCGAACTCGGGATCTTGCCTTTCGCGGGCAAGTGCTCTACCATTTTTTTTTCTTTTTGTTATCATTCTGTTTGGTCGTTGCGGACGCCACATGACACCCGGTCAAGTTCGTTTGTTGATCCTTCAACTCAGTTTTTTTTTTTTTTTTTTTTTCTACAGAGACCAAACAGTTCTTTGACCGAAGACGCTGAGCTACAGTGTCAGCACTAACTGAGCTACCCAAGCACGACTCCTACCTTCCAAACTTCACAGAAGCTCTCCTGTAGAGTGAAAATCTGATTCTGGAAACATCCCCCAGGCTGTCGCTAAGCCATGTCTCCGCAATATACTTTCTTCCAGAGTGCTAGTTCTGCAAGGTTCGCAGGAGAGCTTCTGTGAAGTTTGGAAGGTAGGAGACTAGGCACTGGCAGAAGTGAAGCGGTGAGTACGGGGAGTGAGTCGTGCTTGGGTAGCTCAGTAGGTAGAGCACTTGCCCGCGAAAGGCAAAGGTTCCGAGTTCGAGTCTCGGTCCGGCACACAGTTTTAATCTGCCAGGAAGTTTCATATCAGCGCACACACTGCTGCAGAGTGAAAAATCTCATTATGTTCTTTTCCATTTGCTGTCACAATAGACTGATAAGACGAATCGCGGTTAGGACACTCGTTTACAACAACATAGATTTCAAGGTCCCTTGGATGTTGTTATAGCCAAGTTACACTGCATTTACATTGTCTGCATGTGAGAGGGATGTAGCTGCATACCTGCGTCATTATGAGATCGTACTTCTCGTTCGTCGTCAAGATTTCGGTCAGACCGGGATGTTCGAAGATGTTCTCGCAGTAGTCGTAGGTGTTCTGCCACATGAAGAACACCACATTGAGGCTGCGCACGAAGTCGACGGTGAGGTTGTTGACGATGGTCGGCACGGAGCCGCGGATGCTGACGTCGCGGTAGTTGGGCGGCGGGCTCTTGTGCGGGAAGTGCGACACGACGGTGAGGTTGTGCCCCCTGGCGGCGAGCTGGCGCAGCAGCGGCTCCACCATGGCCCAGTGGCTGCGGCCCTGGAAGTGGAACAGGCCCAGGATGCGCGCACCCCGGCACCCGGGCACCGCCACCGCCAGCAGCGCAGCCGAACACAGCAGCAGGCCCAACAGCCGCATCTGCAACGCAGCCCTGCCACTTCCTGTACGTCTTCAACACTGCTCACAGTAGACAAACTAAAACGGCGAGGAGAAGGCAAACAATCCTAGCAAACATATGGCCGGACACAAAAGTTTTCCCCGATATGATGCACACTGATTAGTTCCTTTCCCAAGGCGGCTTCCGTCAACACCCCCTCCCGGATGATACCCTCTCTCCCTCCATACATCCCTCCTATCAACTCTGAACCTCACCCCACTCATTTCCTTCTCCTTTTACCGGGCTCCCTCTTGCCTTCCCCCTCCCCCCTCCATCCTATTTTTCCCGCCTACCCTCTCTCTGCCTCCCTTCTCCCACCCTCTGCCTTTTCCCATTCCCTCTCGCGTCTACCCTGCTCCCCTCCCTTCTGAGTCCTCTCCCTTCGTCATCCCCCCCCCGCCTTTCGTTTTTTCCTCTCCTCCCCCCTTTTTTCTTCCCCCTCCTCTGTCCAGGTCCCCCCTTCCATCTGCCCTTGCCTGTGGAGTGTCATCTTCATGCCGACCTTTTAGTGCAGTGTTCCTAGTGATTGTTAAGTGTTGAGCATCTTTCCGAAGTGTTGCGAACGAGCCGGTCGGTGTGGCCGTGCGGTTCTAGGCGCTTCAGTCTGGAACCGTGTGACAGCTATGGTCGCAGGTTCGAATCCTGCCTCGGGCATAGATGTGTGTGATGTCCTTAGGTTAATTAAGTTTAAGTAGTTCTAAGTTCTAGGGGACTGATGACCTCAGATGTTAAGTCCCATAGTGCTCAGAGCCATTTTTTTGTTGCGAACGGTCATCATGCTGTCGCAGGGTGTGATTTTTTTTATGTCTCTTGCGAACAGAATCCAGACTGTCACCGTGTTTTTTTAATTGTCTGTATACTTTTTCCCTGTCTGCTTCCTTTGTATTTTATTATCATCTCCCACCATCAGTTTTATGTTTTAACTTTCCACAATTTTCCGGCGATTTACATTTTACATCACCATTTCATCGCCTGTTTTTATCGATTTCTTATCTTCTTATGTTCAAAAAATTCTGTAGGCTGAAGAGCGGCGTACTAAGCTAAGGAATCGAAATCCAATAAAGGAAAAAAAACACTGATTAGTCAGAGCATTACGACCACTGACCTGCTATCGATATAAAGCCGTCCAGGCGATAGAAGCGTCATCTGGCGAGGGTAACTGCTAGTCAGACACAAGCACTTTATTTATTTCTTTATTTATTTTTTGTTCCGTGGGACCAAATTAAGGAGAAGTCTCCATGGTCATGGAACGAGTCAATACATGTAATTATAACACGATTGTAGAAACAGATAAAATGAAATATAAGAAACATATTCAGGCGACACGTCGTAACTTTAAATAAAGAGAATGGACAATGTATCACTGGAATTTGCTTAATTTTTTAGCTCTTCCAGGAGCTCCTCGGCAGAATAGAAGGAGTGAGCCATGACGAAACTCTTCAGTTTAGACTTAAAAGAGTTTTGGCTACTGCTAAGATTTTTTAGTTCTTGTGGTAGCTTATTGAAAATGGATGGATCAGAATAGTGCACTCCTTTCTGCACAAGAGTCAAGGAAGTGCATTCCACATGCAGGTTTGATTTCTGGCGAGTATTAACTGAGTGAAAGCTAACTCTTGGGAATAAGCTAATATTGCTAACAACAAACGACATTAAAGAAAATATATACTGTGAGGGCAATGTCAGAATTCCCAGACTGTTGAATAGGGTCGACAAGAGGTCCTCGAACTTACACGACATATAGCTCGAACAGCCCGTTTTTGAGCCAAAAACACCCCAGAAGAATTACCCCAAAAGATAATACCATACGAAATAAGTGTATGAAAATATGCGAAGCAGTCTACTTTTCGTGTTGAACTGTCACTTATTTCAGATACTGTTCTAATGGTAAATACAGCAGCATTTAGTTTCTGAACAAGATCCTGAATAATGGCTTTCCACGACAGCTTACTATCTATCCGAACGCCTAGGAACTTGAACTGTTCCATCTCGCTTATAATGTGCTCATTCTGTCTGATCAAAATATCGGTTCTTGTTTAATTGTGAGTCAGAAACTATAAAAACTGAGTCTTACTGTGATTTAGCATCAAATTATTTTCCACAAGCCACGAACTTATTTCATGAACTACATTACTTGATACTGTTACAGTATTACACACAAGATCCTTCACTACCAAGCTGGTGTCATCAGCAAACAGAAATATTTTTGAATCACCTGTAATACTAGAAGGCATATCATTTATATAAATAAGGAACAGCATTGGCCCAGCACAGACCCTTGTGGAACGCCCCACTTAACAGTGCTCCATTGGGACTGAACATCACTACCACTCTCAATATTGCGGAGAATTACCTTCTGCTTTCTGTTCTTGAAGTAAGAGGCGAACCCATTGTAAGCTACTCCCATTACTCCATAATGGTCCAACTTCTGCAGTAATGCTTTGTGGTCAACACAGTCAAAAGCCTTCGTTAAATCAAAGAAAACACCTAACGTTCGCAACCTTTTATTTAATCCGTCCAAAACCTCACAGAGAAAAGAGACTATAGCATTTTCAGTTGTTAAACCATTTCTAAAACCAGACTGTACACTGTGCACGTAGTATCAATGAGCGTGCTGTCCGTGTGTACCAGGCGATCAAAGAGTCAGTATAAATCTGAAAACTGAATAAATCACGGAATATCCGGCCGCGGTGGTCTCGCGGTTCTAGGCGCGCAGTCCGGAACCGTGCGGCTGCTACGGTCGCTGGTTCGAATCCTGCCTCGGGCATGGATGTGTGTGATGTCCTTATGTTAGTTAGGTTTAAGTAGTTCTAAGTTCTAGGGGACTGATGACCACGGCTGTTAAGTCCCATAGTGCTCAGAGCCATTTGAACCATTTTTGAAATCATGGAATAATGTAGGTAGAGAGGTACAAATTGACACATATGCTTGGAATGACATGGGGTTTTATTAGAACCAAAAAATACAAAAGTTCAAAAAATGTCCGACAGGTGGCGCTTCATCTGATCAGAATAGCAATAATTAGCATAACAAAGTAAGACAAAGCAAAGATGATGTTCTTTACAGGAAATGCTCAATATGTCCACCATCATTCCTCAACAATAGCTGTAGTCGAGGAATAATGTTGTGAACAGCATTGTAAAGCCCGTCCGGAGTTATGGTGAGGCATCGGCGCCGGATGTTGTCTTTCAGCATCCCTAGAGATGTCGTTCGATCACGATACACTTGCGACTTCAGGTAACCCCAAAGCCAATAATCGCCCGGACTGAGGTCTGGGGACCTGGAAGGCCACGCATGAGGAAAGAGGCGGCTGAGCACACGATCATCACCAAACGACGCGTAAGAGATCTTTCACGCGTCTAGCAATATGAGGTGGAGCGCCATCCTGCATAAACATCGTACGTTACAGCAGGTGTTTATCAGCCAGGCTGGGGATGATGCGATTCTGTAACATATCAGCGTATCTCTCACCCGTCACGGTAGCAGTTACAAAACCAGAATCACGCATTTCCTCGAAGAAGAAAGGCCCGATAACGGTAGATGTGGTAAATCCAACCCATACCGTGACCTTCTCGTCGAGCAATGGAGTTTCCACGACAGTTCTAGGATTTTTCGGTAACCCAAATTTGCAGTTGTGGGCGTTGACAGACCCTCGGAGCGTGAAATGAGCTTCGTCGGTCCACAACACGTTACTCAACCAATCGTCATCTTCCGCCATATTTTGAAACGCCCACACCGCAAATGCCCTCCGCTTCACTAAATCGCCAGGTAACAGTTCATGATGCCGACGGATTTTGTACGGATAGCATCGGAGGGTACGCCTAAGTGCCAACCAAACAGTAGTGTGTGGAATGCCGGTGCGACGTGCGACTGCACGAGCGCTGACTTCCCCGTGCATAGACGAACCCCTACAGTCCCCATTTCTTCCTGAACTGTCTCAGCAGCATTACGCCTTGTGCTCGGTCGGCCACTATGGGGTCTATCGTCCAAGCAACCCGTGGCTTCGAACTTCGAAATCATTCTCGCCACAGCTGAATTTGTCAACGAATCCCCTTCCTATGGCGATAGGATCGTAACGCTGAACTAGCACACTCCCCATTCTGATAATACAGCTTCACTAAAAGCGCCTTTTCAGGTAACGTCAACATGCTGCGACTGCTGGCGCATCTGATTCTATCACTCATTACAGCTCCTTTTATACACGATTCTCATGCTCAGTCACTGACGTTTTGCTCTCCAGCGTCATCTGTCGGGCATTTTGTGAACTTTATTTTTCTTTTGTTCTAATAAAACCTCCTGTCATTCCAAGCATGTGTGTCAATTTTTACCTCTCTATCTACATTATTCCGTGGTTTATTACGTTTTCAAATTTATACTGACTTTTTGTTCACCGGGTAGAATAGAGAATGCGCTCGATCTGTCTGAGTCTGACAGAGGTCAGATTGTGATGACTCGGAGGCTGAGCACGAACATTTCGGGAACTGGACGACTTGTCGGGTGTTTGAGGAGTGCTACGGTGAGCGACTTCAACACGTGGTGAAACCACAGCCAGACGTCGAGGAGTTGCTCGGCCACGCCTCATTTAAGATATCCGACGTCGTAATGTGGCAAAACTGATAAAACAGGACAGGATTGTGGCAGAAATATCATCAGACTTTAATACCGGGCAGAGTACAGGTGTGTCTGAACACACAATGCACCAAACACTCCCAACACTGGCCCTCCGCAAGCGGAGTACCAATGCATGTGCCAATGTTAACACCGGGACATCGGCAACTACGACTGAAACCGGTGCATGACTATCGGCACTGGACATTGGCGCTGTGGCAGAGCGTTGCATGCTCTGATGAATCCCGATATCTTCTTCATCAGGCCGATGGGAGGGCGCGAATCCGTCGTCTTCCACGAGAGTAGCTGCTTGATACCTACACTGAAGGACGGAGACAAGATGGTGGCAGCTCCATTATACTGTGAGGAAGATTCACGTGGGAAACCATGGATCGAGCGGAGCTCGTTCAAGGCACCGTGACGGCTAAGGAGTACCGCACACTGGTTGCAGACCGCGCACAGCCCTCCATGACGATCATGTTTCCTGCCGCCAGTGGCATTTTTCAGCAAGATAATGCGCCATGTCGCAAGGCCAGGAGTCTGATGGAGTGGTTCGAGGAACACAGTGGCGAGCTGCAGTTGATGTGCTGGCCTCGCAACTCGCCAGATATGAACCCGATCGGACACATCTGGGATGAACATGGCGTCATTGCTCATGGCCCCCCTTCCGGGAATTTACGGGAATTAGGGGACTTGTGTGTGTAGATGTGGAGCCAACATTCTCCAGCGACCTACCGAGGTTTCATTGCTTCCCTGCCACAAAATGCCGCCGCTGTCATCCGTGCCAATGGTGGACATTTCGACTATTAGGCACGTGATCATAATGTTCTGACTGATCAGTATCCTACGTCTCAGTACGTGAACATCTTATAACAGAGTCTTCGAGGATTTACATATATGGCCGGCCGCTGTAGCCGAGCGGTTCTAGGCGCTTCAGTGGGAACCGCGCGACCGATACGGTGGCAGGTTCGAATCCTGCCTCGGGTATGGACGCGTGTGATGTCCTTAGATTAGTTAGGTTTAAGTGGTTTTAAGTTCTATGGGACTGATGACCTCCCATGTTAAGTCCCATAGTACTCAGAAATGTTCCACATGGACACCGTAAAGGCAGGCACATCTCCTTATAGACGCATGTACACGTTGAAAAATCCCAGGCGTGTCACGAATTCATTGATAATGATCCACAATGTGTTCTTCGACACTATCAACAGGGGTGAAATACAATGAAGCTTTTAAACATCGCCACAGAAAAAAATCCACGTAGTTGATGTCGGTGTCCTGCGTGGTGAACCACGAGCGATTCATTTGTTATTGACGATTCGTACTGTGTATTGCTGAATGGTCACATGAAAGTGTGCCAGTGCACCACTATGCATGTGCCACAAACACATCATCACCGTAAGGGAGATACTGTAAATAGCAGATTGGCTTGTGTTCCAGAAAATTTCTCACGATCAGTAAGTCTGCTCGGTAGGAATAAACGCCATATCAGGGAAACGCTTGGTTTGTGGGCCTATGTTTGCTAAGATTTTTTTACTTGTTTACCCGTCCTCTATTCACTGCTTTTCTTTGTGCGAGTAATGGACAAATATGCTGTATAATTACCCATTAGAAGTCATTATGACCACCACCCAACGAAAGATCGAGTCACACTTCATGGCACTGCGGATACGGGATACGGTAAAGAAAGTATAGAAGTGGACCAGAGACGAATGGGGGATCATTCCCACCACAATGCGGATCGCAAATGAGAAAATCAGCTGACATCCGCGACTTTGACAAAGGGCAGGTTGTTGTGGTCCAACGGCTGCAAAAGAGCAGAGAACGGAGAAGCTAGTCGGCTGTTCACGTGCTACGGCCGTGAGCATCAACGGGAAGTGGTCGAAGGACGTTTAAGCCCAGGGGTAGGCGACAAGGTGTTGGACGTAGAAGCCTCACCACAAAACGTGGAGGTCTGAGGATTGTGGCAGATATAGCGACAGAGTACAATGCTGGAGCAGTTGCGAGAGTTTCGTGGCACACCGTTCGGTGCACGTGGTTCAGTACGGATCTCCGCAGTAGGCGACGTCTACCTGTTTCCGGACTCCTACCAGTTTCCCTGTTGACCCAGTGACGTTGTCTGTTAAGACTGCAGTCGACAACAGATCATCGAGACCGGTCTTTGGGTCAGAGGAAACGTGTCGTGTAGACAAGTGAATCACGTTTCTTGTTGCACCAGGTCGATGGTCGTGTCCGAATACGCCGTCATCCAGGAGAATGGCTACTCTAAACAGGAACCGGCCACGGATGCAGATCGGTGTGGCAGTATAAACTGCAGGAAATGTTCGTCCAGGCTTCAACAAGACTTGTGATAGTACAAACAGCGTTTAATATGTAATGAAACGCTTTTTTTCTATGCAATTTCGGCTGAAAAAATACGGAAGTTGTTGTGGGACATCGTCGAATATTCCGGCTTCAGCCTCCTATAGTTTCTTGAAGTTGCAATAGGTGGCGGTGGCGTAGCCTTCGAAATGTCGTCTGTAACGGAGGTGCCTTCCAGACAGAAACTGTCATTGAGTTTCTTTTGGCGCTAAACCAAAGCGTCGCAGGTATTAATAGCCGCTTGCAGAATGTCTACGGAGTCCTGGCAGTGAACGTAAGGACGGTGAATGGTTGGGCGAGTCGTCTTGTGGATAACATCGGAAGTTCACTTAGGCTTTTTGCGAACGATGCTGTAGTATATCGAGAGGTTGTAACAATGGAAAATTGTACTGAAATGCAGGACGATCTGCAACGAATTGACGCGTGGTGCAGGGAATGGCAATTGAATCTCAATGTAGACAAGTGTAATGTGCTGCGAATACATAGAAAAAAAGATCCTTTATCATTTAGCTACAATATAGCACGTCAGGAACTGGAAGCAGTTAATTCGATAAATTATCTGGGAGTACGCATTAGGAGTGATTTAAAATGGAATGATCACATAAAGTTGATCGTCGGTAAAGCACATGGCAGACTGAGATTCATTGGAAGAATCCTAAGGAAATGCAATCCGAAAACAAAGGAAGTAGGTTACAGTACACTTGTTCGCCCACTGCTTGAATATTGCTCATCAGTGCGGGAACCGTACCAGGTAGGGTTGATAGAAGAGATAGAGAAGATCCAACGGAGAGCAGCGCGTTTCGTTACAGGATCATTTAGTAATCGCGAAAGCGTTGCGGAGATGATGGATAAACTCCAGTGGAAGACTCTGCAGGAGAGACGCTCAATAGCTCGGTTCGGGCTTTTGTTAAAGTTTCGAGAACATACCTTCACCGAGGAGTCAAGCGGTATATTGCTCCCTCCTACGTATATCTCGCGAAGAGACCATGAGGATAAAATCAGAGAAATTAGAGCCCACACAGAGGCATACCGACAATCTTTCTTTCCAAGAACAAAACGAGATTGGAATAGAAGGGAGAACCGATAGAGGTACTCAGGGTACACTCCGCCACACACCGTCAGATGGCTTGCGGAGTACGGATGTAGATGTAGATAGCAACAAGGTCGCACAAACCTGTCCTGTCACCCGTGTGCCGGCCAGGCGCACGCACTTGTGACGCCTGCAGTGTTGCAACGTGTGAATGACGGATCATCATCAAAAACATCGCTGCTCACAAGGGAACCTCCCCATCGCACCTCCCTCAGATTTAGTTATAAGTTGGCACAGTGGATAGGCCTTGAAAAACTGAACACAGATCAATCGAGAAAACAGGAAGAAGTCGTGTGGAACTATGAAAAAAATAAGCGAAATATACAAACTGAGTAGTCCATGTGGAACATAAGTAACATGAAGGACAACCTCAGTTCAGGAGCGCCGTGGTCTCGTGGTAAGCGTGAGCTGCTCCTGAACGCAAGGTCCTTGGTTCAAATCTCCCCTCGGGTGAAAATTTTAATTTTTTTATTTTCTGACAATTATGTGACGCACATGCCGTCACCAGTGTCGTATAGAATATATCAGACGTGTTTTCCTGTGCAGGAATCGGTTGACTTATGACCTTGCTATCGAATGTTATCGGTTCCCATTGGAGAGGCACGTCCTTTCGTCTACTAATCGCACGGTTTTGCGGTGCGGTCGCAAAACACAGACACTAAACTTATTACAGTGAACAGAGTCGTCAGTGAACGAACGGACAGATCATAACTTTTCGAAAAAAAAAGAAGTAAATTTTTCACTTGAGGGAAGACTTGGACCTAGGACCTTTCATTACGCAGCTACTCACGCTAACCACGGGACCACGGCGCTCCTTAGCCTGGTCCATGAAGTTGCTTATCATGCGCATGGACTACTCAGTTTGTATATTTTGCTTATTTTTTCATAGTTCCACACAAGTTCTTCCTGTTTTCTCGATTGATCTCTGTTCAGTTTTTCAAGGCCTATCCACTGTGCCAACGTATAACTAAATCTGAGGGGGGGTGCGATGGGGAGGTTCCCTTGTAAGTTGCACGTCTCTGTTTGTAGTACTGACGCACTCATCCACCAGTTGGGGTACTCAAGAGATGTGTGCCCTCTGAGATCCTTGCCACCTAACAGGAGACCATAAAAATCAACGAAGGATGATCTGTGCTGAACTGCTTGCGCTTTGCGAGGCTGATCATGGCAGTGTTTTGTTGAACTTAGGCAAACACGATGAAACATGTGTTCATCACTTCGAACCGGAAACAAAACGACGATCCATGGAGTGGCGCCACATCACCTCTCCTCCGATGAAAAAGTTCAAAGCCGCTCCATCAATCGGTAAAGTCATGGAGACGGTCTTTTGGCACTCTGAATGGGTGATTGTGTTTTATGTTCCCCCTCAGGGTGCAACAATCAACTCTTACGTATACTGTGCTACCATCAGGATACTGTAGAATCGACTTCTGATTGTTCGGCGCAACAAAAATGCGAACGTCTCATTCTCCACGACAATGCAACGCCTCGCACAAGGCTGCTCACCCTGAAAGAAGCTCACAAAACTTCCTAGGACTGTTCTTCCTCATCCACCCTACAGCCCAGATCTCGCATCTTCCGACTTCTACCTGTTCGGCCCAGTGAATGATGCACTCGGATGGAAGCAGTAATGGATGATGGGAAGGTTATCGTTTCACAAAACGTTGGCTCCGAAGTCGATCCGTAGAGTGGTACTATGCGGGCTCTCCCAGTAAGATGGCATAAGGCTGTCGCACTGAACGGAGATTATTTTTCAAAACAGAATTTTGTAGCCAAAAGAGTGATGTAGAGGAATCCTGAATAAAATCAATCTGCTTTCATAAAAAAGTGCTGTATTACATATTGAACGCCTCTCGTAAATGTGCGCACCAGAGGCGTCTATTAATAACGTGAACGTCATTCCGAGCAACCTGCTCCCCTTCAGTCTTGCAGTCATTCCCAGTGGCGGTGGCGTGTTCCATCAGAAAAACTGTCTGTGCTAAGGGGCCAGAATAGTACTCCAGAGGTTTAGGAAGTGAAATCATGTTGATGGATTGACCATTAAATTTGTATGAGCTGAACCCGATGGAAGACATCTGCGGCGCTACTAGGTGTCTTCCGTGCGCCCACACACAAGCAGCCCGTACTTTGTGGGAACTGCCTCACCTGTGCGTTGACATCTGGTGCCAATACATCCAAAAACTTACCAAGAACTTGTCGAATCCATGTCACCCGCAATCGCTCCTGTACTGCGATCAAAGTTTGATCAATATGCGATTACGCAGGCAGTTATAGTGTTTTGGCTCATCAGTTTATACACGAAGGAAAAATATTTACAGTAAGACTGACGCAGGATTGACCATTGTTACGGTTTATATTGCTACATAGATAGCTTCGTGTCGTTTTGCACACTAAGTGCAGGAGGTTTTGCCGAAAGACTTCCAGTTATAAACTCTTGCACGAACACTTCCTCAGACGTTTCACGTGAATTCTGCTTTGCATAGCACTCGACAATGACTACACGATGTACTATCGTAAGCGCTAATGACTCGATGCGGAGTACTCCAGACGAGCGCAGACACAGACGTATGGCAACCGGCTGGAAACAGAAATCTCGGTTTCCAGCATTTTCCGTGTTAGCAGTTCTCCTTTTCATTAACAGGAGTCAATTCAGCTCCAGTGTTATAAATATTTCGCGGGCCAGTTACATTTTGCTGACGTATATATCGTGAGAACATGTTACGAGAAGTGTTCTCTCCTCGCACCCTTCTACCATATCAACGCCCTCGGATTTCTTGCGCTTTCCGAAAAATGAACACTAACCAGCCAATGGTTTTATTCCTGATTATTATCCCTCCTTTCCTGTCACCTTTATACAAACAGTCCCCCCAAACCTCATACCTACACACTCTCCATATTGCATCCCAACAAAACGTTTATCCAGATTCCCTTACCTGACCACAATCTCGGCCCTATCATTCCACTTTTAACAGAATACTCATTTTACTCTGGTTCTAAGTAATTCTCTTCTCCCTATTGCCTGCTGTCATTTACATTCCAACCTACGATTTTCGTTTGCTGTATAGTCTTAGAGAATACGGAAACTTGTACATTCACATTAGTGAATTGCGACTAAGTATGAATTTATACGCACCCATTTTGCTACGAGTAAAAAATCATACGGATTTTGTTTTATACTTTTTCATTTATGCAGCACTTACGACGTAATGTAAGATTAAACGAATGTAATAAACCATTCTATCAATCAGTAGTGAATAATAAATATGTACATTATTACACTTGAGACGTTATTAGTCCAACTGAGTTTAGGATTACAAATTTCGATTCTGTGTACGAAAACTGTCAGTTCCATTACCTGTTCCTAAGTATTTTATTTTCCGTGATTTTTTTTGTGAACATGTTATAATTATTTTATGAGCGTTTTAGTATGTTCACTACATATCGTTAGTCAAACTGTCTCGAGTAGTTTCTCCATTACCAGCAGGTTTCCTGATGCCGGAGGAAAACACTACGTCTCGAAAATCCTCATAACCTACTGCTGACTGCTTTCTCGAAATCAACAAATCACGTTTCTTGTCAAGTTCTTATAGTTCCAAATCGTGCACCAGCATCACTACTAATTCTGCCAGACACCAGTGAACACATCAGTTTTACTTGTTATCAAGACAAATTGCTTTTATCTTTTAAGGAAAACTCAGAGAAATTCGATGATATTGCAACTTAGAAACTATACAGAATTTGTCACGATTTTTATGTTTTTGAATCATTGTTACATATTTTAAAATCTACCTGGCGGGAGCGTGGCTGTTAAGAGTTACCGCTGACAGCCCACACTTCGCTCATACGGAATCCGGTCGATGTAACAGCAACAAAAAAAACAATAGCAGAAGCGAATTCTTTTTGGAATCACTCAATTTATTAAAACGCCGCATGAGTTGTTAGCTGAATGGATTTGTAACTTCCCAGTTTTTACGCAAACTTTATGGGCAATGTGCCGATATCGGAAAATGACCAATGTAATACCTGTTCACGTATGAGCGACCCTGCAAGTTTTGTTCGGTGTATATCATTCGCTGAGGCGCACGTTCACGAACTATACACACACAGTGTATATCAGACGTCGTTGTCTTTGATACAGCATAGGAGGATCACGTACTAATGTAAATGCGCGTTTCTGAAAACAGGTGCTGATGAAAAGGTACGAACTACACAAAAGTGTTTATGTTTGCCTTCACAGGGAAATGTTTCGAGGCGTTACTCTCGTAACACCTAGCATATATCATACAGTGACACTAGAGTCAAGGCAGAAGCGATGTTGGACTCAGTACTTACAATCGCTTTCGGTGCTACCCCCCACCGGTGGCTGCAGCGAACACAAGCTGCTCGCACTCTGCGTGTCTCGCGAGATCGTTTTCCACTGGCGGTCTGCGGACAGCCGCGGCCTTGTAGATAAGCAAATTGAGGAGCAACGGCGGCAGCCTTCGAACCGCAGCCGCCTGCTGAGTCAGGCGACGTCGAAATACGTGATGATGCAGATTTACATCATCGAGAACATGTAAGTCTTGAACCATTGTTGGTATAGAGTTTTGCCTAGATGCTATGTATTTTAATAAACAATGTGATGGCTGCCAAAGATGACTCTACTGAGACCTCGAGGGAAAGCAGTTATTTAAATCTGAGTATGGATTACGTAAACCAATCAGGGCACGTCCCAATTTCCACTCCAGACGATCGTACCCTATAGGTGTTAGTACCGACAAAGTGATAAGGTTGACGGATCGATTTGTGAACTGCCCACCAGTTCACACTCCTGACAGCGTGGTGAACCAAAGTGCTACCTTCTAGATTTGGTATGCTTCTTGCGACGAAGAATGATTGAGGGCCAATGGACGATAGTGAATGGCGATTTGCGGACCCTGCAAACGCGTGGTTAGTAGGTGAACTGGTATTGCTCGTCTCACGCTCTGAGACTGGGAAGGAATCCGGTCTGAGATGAGTATTGCGTGAGCTCAGCTCTGCTAAGATTTAACACGACTCCGGCTTTTGCTCTTCAGGCCCTCTCAGTCTCATGGGTAAGACTGCCGTCGGCCGTACTGCCACGATGGTTCTCCTAGAACGTTGTTATCCCGATGAAAGAATTTTGTCGGGACGATGGCTTGAACCGCTACGGTCACAGATTCAAATCCTGCCTCGGGCATGGATGTGTGTGACGTCCTTACGTTAGTTAGGTTTAAGTAGTTCTAAGTTCTAGGGGACTGATGACCTCAATGCCATTTTTGATGGCTTGAGGCAATGGAGCACGCCCAGCTACAGTTTGGCAATAAAAACAATAAGTGGGGCATAGGAGCACAGATGCTTCTATCACTTTTACAGCTGAGAACAATAACTTTATAGGGGTATATGAAGTGCGGCAGAGAAACGATTGACCGTGCGGTTCTAGGCGCTTCAGTCCGGAACCGCACTCCCGCTACGGTGGTAGGTTCGAATCCTGCCTCGAGCATGGATGTGTGTGATGGCCTTAGGTTAGTTAGGTTCAAGTAGTTCTAAGTCTAGGGGACTGATGACCTCAGATGTTAAGTCCCATAGTGCTCAGAGCCATTTCAACCATTTTTGAGAGAAACGAAAACTTATGTGGAATTAGAATTATCAGGGAGGAAATTTTTAAAATGGATTTATTGTAATCTACGGAACTGGAAACTTTATTACAGATACTGAAAGCTCTAGGCCAGAATAGCAAGATTGCTTCCAAAAATAAGTGGACGATAATGTACGGAAGTCATGCTAGTCTGTAGGCTAAAGTGCTCACACTATAAAAAGGAGGGAGACTTTACGAAGAACTGCAGAAACTAATAAATGACAGAAAATACCAGAATAAACTGGTAAGAAAAGATTTCCGAAAAAAATGTAGTACAAGAATTTTAGGTATATTCTTCAGAGGGAACTGTCGTATATGGTATTAGAAATGATGCAAGTTTTTTTAAGACCTTCACATATTTTTCCAGAAAGGTAAAAATCTGAATAGACACACAACGAACTAAATGGAAACAAAAATTAACAGAAACTTCCTGGCAGATTAAAACTGTGTTCCGGACCGAGACTCGAACTCGGGAACTTTGCCTTCCGCGGGCAAGTGCTCTACCAACTGAGCTACCCAAGCACGACTCACGCCCCGTCCTCACATATTTACTTCTGCCAGTACCTCGTCTCCTACCTTCCAAACTTTACAGAAGCTCTCCTGCGAACCTTGCAGAACTAGGACTCCTGAAAGAAAGGATATTGCGGAGACATGGCTTAGCCACAGCCTGGGGGATGTTTCCAGAATGAGATTTTCACTCTGCAGCGGAGTGTGCGCTGATATGAAACTTCCTGGCAGATTAAAACTGTGTGCCGGACCGAGACTCGAACTCGGGTACAGATGATAGAGGTACAAAATAGTGACCGAGGTGGCGCAGTATACTTGTGACGATGGCTGCTCAAACACCCCTCCATCTTCCAGAATTAGGTTTTCCTTCGTTTCCCAAAAATGCTCAAGGCAAATCGCAGAATGATACAGCTGTCACAGCGGCACTTCTGCTGAACCGGCTTCAACTGCTGAACCGAGGGGATCCAGTTGCATAACGCCGTACCCGACACCTTTCTTTCGATAAGGACGCGGCCGATTTTCTTCTCTTTACTTTCCCTGCAGGAACCTGAGTTCCGTCTTTGCTGACCTCTTCATCAAAGAGATGTCGGTCCTTGAAAACTGCAAAAGGTGTCGGGTACGGCGTTATGCAACTGGATCCCCTCGGTTCAGCAGTTGAAGCCGGTTCAGCAGAAGTGCCGCTGTGACAGCTGTATCATACCTCTTATCGCTATGTGTGTAAAGATGCGGTACAGCGCCTCGACGGCGATAAGATTTGGAGTGCCACGCACAACGAGCATGTTTTTTGCGTAACCATTCAAAAATTCTCCGCGGATGGAAAATTTTACTGCGGCCTCTCATGCGTGTACCTTCACACTTTGGACAGTTTTCACTAATCGCGATATAATGACGCGAAGATAAATTACGTACTGTCGAGGACAGATTCATTTTCCTTATACGCTGTTACAGTGCATATCAGAATCCCTTCATACAGTAAGAAGCGTTTATTCACATCCCACAAAAATGGAATCCATTTACAAATATTTTAAAAAAATGCGAAAGTGATAAAAACGAGTGACACGAGAATGACAGAACACTAATATTTCGCTACCACAGAGTAAACGTTTTGAGAAGCAGCCAACAGCGGAAACCAGATTTCGTTCATCATGCAGCGGAATGAAGGACACGTCGAATGTCCACGTCATGTCTCATTTGCCGTCCAATCTATTCCTTATTCACTGTTTACTTGAATCAGTCTATGGATAGACTGTATAGATCAGATGCCGTATGAGAAAATTCTACAAACCTTTTGCCGACACAACCCGTAAGCTGACAAGCTGGCGAGGAATTAATGTCTGCTTTACCTCAGGGAATAGAAAATGACAGCGTTTGCTTAATAAAAGTAGGTTGTCGCGTTGCCTTTGAAATGTAGAGCCATACGTGAAACAAGACAGTTGATTTTCTAGTTTCAATGCGGTGCTCACAGCTGATCGCAAAGGCTCCACATCGATGTAGTGTAGGGCGTCGTCATCAGGGTCTGTACGAGCCATCGGAGTGAGTTTCAAGCTCAGGATAGGCTAACAGCACAGTTGTAGTGCATTTGATCGCCGCTAGGTCGTGGTAAACGCCATTTCGGAGTCTGTAGAAGGTTTTGACCTTTTCAGTGTCCAGGGCGCGTCGTGAGTATCTGTATGTGCGGAAAATGGCTGCCACCGGAGACTGCTACCCACATGACCACGGCTGACGGTAAACTGCGGAAAAACTGGTCACAGAGAGGGAAAACCCTCGCTAATTCAGTGTTGGAAAAAGAACCAGTTGAGTAGTAGTATCAAGAAGAATCTCACCAGTCAGTTCAACACATGTGGGACGCAACTGAGCTAAATACTTCTACCTGGTTTCGTGTGATCTTCTTAATTGGTGCACGGCAGCCGACCGGTCAAAATTAAAAATGGCTCCCCAACGTTTGTGAAATGTCCTCCATGACTCCAAGTTGTGACACTTTCATGTTTGATTAAAAATATAGTTGACACTAGGTAGGTGTTTGTATGCAAATGCATCTTCTACTAGACGAGAACATCGGTTGTAACAAGGACAGGCGGAGAATTTGCAAGGTTGATAGTTGTATGAAATTCTGTGATTATTATCGAACCATCATTTCAGAAAGCTATGGTTGTTACATAAAAACACAGGTTATTTACAGAAGAATGAACAAATGCTAGAGGCAGACCTAGGAGGAGGGTTTTGGAGAAATCTGGGAACAAGCGTGTTGATACTGGCACTAGGACTTATCTTAAAAGATAAAGAACGGCAAACTAACGTTTAGAGAATTTGTAGGTTTAATGGAGGCTTTTGATTATGTTGACTGGAATATCATCTTTGAGATTATTGATTAATTATCGCAATCTAAATAGCAAACAGCAACAAAGTTCCAAGACGAGATGGAATAACAGCTAAACTACTTACGAAGAAGCAGATACGATTGCGAAATAAGCACACAAGCTCGTGACCAGAATTCGAGTGAGGAAGGAATACCATCTGCGTGGAAATAAGCGGTCATAGCACCAACTCATAGAAAGGGCGATGTGCAAGGACGAAGGAATTATAAACGCATCTCAATAAATAGCACAGCCTACTGAGTGTTCTCTAAGATTGTCCAGAAAAGATTAGAACCATATTTAAAAGAGGTAATAGACGAGAATCAAGAGGGAATTATGAAGAGTCCATCCACTACTGATCAGGTACTTGTACCGAAAGAAGCCACATCAAAATACTGAGAATACAATAAAACAGTGGCATTACTACGATATGCAATATTGCAGTGTCTGTGTTGTTAGGAGGTAGGATGTAATGTTCCATCAGACGTGCATGCATGCATGCCGCAGTGCCTGTTCTTTCGCACATGCGCTACAATATCCGACTTATCCGCCGATACCTGGCAGAGACTTTCAGTTAAAATGTCCTCGCCCTTTACGGGAATTACATAATATGTACGAATGCAGGTTGTTACGTATGAATGACGACATACTGAAGTTAAAGTGTGGGCATAAGTCGTCCACGGGCAGTGAACCCGGTTAAAGCGACTGCTTGCGTGAAGTGGGAAATACAGATTCGAGTCCCGGCCTGGCACAAATCTTCGCTGTTGTCATTCCATTAAACACCTGATGGTTGTTCGTATTCGCAGTTGCGAATACATTTCATGTGTAATGACAATACTGTTTGTTGATTTTAAGAAAGCCTACGAGAGCATAAGCAGAGAAAAGTTGTGGGAGAAAATGGAGAAGTTTCGTGTACCAAAAAAGTTACAAATCTTGCAAAAGTTACAGTAAAAGGCTCAAAAGGGATGGTGAAAATAAATGAAGAGTGCTCCACGGCTTTTGACGCAAAAACGGAGATGGAATATTACCACTCTTGTCCATTGTAATAATATAGGAAGCGCTAGATGCAACAAGTGAAGTGGAGGAAGGAATTAGCCTAAGAATAAAACTGAGTGTACTAGTCTTTGCGGATGATGTAATATTAATCGCTGAAAATTTTGATGACCTGAAAATACCGACAAGAAAGCTATTTCAAAAAGCAAAGGAAGCTGGATTAGAGGTAAATGATGAGAAAACATAATTCATGAGGCTAGAAAGAAATGACAAGAAAAAAGGCGAGTAACTACCGTGTGTTTGAAGAAGTAGGAGTCTAAATATCTAGCGCTTGGAATAAGTAACAGAAATGATGAGTAACAAGAAACAGCGGCGAGGCTAAAAGCGACGTGCAGGGAATTGCATTCATTCAGCATACTACTATGATCCAAATTTTTGTCAAGAGGAACCAGAATAAGGATATATAAAACTATAATCAGACCAGTATTACTACATGGGGCAGAAATGTGGACACTAGGTAAGATTACGGGGAGAAAGATGAAGGTTTTCGAGAATAAAATCCTATGGAAGATATTTGGACCAGTTTGACGGAAAGGAGAATGGTGAAGAAGAAAAACCTAAGGGAGGTGTATAAGGGAGGTGTATAATAAACCAGATTCTGTTGCGGAAGCCAAGAAGAGGAGGCTGAGATGGGCCGGCCCGACTATACAAGGAGGGATCAAGATTGGGAGAAGTGTCAGAGAAGGAATGCGACCGGTGAAGACCTTTACGCACACCGAAAATAAGATAGAGAGACCAGATGGCCATGGGTCTTCAGACACATGGAGCAAGGGAAGAAGATGCCAGGACAAAATGCTGTCGAGAAGGCTACTGCACGAGGCCAAAAACAGACTGCATTTTGTGGGGCCAGTAGAGTAAAAGTAAGAATAACTACTGTAATTGTAGTACTCAGTCTGATAACTAGTTTGGTGTAGGCTCCACGTAATCTGTCATGTTGAAGACTCTTCTTGTCTCCATAACTACTGCTTTGCGTAGTTAAGTCTAGCGCTCCCTCTAGAATCTATATCCAGATACCGTCTCCATTAGAGAGTGACAATTGTCCGCAGCTCATGGTCGTGCGGTAGCGTTCTCGCTTCCCGCACCCGTGTTCCCGAGTTCGATTCCCGGAGGGGGTCAGTGATTTTCTCTGCCTCGTGACGACTGGGTGTTGTGTGATGTCCTTAGGTTAGTTAGGTTTAAGTAGTTCTAGGGGACTGATGACCATAGTCCCATAGTGCTCAGAGCCATTTTTGAACAAAGTGACAATTCATCGATGCAGCAGGATCTGTCAATTCAACAGACGCCTTGTTTTAGTCAAGTTAAGGTATAAACTTCTTTTCTCCCCATTTAGATACTGTACGTCTTCATTACGTATCCGATATACCCACTTAATCTGCACCGTTAATCACAACCAGCTTCTATTCTCTTCTTGCGTCAGGATACTAGAATGGCGCTACAAGACAACTGTAGAGTTTAACTGGAATTTCAGTGTAATTTCAGATCACCATTCTTAGTCGAATGGAACTAATATAATTCTACAGAACGTTTTGGATACTCTACGTTTATTTATTTATTTATGTATTGAACCTGATATGATTAGTACCATTAGGCACACTCCTACATCAGACTAGGGTTTCACGCATAGAGTACCGTGTTTACGTCATAGTTACCTAAGAAATAACAATTTTAGTATGACAAATAGTATTAAAATGATTAAAGTGTTTATAGTAATAACGTGAGAAAGTAATACTGACTATGAACTAATAAAATCAACACTGCCAGTACTTGTACTACTGCTGCTACTGTCGCTAATAATAATAATGATAATAATAATAATAATAATATACAAAAGAAAACAGGAGAAAAAATTGAAAAATACATCCAACTGGCTGAGGAAGTCAAGGACATGTGGCATCAGGATAAAGTCGACATTATACCAATTATACTATCAACTACAGGAGTCATACCTCACAATATCCACCAGCACATCAATGCAATACAGCTACATCCAAACATATATATACAACTACAAAAACCTGTAATTATTGATACATGTTCAATGACCCGAAAGTTCCTAAATGCAATATAACATATACCGTACAGTTAAAAGGAAGTCACGCTTGATCAAGGTCCGCGTCACTGTCTCTTTTTGACCAGACATAACGTCTGAGAATAGAAAGAAATAATAAGTACAATAATAGCAGTAATGATAGTGCCAAACATAAAAAGAATTTATAGGCGTACAAAAATGTTCAAATGTGTGTGACATCTTATGGGACTTCACTGCTAAGGTCATCAGTCCCTAAGCTTACACACTGCTTAACCTAAATTATCCTAAGGACGAACACACACACCCATGCCCGGGTGAGGACCCGAACCTCCGCCGGGACCAGCCCCAAAGTCCATGACTGCAGCGCCTAAGACCGCTCGGCTAATCCCGAGCGGCTTTAGGTGTACAAAATAAATGTTTTCTGATATAATGGGTTCTGACGAAAGGAAATTTAAAGATGCTGCATCGGCTAAGAACACAGATTAATGAGGAAAAGGAGGTTGGGAAGACGGATGTACAGGATAACGAATGCGTACAGGGACGATGTTAATCGTTACTGTCATTTTTGCGGATATGTCATTAACTGTGTTCTGAAACTAGATATGTTATTCAGTTCTCTAATATGCTACAGGAGATTATTCCAGAGTCGGGTCCCTGTTACTGAGGCGGACTTCGAAAAAAGTGGTTGGACGGTGGAGTGGGAAAGAAACGATGTTGCTCTCATGGGAACGAGTGTTTCTGTAATGTGTTTCAGACAAGAGTGTTAAGGTCGAGAAGGGATATGGGGGAGAGTACACGTTGATAAGACGGTAGAGAAGAAACTTTTGCGCTTGTCTGCATGCTGCTAGGATAGCATATGATGGTGAAGTATGATCAAAGGCTAGAACATCACAGATCTAACGAACAAAAGCCTTAATAACCAGTTTCTAGCACCCTGAGCCTTCCTGAGAAATGCTTTGCAGGATAACATCGCTGTAGTCAATTATTGCAATGTTAAATGTTTGTACAGGTCTCTTCTCCAGGTGAAGAGAGATAAGCTTTTTACGTTTTTGTAGAACATGGAGAGACGCTGATTCTTTCTTACACACTGCAGTTACCTGCGCAGTCCAGTACAGATTTTCATCTGTTTTACTGCTACACTCTATGCTGAAGAAGAGGAGTTCATATTTTCCCCATTAACGGTTAAAGGTGATAGGGATTCCTGATAATTCGGGCTAATGAGCCTAGAATGACCGACGAGTACCGGCCAGGTTTTGGATGGGTTGAGCTTTAACCCTGTATCCTGCACCCATATTCATGGTGCACACATGTCGGTATTAAGATGATCGATAGGTATTTCAGGTACAATACAGGTCATCAGCGTGCATGTGGTATTTGCAGTAGGACAAAACTGATGACAAACAGTTTGTAAACAATGGTATGAATATAGGACCTACTACTGAACCTTGTGGGACACGTCATATTACTATACAAAGTAACAGAACTCCATAGAACCAATAAACATACGATAACTCATTTAACTATCCCTGTATCTCCTTAGAAATATATCGTAATGAAGAGGTGTTGTTTTCTAGTTGATTTTTGGTTTCAAATGCAATATATATTTGATTTCTTTTTCCTTTCAAGGGAAGTTGGAATAAATAAGTAAACAAGCAACGTCTGGTAATCAGATATTTGTAGATAAAAGCACATATTTTCTTCACTATAAGTAGGATTAATTCATGTATTTAAACTTCTCTTAAAGGTAGAAATTTATAGAATGTACTTCCTTCTAACAGTCTAAAGAAGCACTGGAAATGTCTCCCGTCGGCGGTTTTTCGTAATTCCTTTTTCCTGGACCCCTTGTCTTCTCTGCGAAACGTAAGATATTGTGATTACAGAATAAATCAATGTATTGTGACGTCTATAATGATGTAACCGCCTTTTAGCGTGCAGTTACCATGTGTACATTAAAGGTAATGTTTCGCGGTAGTCCCTGACAAAACCGCTAGATTTTTAAGGAAAACATGTACGAAGACGCGGATTACTGAGATTAAACTGACTGCAGTGGTAATAAAGAGACTTGCATGTGAATCCTGAGTGTATTTGGCGAGTGTACCACAGCTCAGATAACAGTCGGGATTGTGGCGGGATTTTGGTATTGTTGTTATAAATTCCGCTTTACGACCGGAGTTCTCATTGCGGCACCGCTGTCGATCGCAAACTACAGTAGCGGCGTGCTGCTAAGCGTCATATTAAAACATGTGTTCTGATTATTAATACTGAAATTTTATTGTGTCGTTACCCTACCCTGATATGTCTGTGACTTACGTATAAAGGTAAGTGAATTCTTCAATGAATTTACAGATATTTGACATCGCATAAAAATAACGTGGTTCTTAATAGATTCCGTGATAATCAGGGACTTTAGTGCATGATCTGAAACGTGTTGCCAAGCTGACCACACGGTTAGTGAGGGGCTCACGTGGTACAGCGTTCCATTACTCCAACCCCTGCCCTTGACAACAGCTAGATTGCCATTGGTGCATCTTTCCGTGTGGCTGTACGTCTCCCCAAAGCATCCCACTCGCGCTCGTTCAGATTCAGGTCGCGGGAAACGAGCAGGCCAGTCCACTCACCGAACATCCTCTCGTTCCAAGAGCTGCTCTCCTGCACTGTTCGGTGCGATGGCTCAGTGTCATCCATAAAAATGGAGACCAGGTTGAATGCACCCCTGAAAATAGACACGTGGGGAAGGAGAATATGTATCACAATCATACTGACCGCTGAGTATGCCGTGTTCAAAAGATTTGATAGTCAGTACACCCATGTAACATCGTGCCTAGCCACGCCATAACACCGGGATCATCAAAACGATGATGCTCGACAATGTTGCTGAGTGCATTACGTGCTCTCAAATCTCGCCACGTAAGGACACGTCCAGTAGAAGAACCACATTGGCATCGTTTGTCGCCTACCTAAGTATCTCCAGTTAGCTGTCTTTCCTGCTTCTCCTCTGTAACTATTGCGTTCCTAGGAATGTCTGCCTCTTTTCCACATTGCTGCACGTCGCCATACTCGCTTTTCGTGGGATATTCTCTTACGATCCATATGTGACATTCGACCATACCAATGTGGTTGTGTCCTTTCTAACCATTCTACAAATGTTGAATCGATTTTCATTGTTCGTTTGTCCATTCTTCAAACTTTCTGTTATGGAGTCTTCAATGTACTGACTGAGCAGTAAGGGCGAAGGATTATATTCGTGTCGTATACCCTTTCTAATTCGAGCAACCCGTTTTCGGTCTTCAATCCTTATTTTTCCTTCACGGTTCTTTTACATATTCTACATTATCCGTCCTCCCCTATTGCTTACAAATCTTTTTGTGAGAAGTTGGACCACCTTAAGCGCTAAAGAGGAGGCACGATGAGGAGCACTAATAGTGTGGTGTCACCGCCAGACACCACACTTGCTAGGTGGTAGCTTTAAATCGGCCGCGGTCCATTAGTACATGTCGGACCCGCGTGTCGCCACTGTCAGTGATCGCAGACCGAGCGCCACCACACGGCAGGTCTAGAGAGACTGACTAGCACTCGCCCAGTTGTACGGACGACTTTGCTAGCGACTACACTGACGAAGCCTTTCTCTCATTTGCCGAGAGATAGTTAGAATAGCCTTCAGCTAAGTCCATGGCTACGACCTAGCAAGGCGCCATGAACCATTTCTAGAGAGAGTCTCACTTGTATCATCAAGAATGCTGTATACAAATGATGGATTAAAGTTAAGTATTCCAGCAGCTACGTACTTTTCTTTATAGCATTCGTTACGTATCCTGTTTCAGACCTACCGCCAGCCGGCGTGTGTAAACGCGTGCCTTTCGGTTACCCGTCACTGTGGACTGGCTGTCACGTCAGTCCACTACAAATAGATACACTGATTAGCCGAAACATTATGACCACTGTCCACAGTGAGCTGGGTGCAGTCTGACGACGTTGTCGGCACTTGGAGCGTAATGCAAAGTGTGTAATTGCCGTAATGCAAAGTGTGTAATCGCAACAGTGACGGATGGGGATCATCCAAGCGGAGGTATGGTCTGCAAATGGGGAAATCCACGGAGATAACCTACTTTGTTAAACGACTGATTATTATTACAGAAAGCCTATGAACGAGTATCTCGAAAACGGCGAAGCTGGTCGAATGTCCACGTGCTACTGTCGTGAGCATCCATGGAAGAAGGAAGAAGGACACTGGAACTATTGCTATGTGCTAAATGCTAGGACGTTCACGGCTCTGCACTGAACGTGGGGCTCGGAGGCTTGTCTGCTCTGTGAAGTATGATAGATCTCTGTGGCACCTCTGCCAAAAGTGCACAATGCTGGAGCACCCACAGGTGTTTAGGAGCACACCCGTTCATCGTACATTGTTGAACATGGAGCTCCGCAGCAGACCACCCTTACGCGTTTACAAATTGATTCAACGATATCGTCAATAACGACTGCAGGGGCCACGGGACCATCGGGATTCGTCTGTGGATCAAAGGAAATGTGTTGGCACTTCGGGTGGGCCGGCCGCGGTGGCCGTGCGGTTCTGGCGCTGCAGTCCGGAACCGCGAGGCTGCTACGGTCGCAGGTTCGAAACCTGCCTCGGGCATGGATGTGTGTGATGTCCTTAGGTTAGTTAGGTTTAAGTAGTTCTAAGTTCTAGGGGACTTATGACCTAAGATGTTGAGTCCCATAGTGCTCAGAGCCATTTGAACCATTTTGAACTTCGGGTGAATAACATTTTTGCTACACTAGGTTAATATTTTTGTAACACTAGGTCGATGGTCGTCTCCACCAAAGCCGCCATCGAAATGAATAGCTGCTCGAAACGTGCAGCCCACCTCGGACGCAGCCTGGTGGCTACAGTATTATGCTATGGGAAACATTCTCCTGCGCTTGCATGAGACATGTGGTATTAATCAAAGATAAGCTAACAGTTGCGAATCACCTGTAAGATCCATTCATGCTTGATGTTTTCCCCGACGGCGTTGTCATCTTTCAACAGTGTAACTAAAAATGGTTCATATGGCTCTGAGCACTATGGAACTTAACTTCTGAGGTCATCAGTCCCCTAGAACTTAGAACTACTTAAACCTAACTAACCTAAGGACATCACACACATCCATGCCCGAGGAAGGATTCGAACCTGCGACCGTAGCGGTCGCGCGGTTCCAGACTGTAGCGCCTAGAACCGCTCGGCCACCGCGGCCAGCAACAGTGTAACTATCCGTGTCTCGGAGACAGAACCTTGCTAGTGATTGTAGGAGCATTATAGTGAACTCACGTCAATGTCTCGGGAGACCATATTCGCCTGATGTAAATCCTATGGAATCCATCTGCGTCGCTATCGGGTGACATTAACGCGTAAGCCAATCAGCGGCCCGTTATTTACACCAATTACATGACCTGTGCGTAGACAGCTAATGCCACATACCTCCACAAACCTACCAACAAACTGTCGGATCCGTAATACGCAGACTCGGTGAAGTATCTTGTTCGAAAGACGGACAAACAAGCTATTGAGCATGTGGTGGTAATGTTGTGGCTCATCAATGTATGAGCATCGACGACCGCAATCTGTCTCTGCATTCGCACTAACGTAACGGAGCACTCTACGAGGTAAACCCTACCATCACGACAGGTAGACGAAAGACTATGTAGCTGATTATACTGTGAACTGAGAGTAAACAGAAAAAAAATCAAATGGCTCTGAGCACTATGGGACTTAATATTTGAGGTCATCAGTCCCCTAGAACTTAGAACTACTTAAACCTAACTAACCTAAGGACATCACACACATCAATGACCGAGGCAGGATTCGAACCTGAGACCGTAGCGGTCGTGCGGTTCCGGACTGAAGCGCCTAGAACCGCTCGGCCACAACGGCCGGCAAACAGAAGAAAGACTCAGGGAACGTGGACAAGCAGAAATATGATTAGCGATAAAGTTGACACGAAAGTTGGGGACCACGAATGGTTTCTGGTGCCTGGAAGCGAAACACCACGTGACGGACGAAGCAAGGAGCACTTACAAAATGTCACTAGACTGGTAAACAAAGAATTCACTGGGAGTAGTAATTTGTTTAAACAAGAAGTATCTGAGAATATACATGCGGTGTAAGTACTATTTGGGAGAGAATCACGGATTGTGTGATAACTAGAAAAAAATAGAAACGAATCGTTTGAGATGTAGTGCTACTGAAGGATGCTTATAATTAAGGGAACTATTAACATAAGAAATGAGGAGGTTCTACGCAGAACCGGTGTGGAGGACTACGCCATGGGAACATTGTCATCGACAGCAGGATAGCACTGTCTCAGGACGTCGAGGACCAATCCCATGGTGCCTGAGGGAACTGTAGAGGATGAAAACTGTAGGGTAAGACTGAGGCTGGAAGATACATCCAGTAAACAGTTGAGGACGTATGTGCAAGTGCTGCTCTGAGGTGAAGAGGTAAGCACAGGACTGACGAAAATAGCAACGTAGAAAAAATGAACCTCTGACAGTCATTGCTCACGTAACTCAAATGAAGCCTCAGGACTCCCAATCGGCAAGTCCGTGTGTACGCATAACACCACGCTCCGTAACATTCTGCCACACAAAAGTAGATTGCCAACTTTTTTTTATTTTGAATTGACAATGAAATGTAATTTCATAACTAATATTCTTGACTTATGAACTCCACACTGATTAATCTGTGAATATTTACCTTTTTCATAATTTCCCTAATCCAATTAAGCCAAATGCCTGGATGGTTTCTTTCAAAGGTCCCCGTTGATTTCCTTCCGTATCCTTCACTAAGCCGAGCTTGTGTTCCGTCTCTGATGGCCTCCTTGTCGATGGTACGCTTAACTGTAATCTTCATTCTTTCTTTTACACATTTTCCTTCATGCAGGACTTCTTTATGAAATGGTACCTACCGAGCGAGGTGGAGCAGTGGCTAGCACACTGGACGCGCATTCGGGAGGACGACGGTTCAATCCCGCGTCCGGCCATCCTGATTTAGGTTTTCCGTGATTTCCCTAAATCGCACCAGGCAAATGCCGGGATGGTTCTTCTGAAAGGGCACGGCCGACTTCCTTCCCCGTCCTTCCCTAAACCGATGAGACCGATGACCTCGACGTTTGGTCTCTTCCTTCAAACAATCCAATCCAATCCAAATGGTACCTAACATACGTAACACGAAACACGCACACACGAACGCGCGCGCGCGCACACACACACACACACACACACACACACACACACACTTACAGAGAACGAGAGAACAAAACAGGGAGAGAGAGAGAGAGAGAGAGAGAGAGAAACTATATACCCTACTAAAAATTTTAAAGTTTAGTCAGAGTTTCGCTTCAAATTCGAGATCGTTCGAACTTCTCTGTTGATACATGAAGAGCACGCTTGAACAAACATTACCGAATTTCAAAGATCGCTGGTAATCTAGAAACAAAATGTGAACACATTTCCTTTTAGCGAGTTAGAATGTGTTCACTGTTTCTGAAGAAAAATTTCTGTCTGTAGCGCCGTTTGAATGACGGCACCTAGCTCCTAAATATCGTTTGCTTCTCGTACATTTTCGCTACTTTAAACACAATAAACTCGCACGTACGTGTGTATGAGCTACGATGATGGAAGTGCTGGACAACATGTGAGCGATGTTGAAAAATCGCTTCTGTAGAATAAGGGAACTGGACAGAAGCAGCTAAAGGCTGATCTGTCAATCAAATATTCAAGAAGCTAAAAAACTCTGAACTTTTGGGCATAGTTTTTCGATAATTGTATTGCTTAATTGTAGAAAGCAAAAACTTAAAATATCATTTATCGCTATCTACTTGTATAGGATGAGTTTGTGCTCTGTACAGAAATATAAAATTATACACTTCACAAAACGAAAAAAAAACTTTGTGTTGTATGACTACAGCAGCAGTTATTCCCAGTTAGAATTACATCGTCATACAGACTCTATACACTAAGTCCCTCTGCAGTGCAGAATATGTCTGTTGATGTAGATACGGACTTACTAAATAGACTCATTGTGATCCTAGCATATGATTATCAAGAATGAAACTCAATATTAACTTATTGGTGAGATGCGACATCCCTGTACCCAGTAATTTTTACAAAGTGAAGTGGAATATCGAGGTTCGCACTAAATTCTTTAAATTTGTGTTTGTTAATAAACAATCCTACGTAATAGATGAAAATTAATTCAGTACTTTTGTTTATAAATTTGCTCAGAAATTTCAGATTACCCTAGAAGCTCTTACTCCCATTTCTGCCTCCTGCACACGAAGCTTCACGATTTGTGATGTGTGACACCATTACATTAAAAAAAAATTGTTGTTGTAGACTACGTGCGGCACCAAAAATATTTAAAGTTTTCTTTTTAAGTGGTTTGTTAATTTCAAAATTCAATTAACGTCGTCTGCCGGCCTAAAAACTGATGTCATGCAACATATTTAAGTATCTTACTGGAAGGTAGTATTATCTTGTAACCAACCTTAAAAACTAGTAATATGAAACAAACTCTGCCGAATAAGCAGTACGAAATTAAGAACAAGAAGAAATACGCACTTGCTGTGAGGCTTGTGCAAAAGGTAACAACGGGTGTCACTGGCAGGCAGTGAGCGAATGACCTCCTTTAGTAATCCCTAAATCGAAATTCCGAGAAAGATAAGATGAGAATATGTCATAAAATGTGTACAAAAACAAACTTCGCTCATTGCATTTGGTTCACGGCAGTGGAAACCAAGTTGGCAACAACTTTTCCGGGCGGGTTCCACCTTCCTTTCCTCTACAATTTCGAGGGCACTTCTTCCCACATCCCAATCCATATGAGTTAATGTTTCGCCTCTAATGATTTTGATAAAGGTTAGGCAACTGACATTGTCCTTTTACTTTCTGTGTAGTTCCCATTGACTACCTACCAGCATGTAGGCCTATTTTGACTCCCTCCAGCACATGAAAGATCTAGAACGTGGGTTCTTGTCCGTTTTCACGTTTACTTCTGCTCTTACTTTATATAATTTCATGGACATTCCACTGACGTAAAGCTCATTTTTAGCACGCAGCGAGTACGCTTGTCGGATGCACGATTATCACTGCAGATAAAGCAGATACAGAAACTAAAACGCGTCCCAAATACGTTTCCTTGAGAGCTAGAAAAATCTGGATTAAAGCAATCGTGCTGTGTGAGAGACATGATGATGATCCAAATCTGAGCAAAGCCGCCGTCACTTTGAATATTCGTTGCTATGTGACACGTACATTGATTGCAACATAAAAAATTAGTTCTTGATGATACTGTCAGTCGCAAAACATCCAAACATTTACGCACAATATCCTTTTATAATGATTTGTGTTAATACTATAGCAATACTCACCTGATTATGAGGTGGCTCTTGAAGCACAGAACAATAAATTAAGTACTTAATGAAATGCAAATTGCTTATTTATTGATTGATATCGGTACTGGAAAAACTGATGTTGCTTGCCAAATTAGACGTAAATATTTATTTATGCTGTTTATTCTATATTCAGAGCCTTACTACACATTATAATTTCTCAGTTCTCTTAAAAGTACAAGTGACCATAAATTACCGCTGAAATTTCTTAGATACACTTTGAAATCATGTACTATGATCTTGAGATACATTAGATTGGATTGTAACTAACAGAATGCGTAGCCGACCGATCATAATCAACGATACAACGCCCCCAGTTGCGGGGCGTAACTGGTTAGCTGTGACAAGCAGTTCAAGGAGGACAGTATTTACGTTTGGAACCACAATTATCAGAAACAATTACGAAAAGTCTCTTAATTAGTTTTTGTAACTGTGAGACAACAACAAGGTACAATGTAAATATACTAACCGCTATTGAATTAACTGCGTCCACAAAGACGGTTCGACGTAAGCTCGCTGTATGTGTAAAATTACTCATCAGCGGGTTCCGGTTGCAAAATGTTGTCGCGGACATGGGCACGGTAGCGCGAAAGCTTGCCGTTGTAGATATATGTATGTTGTGTGCCTACATTGTGTAGTGTGTGTCGGAGGGTACTTTGTTCCAGTATTATCGATTTTCTGTCCTATCCGATTCGATCCTTGAACGAGGAAAAAATGTCTGCCTCTGTTCGCTGAGGGATCTCGCGTTTCTTCTTATAATAATACCTGCGCGGAATAAATGATGACAGTAGAATACAGCTTCTCTAGATTTATCTAACAGGATTTATCGAGAAAATGTCGCTATTGTTCTAAGAATCTCCATTTAAGATCTCCTAGCATTTCTATTAAACCTTCGTATGGATTATACTGACCTGTTACAGATCCTAGTAACGCATCTGTGAATAGTTCGATCTCTGCTATCTTTCCTACTTGAATAGTATTCCAAACACTGAAGCAGTACTCCAGAATTGGTCACAGTAGCATCTTGTAAGCGATTCTCTCTATAGGAGCCTTCCAACAAATCCGTCTTCCATTTTGCCTCCTCGAACAGAGCTTTTATGTCTCCACTACCTACATCCATTTGCAGCAGGGTATTCAATCCACGCCGGCCGGAGTGGCCGAGCGGTTAAAGGCGCTACAGTCTGGAGCCGCACGACCACTACGGTCGCAGGTTCGAATCCTGCCTCGGGCATGGATGTGTGTGATGTCCTTAGGTTACTTAGGTTTAAGTAGTTCAAAGTTCTAGGGGACTTATGACCACAGCAGTTGAGTCCCATAGTGCTCAGAGCCATTTGAACCATTTATTCAATCCACGGTCTCCCGCTACCGTTTTTGTTTCACACACTGCCCTCCATTATGAAACTGACTGTTCCACGATGTGTCAGGAGTCTTCTACCAACTGTTCCCATCATTTAGCCAAGTTACGGAGTGAATATCTTTTCTCCCTAATTCAGTTCATGCTCTTCAACGGTTGTCTGACATACCCATCTGAGTCTCAAAGTTCTTTACGTAGCGCCAATTTGAAAAAGTTTTATTCACTTCTTCTCTTGTTGTTTATCACCCGCTTAATTCCAGAGAAATACGTACAGAGAAAGACTTGTTAACACTTTAATTTACACTGACGGAAAAATTAAAATACCAAAAAATAATTCATGTGGAGTAAGGAAATTTCTGGAAAATATTTAGGTAACGTATTTAACTCGATTATCGTTGCAAGATCATAGGATGATGTAAGCGTGAGATAAATGATTGCAAATGTGAAATTCTGGTACATTAAAAACCAGTGTAGCCGCGAGAATGTTGAATGCCAGCATGCAAACGAGCATGCATTGTGTTGTACAGGTGCTGGATGTCAGTTTGTGGGATGGAGTTCCATGCCTGTTGCACTTGGTCGGCCAATACAGGGACGGTTAACACTGGTTGCGGGTGACGCTGCAGTTGACGTCCGAAGATGTTGCACTTGTGCTCGATTGGAGACAGTTCCGGTGATCGAACAGGCCAAGGCATATTTACACTCTGTAGAGCATGTTGGGTTACAACAGCTGTCTGCGATCGAGATTTATCTTGTTGGAAAACACTCCCTGGAATGCTTTTCATGAATGGCAAACAACACGCCGAATCACCAGACTGACGCACAAATTTGCAATCAGACGCGTGGCATAACCACGAGAGGCTCTTGCTCTTATACGAGATCGCACCCAAGACGGCGACTCCCGATGTTGGTTCCATGGGTCTAGGCCACAGACAAATTGGTTGCAGGCGCTCACCTGGGTCCTTCCAACCAACACACGGACATCACTGGCACCGAGGCAGAACCACATTTGATCAGAAAACGCAACAGGGCTCCAACGTTCCTCCAATGAGCTCTCGGTTGACACTGCTAAAGTCTGAGATGGCGGTGGCTTGGGGTCAGTTAAATGCACGCTACATGGCGTCTGGCTCGGAGTTGGCTCTTGATGTAACCGATGTGATGCCAGCTGCTGCTCAGAATGACGATGCAGATGCAATACGATACGCCAAACACGATGATCTTCCTTCTCGGTAGTGCCACGCGGCCGTCCGAAGACCAGTCGTCTTGAGACCGTACATTCCCGTCACCACCGCTGCCAGCAGTGATGTACAGTAGCTACACTCTGTCAGTTTTTTCTGCAGTATCGCGAAGGAACATACAGCTTCTCGCAGCCGTATTACAGGACCTTCCTCACCCAATGAGGTGTTGATAATAGCGTATTTGTCCTTTTAAATGCATTTCACTAACATCAACTCTCCATTCCAATGCTCATTAAACGTTTGTATTAGGTAGTAGAGCAGAAAATAAAATGGTGCCACACCGGGCGTAAACTACATTCGTTGTCTTTCTTGAAGGATAACGTTCACGAATAATACGTATATTTTGCGCTCAGAAATTGCCGATACACAGCACCTGCCCAACAGTCTGGTAATGTTACAGCTTTAGGAGTCAGTCGTCAGCAATTCCTGTCCTACTAAAGCAAACATATTGCCTTGCTTCTGCAAACGCTCTAGAATTTGCATGTGCCCGCACGTGGTTACTAACGTAATTTATGAAACGTCCCCTTAGAGAAATTAATGAATTACTGTGCTGATAAACCTCTTACGTTATTTGATTTTCAAACAGCTGAGCAAAACTGAACGTACTCAGACATTTACTTATTCTGATCAACACTAAACTCACACACAATATTTTTAGCGCAACGCAGTCTGACTTTCAACAATCCCTACAAAGTAATGGCCCTGACTAACAATAACCTATAACTTTCATGAATCACTTACCTCGCAATAATCTTCGTTACTCGAACTACTGCAATACAGCGAGCGCCAATACTGCCAGCTAAATAAAAGATTCTAACCACTGAAGGCACTAACTACTGATAGGCATAGTTAGCAAATGAAAGATTTTGATAGAGAACAAACAATGTATTTACCTTAATAATGCTCAAAAGCCATCATATATATATATATATATATATATATATATATATATATATATATATGTGTGTGTGTGTGTGTGTGTGTGTGTGTGTGTGTCAGTTCATGATATGCAGTATTATAAATTTACTCTTTCTGATGGAAACACGTCCAGATCGTCCGCTCTCAAAATTCTACCATCTCTCTCCCCACATCCACCACTGCTGGCGGCTCACCTCCAACTGCGCAACGCTACGTGCTGTTCACATCCAACTGCCCAACACTACAATAGCGAATATTCCAACAATGCTAACCAGCCACAGACTTCACACAGCACAGTCAGTGATTTTCATATAGAGCGCTACGTGGTGTTACCAACATAAAAACCTAAACAGCCTACTTGTATTTATTATGCTACTGTCTGCAAAACCTATCCTATTCAACGAACTGCGGATTTTCAGCATTCTGTCACACAGTCCACTGGCAAAACTGAAATCCAGTACGGTGGTCTTGTGTCCCGAGAGTTCGTAAATACTGTAAACTACATGAATTAAGTAAAACAGTGGGGCGCTAATGGGATGATGATGCAAATATACTGAGTGTCGACAAAAGTGATGGGACATGTCGGGCCTCCTATTCTCTGGCGTATGGCAGCAGATCGACGACATGGACTCAGCAAGTCGTTGGAACTCCCCTGCGGAAATACTGAGCCGTGTTGCCCCTATAGCCGTCCATAATTCCGAAAGTGTTACCGAACTGCTGTAAACGAACTGACATCTCGATTATGTCGCATAAATGTTCGAGAAATGCGTGTTGGCGATGTGGGTGGCCAAATCATTCGCTCGAATCGTCCTGAACGTTCTTCAAAGGAATCGCGAACAGTTGTATACCGGTGACATACGTCTTTGTTTGGGAACATGACATCTATGAATGGTGCAAATGGTCTTCAAGTAGCCGAACATACATCTTTTCCACCCAACGTTCCGTTCATTTGACCAGAGAACTCAGTCCATTCCACCCAAACACGGCCTACATCAGGGGCGGGCAAACGTTGCACGCGGCTCGCGAGCGCACAGCGCTGCACGTGTGCTGCTCGCGTGCAATCGTCGAATGGGGCAGTGGCGACAGCCGGCAGGTTGCCGCAGTGTAGTACAAGGCTAAGCCGCGGACTTTGATGCGAAGCGACCACTACGTAGTGAACGTTGTATTTCAAGAACCGGAAAATGCAGGGTGAATCAAGGAAACGGAAACGTGGAGATTTGCTATCTTTTAAAAAGTAATGGGAGAATCACTTTTTCTTTGTGCAAAGACGTGAAAATTCGAAATGTTTAATATGTGGCAGTATTCTCGCTGGTCAGCGGAAGTTTAGTATTGAAGGCCATTATAATAAATTTCACAAGGACGAGTACAATTTATTGTCGGATTCTGAGCGGATGGGGAAATTGACTGAGCTTAAGAAGAGCTACCTGACGATATTAGATGCATCTGTCCTATTCGCCGTTGTCACGAGAGATCTGCGACTTTCTCTCGTCATGTCTCTCATCTAACTGATTTAACATTTTATGGAGCACTGTTTTCAATTTTTCAGGACGACAATAATAACAGCCCAGCGGTACGTGCAAGCTATGAAATTGCGCTTAATATAGTGAGAGCTGGAAAACCATTTGCTGAATTAATAAGCCTCGGTTAAGAGCAAACATAAGTGATGAAAAATTACGTAACTGTTTGCGTTTGTCTGTATGCAGAAATTTTGTTCCAGATATTAAACGTATTGTAAACTCCACCTGTGATAATGAAATAAAACATATCGTAGTTAATAGGTACTCTTTCAAACCATGATTTATTTCAAGCACTCCTGCTAACCTTATTCCATCATTCAATAAGCTAGGAAAACAAAACGCAGTGGACAGAAGGTATGGTGGGGAGGGGAGGTAAGCGGGTGGCCAGCTTGCCCCTGTGTGCACGCAGAACACCTGTTAACTGCACGCGTGCAAGTGCACCGCACACGTGCAAGATTCCTGCCCGCCCCTGGCCTACATCATTATGGAGCTTGTTGAAAACATGGGTCCGTGGGTTCGTGGGCTCTGCGCCACACCCGAACCCTACCATCCGCTCTCACCACTTGAAAACGGAACTAATCTGATCAGGCCACATTTTTCCAGTCTCCTAGGCTCCAACCGATGTGGTCACGAGCATAGAAGAGGCGCTGCAGTCGACTCGTGCTGTTATCAAAGGCGTTTGCGCCTTTCGTCTGCTGGCGTAGCCTATTTCGCACACTGTCCTAACGCATACGTTCGTCGTACGTCGTACAATGATTTCTGCGATTATTTCATGCAGCGTTGCTTGTCTCTTAATACTAAAAACTCTACGCAAATGCCGCTGCTCGTGGTCGTTACGTGAAGGCCTTTGGGCGCTGCGTTGTCTGTGGTGAGAGGCAATGCCTGAAGTTTGGTATTCTCAGCGCACTCTTCAGACTGTGGATCTCGGAATATTGATTTCCCTAACGATTTCCGAAATAGAATGTCCCATGTTTGCCGGCCGCGGTGGCCGAGCGGTTCTAGGTGCTTCAGTCCGTAACCACGCGACTGCTACGGTCGCAGGTTCGATTCCTGCCTCGGGTGTAGATGTGTGTGATGTCCTTATGTTAGTTAGGTTTACGTAGTTCTAAGTTCTGGGGGTCTGATGACCTCAAATGTTAAGTCCCATAGTGCTTAGAGCCATTTTTTTGTCCCATGTTTCTAGGTCCAACTACCATTCCACGTTCAAAATCTGTTAATTACCTTCGTGCGGCCATAATCGCGCCTTACGCATTTTCAGTGAATCACCTGAGCGCATATGACAGCTCAGCGAATGCACTGTGCTTTTGTACCTTCTGAACGTGATGCTACAGCCATTTGTATACGTGCATATCGCTATCCTACGATTCTTTGTCATCTCTTTTCACACACACACACACACACACACACACACACACACACTCCAGAGAGTTACTAACTTAAGTAAGAGGTGGTTATAATTGTGAAACGTCCCCTTAGAACATTTGTACACGACTGTGCTTAAACTGACATACAATATTATTTAGCGCAACTTATTCTGACTTTCAAAAATCCCTACAAAAGAATGGCTCTGACTAACATTAATCTATACGTTTCACAAATCACTTACCTCACCAAAAATCTTCGTTATTCGAACTACTGCAATACAGCGAGCGCCACTACTGCCAGCTAAATAAAAGATTCAAACTACGGAAGGCACTAACCACTGACAGGGATAGTTAGCAAACGAAAGATTTTAATACAGAACAAACACTGTATTTACCTTAATAATCATAATATATATAGCAGTTCAATTTCAAAACTCCGCCATCTCTCTCCCCATATCCACCATTGCTGGCGGCTCACCTCCAACTGCGCAACGCTATGCGCTGTTAACATCCAGCTGCCCAACACTACAATGGCTGACAACAATGCAAACTGGCCACAGACTGCACACAGCACAGCCAGTGATTTTCATACAGAGCGCTACGTAACGTTGCCAATAAGAAAATATAAACAGCCTACTTACATAGCCCCCATGCTCCCCACAAAAAATTTTTACAGATTGTTTTGGGCAGTGGCCAATAATGATTTGATAAAATTTTTCATAATTACAGTAAGAAAGATATCAAATGCACACACTTATTAATACAATGTTGGTCAAAAGCTAAAATTTTCTCACAGTCCATAAAGATAGTCCTGATCATTCATCATAATAGTAATTACAGTTTTTTTTCACTAAGTCTCATTAGTAAAAGAAATTGCACACAGAAGTAGTGGATTTCCATGCAATCTTGAAGAAGTAGTGTTGTCCTTCCAACGGAAATACAGTGCTGACTCTTGACATGCTGACAGGTAATGGGCCACAACAGAGCATACCCACAGCAGAGTCATTCGACGTTTTGAAGAAGATTGGTAGGTAGGTCATCAGAGAGCAGACCCACTGTAGTCCAGGTAGAGATTGTGGTATTGGTGGGCCACTAGAGGTGCAGACCCACTGCAGTCCTTGTAGAAATAATGGTATTGGTGAGTCAGCAAAGGTGTAGACCCACTGTAGTCCTTGTAGAAATAATGGTATTGGTGAGTCATCAAAGATGCAGACCCACTGCAGTCCTTCTAGAAATAATGGTATTGGTGAGTCAGCAAAAGTGTAGACCCACTGTAGTCCTTGTAGAGATGGCCAGCAGCCATCTGCTGCGACTGTGCAGGTACACAATCACCATCGAAGTGTCTTGCGGACAATATAGCAAGTCCATAAACCACCACTTGTGCACTCACAAAGTTTTTGGAATTGTCCTTAGAGCCAGCAATGCTGTTATCCAGTCCCTTGCTGAATTATTAACACACGTGCAAACACTAACAGTCCCTACTTCTCACATATTGTCCATATACTATGACCAACAGAAACGTGTGCAGTGAAATGTAACTTACAAGTTACTTAATTTGATGAACTGATGTCAATTACAATTTTATAACATAAGAATACAATAAGAGAGGTACAAAATACATCATCAAAGAACATAACAATACAGATAACATTTGTGGTAATATGGGCTTTACAAAAGAATTTAACTAACATATACATCAGTGTTACAGGAATTATGACATAAGTAAATACATAAAAGATCAGAATAACTTTTGAAACATCAACTTTACACATGAGCATTAAAACAAAACAGAATAAATGCCCTGACTAACATTAATCTATACGTTTCACAAATCACTTACCTCACCAAAAATCTTCGTTACTCGAACTACTGCAATACAGCGAGCCTACTGCAATACAGCGAGCGCCACTACTGCCAGCTAAATAAAAGATTCAAACTACGGAAGGCACTAACAACTGACAGGGATAGTTAGCAAATGAAAGATTTTAATACAGAACAAACACTGTATTTACCTTAATAATCATAATATATATAGCAGTTCAATTTCAAAACTCCGCCATCTCTCTCCCCACATCCACCACTGCTGGCGGCTCACCTCCAACTGCGCAACGCTATGCGCTGTTAACATCCAGCTGCCCAACACTACAATGGCTGACAACAATGCAAACTGGCCACAGACTGCACACAGCACAGCCAGTGATTTTCATACAGAGCGCTACGTAACGTTGCCAATAAGAAAATATAAACAGCCTACTTACAATTGCTTTGTCGGACAAGAACAGCACAGTCGGACGACTAAGTACAGGCACAAACACAAGCAATAAGCCATGACCAGTGAACTTCAACAGAAAAAGAATCTACACCACTGCATACTGATATTACACATAAGAAAAATAGCGCATATCTCAAGAAATATTAGGTGACGAACGTATCTTTAGAGGTCTCTTTCTGCATTTTTTGTGGTATCGTCCAGAGATCGCGGTGCCACACTAAAGTTGGAAACACGAATCGATACCACAAACATTAGCGCGGGTTCGCTGCAATCCGCAACAACCAATGGGAGGCACTGCAGAAAGCCATTAATCCCTCTCAGTGTAGCAACGCCCTCGCGCCGAGATCGATATAGTGTCGAGCATGCAAGAGTTCAGTCCACTTTTGGTCATTATCAACAATAGTGAACGACATCGCGTAGGCCAGTGACTGTTGTTAAAGTTTCTGATGAAATGTCCAGTCGTAAATGCAACATTTGGTACTGCAAAAGCACATTTTATTACAAAGTCGAGCAAGTGATGGTTTTCCAGTCAGTGACAGTTGCAAATTATTCGCCAATCCCGTGGCAAACTAGGGTGTCAAAATTAAGTAAATATTTTCTTCATGTGTGTAATAAATGGAACTAATATTTTATGTATTTAAGTTTGATGCGCCTCCTCCCAGAGCAAACAAAGAACCCACATTTATAGCAGGATGAAAGTAGTTTCGTCTGGTCACAAGAGTTTTGAGTATTAAAGGTACATATATGTGAAAACTATTTAACACACATTGTATTACTCCTTAGATCATGATTTGCTATGTGGATATTGTCAGAAATAGGTGACTTAAAAACAAAAATAGCCACTATACTTCCCTTACACTGATCCTGTAATATCATACAGGAAGCTTTCCTTTGGTTGCTCATCAGACTAACTTTACGTTTTCCAAATCAAAAAGTGTATAGTACGATTTATTTGTGTTGTGAACTCAAGACGTCTTGCAGAGGACTGTTCAAGAAACTGGCGAAACCAACTACTGCTCTCCAAATACCTGCCGGGCAAAACAAGTAAAGTACTTGGAAGAAAAGAAAGAAACAAAATTAAACTTACTAATTGAGAGGCACGTAACTCTTTAGCAACTGTAAAATCTATTCAGACTTGCAGAGGACTTGGCCCATTTATAAGCACGACGTTGTACGCCCCCTGGCCTGGAAGCATGCACGGATCTGGTTGGGTTGCTTATCATAAAGCCATTGCATCCTTTCCGGAGGCAATCTGGCCTGCAATAATTGTACGTGGTCCTCGATATTCTGAATGCTGCCAGTGGAGCGGAGTTGACGTCCAAGCTGGTCCCACACATAATGTATTGGGGACATGTCTGATGATATCGTTGGCCACGGGAATACTCTTATATCACGTAGACAGGTTGCAGAGACTCGTGCCACCCGTGGACGAGCTTGTCCGGTTGAAAACTGGCATCGCGATACTGTTGCATGAGACGTAACACGTGACGACGCAGGATGTCCTTGATGTACCACAGACATTAGCTATAGTAGCCTCACTACAGTCTACAATGACGAATGGGAATGAAAAAGACCCGTCCTCTCGCAGACACAGTGCGGAAGTCAATAAAGAGCCAAGTATGGAAGTTCATGACCTCAGTTGAAGCAGTCAACGAGTAGTAGTAGAGAGTTATTCAAGTCTCTGATGGAACTGTACTTTTGTAAATGTGGAAAAAATGTACTTCAAGAGAGCAGTTTGTTAATTAGTGCATCAGTTGATGCTTTAAGTCAGTGACCGTTGTAGAAGATTCAGGTACTCCTATGTCAAAGGATTGTATCGAGTTAAGGAAATTAACCTTTAATATAAGTGGAGTGGAAGGACTTGACCCATACAGTGACCATTTCATTTCAACATATTTATTTGCTTCATACATAAATCATAAAGAGAATTACAATCATAAATCAGATAATAATTTCTTTAAGAAACGCCATTCAGGCAAACTTTACAAACTGCTTGTTATATAAGACCACAAATGAATTAATCTCTTTTAATTCATTTAAAAACCCGCCACACAGGCCAAATTTACAAACTAATTGTTGTACGAAACCACAAGCGAATTAATCTCTTTGCAAACATTAAAAAAAACCGCCGCTCGGGCCAAGTAAATCATTTAAAATAAACTTTACATCAAGTAACCAGGAACCCAATTACACTCCTGGAAATTGAAATAAGAACACCGTGAATTCATTGTCCCCGGAAGGGGAAACTTTATTGACACATTCCTGGGGTCAGATACATCACATGATCACACTGACAGAACCACAGGCACATAGACACAGGCAACAGAGCATGCACAATGTCGGCACTAGTACAGTGTATATCCACCTTTCGCAGCAATGCAGGCTGCTATTCTCCCATGGAGACGATCGCAGAGATGCTGGATGTAGTCCTGTGGAACGCCTTGCCATGCCATTTCCACCTGGCGCCTCAGTTGGACCAGCGTTCGTGCTGGACGTGCAGACCGCGTGAGACGACGCTTCATCCAGTCCCAAACATGCTCAATGGGGGACAGATCCGGAGATCTGGCTGGCCAGGGTAGTTGACTTACACCTTCTAGAGCACGTTGGGTGGCACGGGATACATGCGGACGTGCATTGTCCTGTTGGAACAGCAAGTTCCCTTGCCGGTCTAGGAATGGTAGAACGATGGGTTCGATGACGGTTTGGATGTACCGTGCACTATTCAGTGTCCCCTCGACGATCACCAGTGGTGTACGGCCAGTGTAGGAGATCGCTCCCCACACCATGATGCCGGGTGTTGGCCCTGTGTGCCTCGGTCGTATGCAGTCCTGATTGTGGCGCTTACCTGCACGGCGCCAAACACGCATACGACCATCATTGGCACCAAGACAGAAGCGACTCTCATCGCTGAAGACGACACGTCTCCATTCGTCCCTCCATTCACGCCTGTCGCGACACCACTGGAGGCGGGCTGCACGATGTTGGGGCGTGAGCGGAAGACGGCCTAACGGTGTGCAGGACCGTAGCCCAGCTTCATGGAGACGGTTTCGAATGGTCCTCGCCGATACCCCAGGAACAACAGTGTCCCTAATTTGCTGGGAAGTGGCGGTGCGGTCCCCTACGGCACTGCGTAGGATCCTACGGTCTTGGCGTGCATCCGTGCGTCGCTGCGGTCCGGTCCCAGGTCGACGGGCACGTGCACCTTCCGCCGACCACTGGCGACAACATCGATGTACTGTGGAGACCTCACGCCCCACGTGTTGAGCAATTCGGCGGTACGTCCACCTGGCCTCCCGCATGCCCACTATACGCCCTCGCTCAAAGTCCGTCAACTGCACATACGGTTCACGTCCACGCTGTCGCGGCGTGCTACCAGTGTTAAAGACTGCGATGGAGCTTCGTATGCCACGGCAAACTGGCTGACACTGACGGCGGCGGTGCACAAATGCTGCGCAGCTAGCGCCATTCGACGGCCAACACCGCGGTTCCTGGTGTGTCCGCTGTGCCGTGCGTGTGATCATTGCTTGTACAGCCCTCTCGCAGTGTCCGGAGCAAGTATGGTGGGTCTGACACACCGGTGTCAATGTGTTCTTTTTTCCATTTCCAGGAGTGTAGTATTAGTAATGTGCTGCTTGAAACAGTCACGTCGATTAAATATCTTGCCGTAACGTTGCAAAGCGATATGAAATGTAACGAGTATGTAAGGATTGTAGTATGGAAAGCGAATAGTCGACTTCGGTTTATTGGGAGAATTTTATGAACGAAACAATTCAGCGGCGGACTGCTAAGTTCGATTAACATGCAAGTGTTACGGAAATGGTTCGTGAATCAAATGGAAGTCCATGAAGGGAAGGCGACGTTCTTTTCGCGAAAAACTGATGAAAAAATTTAGGTAATCAGTATTTGAAGCTGACTGCAGAACAACAGTATTGCCCCTACGTAACGGGAAGTAGTGGTGAAGTGATGTTGGCGGTGGGGAAGCAGAAAAACAGACAAAGAAGGGGGAGCTTTTTTGTGAGGTGAAATCATTTTGTATATCTGGGTTCCAGAAATTTATCTACACGAAGTCAATAAAAACACACATTTCCTCAATTTTAGTAAAAGCTGCTACATACAAAAAGCTCTGACACAAAATAAACAGTGGTTTAATGAGGAGATAAGTACTGGAAACCTGATACTGTATAGAGTCATTGAACACATGACCTAATAAGGAGGAAAAAACTAAGAGACTAGTTGAAAACACCATACAAACGAAACACGTAGACGTTCGTTGACCCAGCAGAACATAAGTATACACCAATGGTGCAACTTTCTATCGTTTTTGACGTAAAGAAAGTGTCTAGCAACTAAGCCAAACACTGGAAAATGTGCAACAGGCGTCACTTCCAGATGTGAGCAGAAATCAGACTATACTGCATTACGTCTATTTTTAGATCTAGAAGCGATGCATTATCGTAAATATATTTAATTACAAACCACTGGCATTGATTTAAATGAGTACAACGAAACGTGTCTAGTGAAATAAATAGGCCTACGCATTTTTAACAGTTGGAAAGTCCTATTTCTAATGCATTTAATACTTTTATCTGATATAGGAGGAATATTGTTCCAAGAGATTCGGTCGAATTACTGCGTTTTCTGCGTTTGGTGCAGGAAGTCTAAATTGCCTTGTGTAACTCTCGTTGAATGCCTTTTTACAGTACAAAATACGTAAAGGGAAAAAGTGAAACTGAGTAGCGTCGTAAGAAATTATATGAAATATTAACTTGGTTACTGAATTATCCTTCACCTAATAATTTAATTTACGACGTTCCTTTAAGAATTTAATTTCGGTTTCCTCGGGAAGTTATTTTTGGCTCAAACAAACTTTACCCAGCAAACAGATTTTATTTAGTGTCGTCTCAAATACGTTCGTTTGACAGCCCTCGGCATTGCGGGGACCAACCCAGCAAATTCAACTCACCGCTCATGTTATCATGTTGACACAGAAAGTTTGAAGGTCTAAAACCGAGTACCCGCAGCCACTATAGACTACTGGCCAAATTTAAACATATTTATTACCAATTAGCCAACCTTGGTGCCCTTTTTCTTACGATACTATACCACACAGTTTTTTTTCATTTGATTATTTTTTTGCAGTACTCTTTTTGAGACTCTTCTTTATCATCAAGTACTATCAACATCAAAATTTATTTTCAAGTTACCATTTTCTGCAGCCGATTTTATCTTAAAAAACTCCTTCTCCGTCTCTGGCGGTGATCACTTTGTGTCATCGTCATCAGTAACTTTATGCGTTACAGTCTGCTGCTAGACGCACCTGAGACCATCCTCATTGTTTTCTATTGTTTCTTGAAAATTCAATTAATATACTTTGGTATGAATCTTATATTATCTATTATAACTCAGTAAAAAAACATACATTCGTCCGACTATACGATAACGAAAAATTCATGTAGCAGTTAACGTATAATGAAACGACACTAAAGTTGACACGAGTAGCAGCATATACAGCTAAATTTCAATGAAATTCTATGTGAACGGCACTTGATGACGAGATGGTACCCTGAAAACGCGATGTGAAATCTAAATAGCCAACGAAACAACACTAGATAGTTTCCAGTCGTCGTGATTCAATAAATTATAAAACTTGACGAAAATTTTACAGTCGTCGTCATCCGAATACTTAAACTTTACAAAGTTCACGGCGACTGCGGAAAACAGCCTGAATATCATCGTGCACGTGTTCTTGCAGGAGAGCTGTAGATAATTTGCAGGAGGAGTGTAAAATCATACGGGAAGTGTGATGTCGGACAAGTGCAGGCCCACATCGTTCTGCGACCTTAACAATTAGCAATTTCCTATGGATGCCGGGTAATTTATTGCGATATACAACGCTTCTCAAAAGAAGACATACTTGTTTCAGCGATCGATTACGTGATGGAGTAATTTTGTACTTAAGCAGTGGCTCTGAAAGAGTAATGCTGTTGACAGTTTCAATGATATACAACAAACTGAATCACACTGCACAATCTTCCAGTCACTCGTTACACATAATATTAACCAGCATATGTAAACTGCACAAATATCTTGGAAAATAACATAGGTTTTTCTAAGAATGAAACTAGACGTCCGGTTTACTTATCTTCAGATTCTGAATTTAAGAAAGATTTGCGAGTTTTTAAAATAACTTAATGGACTCTGTGCGAAACATTTTTCTGTACCGTGATACTACGTATTCATTGAGAGTGATGTAAGTATTGTATAAAATTTTCTTGCAAATGTTATTGTCTCAGATCGATAGGTAGACATAGAGGTACTAAAAAGAAATTCTAACACTGTGGTATGATCTCAGCGCGAAAGAACGCATAACGAATGAAAATTGCGGCTACCAACACTCCGCACCACATTTCGCTAACAGATGTCTCAGTGTATAGTAGTTAGTATCATCAGGGACACAGATTGTTCAAATGTGAACTGGTGAGGACAGTTCCAAATGTGTAAATGCTATACTATGAAACTTTTTATTAATCGCATGAAGACAACTCACGTTTGTTATAACCGGTTGAAAGACCCATTGTGATTCGTATGTACAGAATGTTAGAAAACGGTTTATTTGCTTCAATATTTTGTGTTTTACGTTTTGATTAATGGTTAATGTAGGTACGAAATAAACAAATGCATTCGAAAGTAGTCACCTTAACTCGAACGTGAACGTGACCAAGACAGAAAATAAAACTAAAAATAGTCAAGTTTGTTTCCAGTTGCTACAACGTCACGACACAATTCACTAACTGTTGTGTGTCTTCCGAAGTATTAAGTGTACAAATATTATAGATTCAAGAATATAAACCATAAACTCATTTAGTTTGCATTGTCGCCACCGGTTGGTATTACGAGTGCAGTGTCTTGACAAAATGGCGGCAAAGGAGGAATATGCAAGATGTTTATCCGCTACAACAGTGCAGTGTGCGTTCAGAAGAAGTTACGCCAGAGAACGGACATGTAAACGGAGCACTATGCGTTGGTACCAACTATTTAGGGACAGTTATTGTCTCAGTAAACAGAAAAGTACTGGTCGACCAAGTATGGCAGATTCGTCCGTGAAGACCGTGACGGAATGTTTACTAAAAATCCTGTTGTAAATTTGGTACATGAGTAACATTGGCCGAAGGTTAATGCTTTCTGAGCAGTGTCACAGATGAAGCTGCATGTATTATTCTGTGAGAAGATTTTGACGGTTGGCTCTTACCTTGGTGTGGTGCAACTGTGGTTGTTTCCAAAACCGACTGCTGATCCGGGAATTTCTTCTATAAAAATGGGGCGCTCCCTCATTGGAGCACCGATGGTCGTCGCTACCTGAAGACTGACAACCACATCGTTGGATTGGGCGTAATGGTGTCGAAGATGTGGGTGTGTTCTCATCCTACTCCCCTCCCCAAGGCCGCATGACGTAACGCCTTGTGACTCATTTCTTGGGAATTCTAAGGACTGTGCTTACGTACTCCCTCTATCATGAACGCTGAATCAGCTCAGAGATTGCATGAATGCTGTTGTGATGGCCATTGACAGAATATTGCTACATAAGGCACCGAACGAAGTTGAGTACAGCTTGGATGTTTATTGTTGACCAGAGGGGCACTCATAGAACTTTGTAGTGCAAAATGCAAATTTGGTGAGTTTACGGTTCTATTCCTGCAGCTTTGGAAAATTTAGAGGTCTGAAAACGAATGAATCATTTATAGTACCCCTGTACTTTGATCAATGAGCTCTATGAGACTGGGAAGGCGCTAATGATGTCTCTGTACGTTCCGCCTGTTATCAACGTGAAACGTTGAGTGCCTAATGAGCTTCACGCATCCCATTACATGGTAACGTGAACTGGCTTGTTAGGTTTGATGTTGTAAAGTAGTCGGAAAACGGCTTCGTAGGGAAGTGGCAGCTGCGAATGTTTACATATTGTATAACAGATTACACTAGAGGAACATGGTTCCTTGTGCCCAGTGTCTTACATTTGACACTGACAAGTTCAGCCAGTTCTGGGATGACGTCTGCTCTCGTTGTATGGCTTCCTTATACCATTTTTGTATAGGTGCTATGAACCACACGACCGTACGAATATGATGCATGCATCTTAGTTCTGACACTCGCAAATAGTACTACAGTTACTACCTTCTGAAGGGCGCTAAGTGCCTCAAACCGATTAAGAAATAAAATTTCTTTTGTGGAGCTAGTTGCTGATTATTTCAATTAATACAACTACAGTTGCCGAAGATGAATAATATACTAATAATAATGATCACGTGTTTTGTATATCTTTTTCGTTTATTTTCGAGAATGGCACAGCAACGTTTGATTAAGCGATACCTGATCCTATAACGTTTCAGAACTTGATCTGTCTTATCTGATATAAATTATTTAAGTTAATGTTGTACTTGGGTACAATTGCGACTGTAGACCATTTGCGTCTGCTTCTCTCTCTCTCTCTAGAAAACTGGATATTCATTCTCTTCCTCTACGGAAGAAAAAAACGTAATAAGTACATTTGGTGACTGATGTGTGACTTTGCTTTATGTGGAGGGCGGAAAACATGCGAGATACTACAATGTGTTTCCAGTGGTAGGTCAACTAGTCTACCAAACACACGCCGCAGCGTCTCTATATGCTGCTGCCCATATCGAAATGTTTCAAGTTCACATCGAGATAGAATACCACCTCTTTAGTTAGCTGAACATACAAATTTTTCTAGTTGTTTTAGTTGCCCTTTGTAGTTTAGTAATGATTGTTACTCCAACAACCAGAACGTCAGTGACACCAGTTTCAACGTGAACTTTTCGAAACGGTTGAAGGCAATGTCAGAAGCTTCGCCAGTCAGTGAGAAATGTGCATCGAGTTTATTTCTTTTTCTATTGTGAAGGTGAACTTTTCATTATATGTTCGATGATGGAGTCAGCTGCTTGTATAAGTTAACACACAGTGCTGTGCATTGCGTAACAGGGTTGTGAACCAGGCATGCGTGGAATTCACGCGCCCATATGACAATCACTGATATTCAGCCGAACCACCAGCTCATGGTTGGTAGACATTGCATTATTAGCAGCTCATTTAACGCGTGGAAATCGTAAAAGAAAATTGGAAGACACAACTAGTAGTCATTTCCTTTCCTGTTACATTTGCAAATAGAGGGAGGGAAAAACGAATGTCGCTATGCCCCCATATCACCTGTAATTTCTCGAACCTTATCTTGGTGGTCCTTACCCGCAATATACACTCCTGGAAATTGAAATAAGAACACCGTGAATTCATTGTCCCAGGAAGGGGAAACTTTATTGACACATTCCTGGGGTCAGATACATCACATGATCACACTGACAGAACCACAGGCACATACACACAGGCAACAGAGCATGCACAATGTCGGCACTAGTACAGTGTATATCCACCTTTCGCAGCAATGCAGGCTGCTATTCTCCCATGGAGACGATCGTAGAGATGCTGGATGTAGTCCTGTGGAACGCCTTGCCATGCCATTTCCACCTGGCGCCTCAGTTGGACCAGCGTTTGTGCTGGACGTGCTGACCGCGTGAGACGACGCTTCATCCAGTCCCAAACATGCTCAATGGGGGACAGATCCGGAGATCTTGCTGGCCAGGGTAGTTGACTTACACCTTCTAGAGCACGTTGGGTGGCACGGGATACATGCGGACGTGCATTGTCCTGTTGGAACAGCAAGTTCCCTTGCCGGTCTAGGAATGGTAGAACGATGGGTTCGATGACGGTTTGGATGTACCGTGCACTATTCAGTGTCCCCTCGACGATCACCAGTGGTGTACGGCCAGTGTAGGAGATCGCTCCCCACACCATGATGCCGGGTGTTGGCCCTGTGTGCCTCGGTCGTATGCAGTCCTGATTGTGGCGCTCACCTGCACGGCGCCAAACACGCATACGACCATCATTGGCACCAAGGCAGAAGCGACTCTTATCGCTGAAGACGACACGTCTCCATTCGTCCCTCCATTCACGCCTGTCGCGACACCACTGGAGGCGGGCTGCACGATGTTGGGGCGTGAGCGGAAGACGGCCTAACGGTGTGCGGGACCGTAGCCCAGCTTCATGGGGACGGTTGCGAATGGTCCTCGCCGATACCCTAGGAGCAACAGTGTCCCTAATTTGCTGGGAAGTGGCGGTGCGGTCCCCTACGGCACTGCGTAGGATCCTACTGTCTTGGCGTGCATCCGTGCGTCGCTGCGGTCCGGTCCCAGGTCGACGGGCACGTGCACCTTCCGCCGACCACTGGCGACAACATCGATGTACTGTGGAGACCTCACGCTCCACGTGTTGAGCAATTCGGCGGTACGTCCACCCGGCCTCCCGCATGCCCACTATACGCCCTCGCTCAAAGTCCGTCAACTGCACATACGGTTCACGTCCACGATGTCGCGGCATGCTACCAGTGTTAAAGACTGCGATGGAGCTCCGTATGCCACGGCAAACTGGCTGACACTGACGGCGGCGGTGCACAAATGCTGCGCAGCTAGCGCCATTCGACGGCCAACACCGCGGTTCCTGGTGTGTCCGCTGTGCCGTGCGTGTGATCATTGCTTGTACAGCCCTCTCGCAGTGTCCGGAGCAAGTATGGTGGGTCTGGCACACCGGTGTCAATGTGTTCTTTTTCCATTTCCAGGAGTGTATGTTGGCGACAGTAGAATCTGTCAGCTTCAAATGCCGGTTGTCTACATTTTCTCAATACTGTTTCTTGATAAGAAGGTCGCTTTCCCTCCAGGGTTTTCGATTTCAGTTCCCAAAGCATCTCCGTCATACTTACATATTGCTCGAACCAAGAGGTAACAAATCTAGCAGCCGGCCTTTGAACTGCTTCGATGTATTCCTTCAATCCCACCTGGCACGGGTACCGAACACTCGAGCAGTACTCAAGAATACGTCGCACCAGTGTCCTGTATGCAGTCTCTTCTACAGGTGAACCACTCTTTCCTAAAATTCTCCCAATAAACCGAAGTCGACAATTCGCCTTCCCTACCACAGTTCTCACATACTCGTTCCATTTCTTATCGCTTTGCAATGCTACGTCCAGTTACTTAAACAACCTGACTGTGTCAAGCGGGACACCAGTAATATTGGCCGGCCGGTGTGGTCGAGCGGTTCTAGGCGCTTCAGTCTGGAACCGCGCGACCGCTCCGGTCGCATGTTCGAATCCTGCCTCGGACATGGATGTGTGTGATGTCCTTAGGTTAGTTAGGTTTAAGTAGTTCTAAGTTTTAGGGGGCTGATGACCTCAGAAGTTAAGTCCCATAGTGTTCAGAGCTATTTGAACCATTTTGAAGCAACACTGTATGCGAACATTACAGCTTGATCTTCCTACTCATCCGCTTACATTTTTTTGTATTTAGAGCTAGCTGCCATTCATCAGACCAACTGGAAATTTTGTCTAAGTCGTCTTGTATCTTCCTACAGTCACTCAACTTTGACACCTTGCCGTACACTACAGCATAATAAGCAAAAAAAGCTCAGATTGCTGCCCACCTTATCCACCAAATGATTTATATATATAGAGGACAACAGCGGTCCTATCACACTTCCCCGTGGCACTCCTGACCATACCCTGTGTCTGATGAATACTCGCTGTCGAGGACAACATGCTGCGTTCTACTGCTTAAGAAGTCTCGAACTTATTCCATATGCTCGTACCTTCGTCAACAGGCTGCAATGGGGCGCCGTGTCGAGTGCTTTCCCGAAATATAGAAATATGGAATCCGCCTGATGCCATTCATCCATAGTCCGCAGTTTATCAAGTGAGAAAAGGGCAAGCTGAGCTCATGAGCGGTGCTTACACAAACCATGCTGATTCTCGGACATGAACTTATCAGCCTGAAGAGTGTTTATTATATTCAAATTGAGAATATGTTAAAGGGTTCTGCAGCAAACAGGTTATTAGTCTGTAATTTTGTAGTTCCGTTCTTTTGCCCTTCTGTATATTGGAGTAACCTGTGCTTTTTTTTCAGTCGCTTGGGACTTCGTGCTGGGCGAGAGATTCACGATAAATGCAAGCTAGCTTTATTACCTAAAGTACAAAATTTTCGAACAAAACGTGTATATCGTGGCAAATAAATCCATAGCATGTGCTATCATATCTTTCTGAAATGATACCGCCTTTGCTTATCCTTAAGCCTGAGGATTTTCAGCGGACAATCATTTTGCTGCTAACGTGAAAGGAATTTTCTTTTAAATTAAAAATACAGCCTGAGAAGGATTTCATTGCCTTGTTGAAATGGCAGGACTGGGGAATTTTTAAATGCATAGTAAAGGATTAAAGTCAAAACATTCACAACTTCGGATAAGGTACAACAAGAAAAGTGTCATGTATTTCGCATTCGAAAAAGATAATAGTTTTTTAGGACAGAAATATAAAAAAAACTTCTAGGTTAATACACGTCAGTCCATTGCAGAACTGGCACAGCTCATATTGCATTTAAAACTGAATTAAACTCATTATAATTGTAGTTCTATTCCTGTCAGTAAATAAGTATTTATTGCTCGGCATAAGAAGCCACTATGACTGGAAGGACTAAGCCATATACTCCTTCATTAATTTCTTGTCTTTTCCTGCGTCAGTATTGCACGTGATATTTTCTGTGGTTTGGCTGGTGCCATGATGAGCCAGGGAATAAAGGGAGCCGCACGTCAGTGACATAGAGTGCAGTCGAACTCACCTGAAGGTTTTCGGCTCTCCTTTCAGAAGGGAAGTCTCCACTCACAGCGGGTACTACACTACAGCCCCGGTACTGTGTAGCTCAGATGCCTGGGAATCGCCTTCCACCAGTTTTCTCATTATGTGCCCTGCGCAATATGAGGTTCCAGCCTCCATCCAAAGGACCCATATAACGTGTCGTGCCGAGCACCAGGGCGTGTGCAGAATCTTGGCTTTTACAAGCTGAGGCCTCCAGTCAAAAAACATTTTTAGAGAACATTGTTTTTACGATTCCGTGCCACAAACTGTGAAAACGGAACCCTTATAGCATCGCTTTGCTATCCGTCAGTCTACTTGTCTACCTTTCTGTCTGACTGCTAACAAGCCTTTTTCTCATCAAGTTAAAAAGAATCACACGCATTGAGGTCCATGGTCCCTTGGCGACGTAAGAACTGTAAGCTTCAGTCTAAAAATACGGCCATTTATGTCAGATATTTTCATACTCGAAAATTTGTTCATTACAACATGTAGTGTACTTCCCATTGACCCAGCGTCGGGAAATTCGTCAAGAAGCAAGGATTCAAAGGAGAAGTACAGTGAAAAATCTTAAACTTGTTAAACTATAATGAAATCAGATAAAATATGTTTTGCCATTTGAATATACATTGCATTCATCATTGGTCAAAAGCATAATAAACTTATATTACTGCCTGAAAACATAAAATGTAAGTTATAGCGATGTTTTAGCAGCTTAATAAAAAACGTTTTACTAAATCTTCTCGCTCTACGTATATAAAATGAAGTTCCCTGATCGCTTCTTTTTGTACGTCCCAATTAGTCTGGGGGGACTGCTGTACAGAGTTTGATACAGTTTTCACTAATAGGTAGACTAATTCACGAGGAAGGTATGTATATATCAGCACATATTATACATTAAAGTTCCTGCCGCATTTTTCTGCCTGTATGTGAAGGCTAATTCTCAGGAACTCCTGGAGGGATTTTGATTGGGTTTTCACAAACAGGTCGATTCGCTTGGAAGACTTCTGTATACCACTACAGGAAATAAACAAGTGTGGCTGTAGGTACCTGGGTGAAGCTGGCCGTGTCCCCAGTTCAGTATAAAACTCTGTAATCGTGTTGTACTATCGCCAGCTGCTGTGAACATCTACATTGCCAACACCATTTCTATTAGTGCAACTCCTTATCAAGCACAAGTTTTTCAATTACATTATCAGTGTGGATACATATATCGCTTTCTATGCCACGCTACATTACGTCATGAACACGTACAACAGAACTCAAAAATAGGATTTAACCACTATTTGGGAGATCCAATATGTCAGTAATAGAGTTTTCACATGTATGTCAATAATACAATTTCAGAAGCCTTGTAAACTATTGGTACCATATCACAGCTGGACGTGTGATACGTAAGTCACAGCGATAATTGTAATTGTGGCCGTAATGGAAAGAAAAATTGATATGAGAAACACTTTCTCCATACGGCCACTAAATCTACGCTAGTAAGTTATCAAACAGTTGTATGCCTTATCCTTGAAATGACATGTACGTAAGTAGGTCAGAATTTCGGTAGGAAAGGATTTGACGTTTCTCTCATTACGATTACATTTTTAAACTTAAAGCAAGCAGCAATAAAAGCATTCCGTCTTCAGGCCACAAGTGACCCATCGGGACTATCCGACCGCCGTGTCATCCTGAGTTGAGGATGCGGATAGGAGGGGCGTGTGGTCAGCACACGGCTCTCCCGGTCGTTACGATGGTTTTCTTTGACCGGAGCCGCTACTATTCGGTCGAGTAGCTCCTCAGTTGGCATCACGAGGCTGAGTGCACCCCGAAAAATGGCAACAGGGCATGGCGGCCTGGATGGTGTCCCATACAAGTGCCAGACACGCCCGACGGCGCTTAACATCGGTGATCTCACGGGAACCGGTGTATCCACTGCGGCTAGGGCGTTGCGTCAAACAGCAATGCGCCAAGGTGATTACTTACTGAGTCATGCTATGCGTTTATGAGAGCTACTTTAAATCCTCATTCACGCCGAACAAGTCCTCAGGTTGCTGTTCGGTGTACAAGAGATACACCACCGCCTCGAGCACAAGGAGTCAGCGCATTGTTGAAGAGCTGTTGATGTGCGTACAGCTCACATGTGTGTTTGACATTCAGTGTTACACGCCTGCATGTGAGTGTTATCAGTTTGAACGGGCGTCATTGTGGGTCTCCATTCTGTCGTCTGGTCGAAAGGTGCAGCATGCATACACTCCTGGAAATGGAAAAAAGAACACATTGATACCGGTGTGTCAGACCCACCATACTTGCTCCGGACACTGCGAGAGGGCTGTACAAGCAATGATCACACGCACGGCACAGCGGACACACCAGGAACCGCGGTGTTGGCCGTCGAATGGCGCTAGCTGCGCAGCATTTGTGCACCGCCGCCGTCAGTGTCAGCCAGTTTGCCGTGGCATACGGAGCTCCATCGCAGTCTTTAACACTGGTAGCATGCCGCGACAGCGTGGACGTGAACCGTATGTGCAGTTGACGGACTTTGAGCGAGGGCGTATAGTGGGCATGCGGGAGGCCGGGTGGACGTACCGCCGAATTGCACAACAAGTGGGGCGTGAGGTCTCCACAGTACATCGATGTTGTCGCCAGTGGTCGGTCGAAGGTGCACGTGCCCGTCGACCTGGGACCGGACCGCAGCGACGCACGGATGCACGCCAAGACCGTAGGATAGTACGCAGTGCCGTAGGGGACCGCACCGCCACTTCCCAGCAAATTAGGGACACTGTTGCTCCTGGGGTATCGGCGAGGACCATTCGCAACCGTCTCCATGAAGCTGGGCTACGGTCCCGCACACCGTTAGGCCGTCTTCCGCTCACGCCCCAACATCGTGCAGCCCGCCTCCAGTGGTGTCGCGACAGGCGTGAATGGAGGGACGAATGGAGACGTGTCGTCTTCAGCGATGAGAGTCGCTTCTGCCTTGGTGCCAATGATGGTCGTATGCGTGTTTGGCGCCGTGCAGGTGAGCGCCACAATCAGGACTGCATACGACCGAGGCACACAGGGCCAACACCCGGCATCATGGTGTGGGGAGCGGTCTCCTACACTGGCCGTACACCACTGGTGATCGTCGAGGGAACACTGAATAGTGCACGGTACATCCAAACCGTCATCGAACCCATCGTTCTACCATTCCTAGACCGGCAAGGGAACTTGCTGTTCCAACAGGACAATGCACGTCCGCATGTATCCCGTGCCACCCAACGTGCTCTAGAAGGTGTAAGTCAACTACCCTGGCCAGCAAGATCTCCGGATCTGTCCCCCATTGAGCATGTTTGGGACTGGATGAAGCGTCGTCTCACGCGGTCTGCACGTCCAGCACGAACGCTGGTCCAACTGAGGCGCCAGGTGGAAATGGCATGGCTAGCCGTTCCACAGGACTACATCCAGCATCTCTACGATCGTCTCCATGGGAGAATAGCAGCCTGCATTGCTGCGAAAGGTGGATATACACTGTACTAGTGCCGACATTGTGCATGCTCTGTTGCCTGTGTCTATGTGCCTGTGGTTCTGTCAGTGTGATCATGTGATGTATCTGACCCCAGGAATGTGTCAATAAAGTTTCCCCTTCGTGGGACAATGAATTCACGGTGTTCTTATTTCAATTTCCAGGAGTGTATTTGTGATACAGTCGCGTGTGACAGTGGCACGATGTAGGACTGCATAAGCACGTGTGAGGTGAGGCATACTCTGGCAAGTTTCGGCCGGCGACGTCTGGACAACGGACGGGATGATTAAGCCCCAGCACATCTTGACTCCTCCACATCTGCGCCTATCAGTTGAGAAAGAACAAGTAATGGACTGCCTGCGACATTCTATACCATAATGCTCCACTGATAGGGTATGAGATGGCGTAGGCTGCTGTTAACACCACAACGGCTGCCTCTGGAGCGCTGTCTTGAGATGAAACCGTGTACTGCTGATGAATGGCGTCACACTACGTTCAGCGACGAATCAGTTTCTGCACTACACCGAATGACCATCGTCGGCGAGCATAACGGCGATGAGGAACGATGTCTCATTTTTCCAGTGTTTTGAAAACATACTACTCTTATTCCTGGCTGCATGATGTAGGTAGCCATCGCGAACTACTTCTGGTCATTGCTGGTAATGATTCAGTGAAGTCCGATGACGCAACAGTACATCATGGGCATCCTGCATCCTCATGTATTGCCACCCAAACGATAGTATCGTCATTTTTCAGTAATACAACGCTCGTTTACACGTGACACCAGTTTCTGTGAACTGTTTACGTGATGTTGAGGTACTCATGTGGCCATTGAGGTCTTTTGATCTGTCCGTGGTAGGAGGTGTCCTAGCCCCAGTGCTAGTATCTAGAATACCGAGGGCTTGCTACGGAAGTTGTGCATCAACTTGCCTCAGCAGAGGATGCAACGACTTTATAATACCCTCCCCCGTCGAGTTAGTGCATGTATTCAGGTCAGAGAGGGTGGAACGTCACGCACGATAGTGGGCTTATACTGCCAAGACATTAGTAAATTTGGAAGCACTGAAATACCGATACACATCTTCTCAACCCATGAAGTCTCATTTTGTTTTGTCCTCTTCTTCCGAGTGCTTCTCTTTTCTTCTGTCAGCCAGTGTGTTTTAAGTATCTTCACTAACCATCTACAATACCACACTGAATAACTTCCACATCCATGTCGACTAAATACTACATGGTGTATCAAAAGGAATCATCCGATTTGGCACGTCTGTATTTCTCAAACTAATAAACATATACAATGAATTTTGTTTTTTGATGAACGCCAAACTCAAAAAGTTTTTTGTTCGTACATGTGGTGTTTAAATTGTTCCCACACAACAGCGAGCATGTCCTGAGTTACTGCTTCCACTGCTGCTGTCATGCGATGTCTCAGTTCATGCATTGTTGTTGGTAACGGAGGCACATTAATATTTTATAAACCCCCGCAAGAAATGATCACAAACAGTCAGGGCCGGTGACCTTGGCGGCGAGTAATGTAAGGCTTAATGATTTGGTCCAGTGCGAGCGATCCATCGTTCAGTAATACACTCCTGGAAATGGAAAAAAGAACACATTGACACCGGTGTGTCAGACCCACCATACTTGCTCCGGACACTGCGAGAGGGCTGTACAAGCAATGATCACACGCACGGCACAGCGGACACACCAGGAACCGCGGTGTTGGCCGTCGAATGGCGCTAGCTGCGCAGCATTTGTGCACCGCCGCCGTCAGTGTCAGCCAGTTTGCCGTGGCATACGGAGCTGCATCGCAGTCTTTAACACTGGTAGCATGCCGCGACAGCGTGGACGTGAACCGTATGTGCAGTTGACGGACTTTGAGCGAGGGCGTATAGTGGGCATGCGGGAGACCGGGTGGACGTACCGCCGAATTGCTCAACACGTGGGGCGTGAGGTCTCCACAGTACATCGATGTTGTCGCCAGTGGTCGGCGGAAGGTGCACGTGCCCGTCGACCTGGGACCGGACCGCAGCGACGCACGGATGCACGCCAAGACCGTAGGATCCTACGCAGTGCCGTAGGGGACCGCACCGCCACTTCCCAGCAAATTAGGGACACTGTTGCTCCTGGGGTATCGGCGAGGACCATTCGCAACCGTCTCCATGAAGCTGGGCTACGGTCCCGCACACCGTTAGGCCGTCTTCCGCTCACGCCCCAACATCGTGCAGCCCGCCTCCAGTGGTGTCGCGACAGGCGTGAATGGAGGGACGAATGGAGACGTGTCGTCCTCAGCGATGAGAGTCGCTTCTGCCTTGGTGCCAATGATGGTCGTATGCGTGTTTTGCGCCGTGCAGGTGAGCGCCACAATCAGGACTGCATACGACCGAGGCACACAGGGCCAACACCCGGCATCATGGTGTGGGGAGCGATCTCCTACACTGGCCGTACACCACTGGTGATCGTCGAGGGGCACTGAATAGTGCACGGTACATCCAAACCGTCATCGAACCCATCGTTCTACCATTCCTAGACCGGCAAGGGAACTTGCTGTTCCAACAGGACAATGCACGTCCGCATGTATCCCGTGCCACCCAACGTGCTCTAGAAGGTGTAAGTCAACTACCCTGGCCAGCAAGATCTCCGCATCTGTCCCCCATTGAGCATGTTTGGGACTGGATGAAGCGTCGTCTCACGCGGTCTGCACGTCCAGCAAGAACGCTGGTCCAACTGAGGCGCCAGGTGGAAATGGCATGGCAAGCCGTTCCACAGGACTACATCCAGCATCTCTACGATCGTCTCCATGGGAGAATAGCAGCCTGCATTGCTGCGAAAGGTGGATATACACTGTACTAGTGCCGACATTGTGCATGCTCTGTTGCCTGTGTCTATGTGCCTGTGGTTCTGTCAGTGTGATCATGTGATGTATCTGACCCCAGTAATGTGTCAATAAAGTTTCCCCTTCGTGGGACAATGAATTCACGGTGTTCTTATTTCAATTTCCAGGAGTGTATTTGTGATACAGTCGCGTGTGACAGTGGCACGATGTAGGACTGCATAAGCACGTGTGAGGTGAGGCATACTCTGGCAAGTTTCGGCCGGCGACGTCTGGACAACGGACGGGAGGATTAAGCCCCAGCACATCTTGACTCCTCCACATCTGCGCCTATCAGTTGAGAAAGAACAAGTAATGGACTGCCTGCGACATTCTATACCATAATGCTCCACTGATAGGGAATGAGATGGCGTAGGCTGCTGTTAACACCACAACGGCTGCCTCTGGAGCGCTGTCTTGAGATGAAACCGTGTACTGCTGATGAATGGCGTCACACTACGTTCAGCGACGAATCAGTTTCTGCACTACACCGAATGACCATCGTCGGCGAGCATAACGGCGATGAGGAACGATGTCTCATTTTTCCAGTGTTTTGAAAACATACTACTCTTATTCCTGGCTGCATGATGTAGGTAGCCATCGCGAACTACTTCTGGTCATTGCTGGTAATTATTCAGTGAAGTCCGATGACGCAACAGTACATCATGGGCATCCTGCATCCTCATGTATTGCCACCCAAACGATAGTATCGTCATTTTTCAGTAATACAACGCTCGTTTACACGTGACACCAGTTTCTGTGAACTGTTTACGTGATGTTGAGGTACTCATGTGGCCATTGAGGTCTTTTGATCTGTCCGTGGTAGGAGGTGTCCTAGCCCCAGTGCTAGTATCTAGAATACCGAGGGCTTGCTACGGAAGTTGTGCATCAACTTGCCTCAGCAGAGGATGCAACGACTTTATAATACCCTCCCCCGTCGAGTTAGTGCATGTATTCAGGTCGGAGAGGGTGGAACGTCACGCACGATAGTGGGCTTATACTGCCAAGACATTAGTAAATTTGGAAGCACTGAAATATCGATACACATCTTCTCAACCCATGAAGTCTCATTTTGTTTTGTCCTCTTCTTCCGAGTGCTTCTCTTTTCTTCTGTCAGCCAGTGTGTTTTAAGTATCTTCACTAACCATCTACAATACCACACTGAATAACTTCCACATCCATGTCGACTAAATACTACATGGTGTATCAAAAAGAATCATCCGATTTGGCACGTCTGTATTTCTCAAACTAATAAACATATACAATGAATTTTGTTTTTTGATGAACGCCAAACTCAAAAAGTTTTTTGTTCGTACATGTGGTGTTTAAATTGTTCCCACACAACAGCGAGCATGTCCTGAGTTACTGCTTCCACTGCTGCTGTCATGCGATGTCTCAGTTCATGCATTGTTGTTGGTAACGGAGGCACATTAACATTTTATAAACCCCCGCAAGAAATGATCACAAACAGTCAGGGCCGGTGACCTTGGCGGCGAGTAATGTAAGGCTTAATGATTTGGTCCAGTGCGAGCGATCCATCGTTCAGTAATACACTCCTGGAAATGGAAAAAAGAACACATTGACACCGGTGTGTCAGACCCACCATACTTGCTCCGGACACTGCGAGAGGGCTGTACAAGCAATGATCACACGCACGGCACAGCGGACACACCAGGAACCGCGGTGTTGGCCGTCGAATGGCGCTAGCTGCGCAGCATTTGTGCACCGCCGCCGTCAGTGTCAGCCAGTTTGCCGTGGCATACGGAGCTGCATCGCAGTCTTTAACACTGGTAGCATGCCGCGACAGCGTGGACGTGAACCGTATGTGCAGTTGACGGACTTTGAGCGAGGGCGTATAGTGGGCATGCGGGACACCGGGTGGACGTACCGCCGAATTGCTCAACACGTGGGGCGTGAGGTCTCCACAGTACATCGATATTGTCGCCAGTGGTCGGCGGAAGGTGCACGTGCCCGTGGACCTGGGACCGGACCGCAGCGACGCACGGATGCACGCCAAGACCGTAGGATCCTACGCAGTGCCGTAGGGGACCGCACCGCCACTTCCCAGCAAATTAGGGACGCTGTATCTCCTGGGGTATCGGCGAGGACCATTCGCAACCGTCTCCATGAAGCTGGGCTACGGTCCCGCACACCGTTAGGCCGTCTTCCGCTCACGCCCCAACATCGTGCAGCCCGCCTCCAGTGGTGTCGCGACAGGCGTGAATGGAGGGACGAATGGAGACGTGTCGTCTTCAGCGATGAGAGTCGCTTCTGCCTTGGTGCCAATGATGGTGGTATGCGTGTTTTGCGCCGTGCAGGTGAGTGCCACAATCAGGACTGCATACGACCGAGGCACACAGGGCCAACACCCGGCATCATGGTGTGGGGAGCGATCTCCTACACTGGCCGTATACCACTGGTGATCGTCGAGGGGACACTGAATAGTGCACGGTACATCCAAACCGTCATCGAACCCATCGTTCTACCATTCCTAGACCGGCAAGGGAACTTGCTGTTCCAACAGGACAATGCACGTCCGCATGTATCCCGTGCCACCCAACGTGCTCTAGAAGGTGTAAGTCAACTACCCTGGCCAGCAAGATCTCCGGATCTGTCCCCCATTGAGCATGTTTGGGACTGGATGAAGCGTCGTCTCACGCGGTCTGCACGTCCAGCAAGAACGCTGGTGCAACTGAGGCGCCAGGTGGAAATGGCATGGCAAGCCGTTCCACAGGACTACATCCAGCATCTCTACGATCGTCTCCATGGGAGAATAGCAGCCTGCATTGCTGCGAAAGGTGGATATACACTGTACTAGTGCCGACATTGTGCATGCTCTGTTGCCTGTGTCTATGTGCCTGTGGTTCTGTCAGTGTGATCATGTGATGTATCTGACCCCAGGAATGTGTCAATAAAGTTTCCCCTTCCTGGGACAATGAATTCACGGTGTTCTTATTTCAATTTCCAAGAGTGTACTTTCATTTAAACATGCCCGCTCTTCCAGATGCCAGTGTTGTAGTGTCCCATCCTGTCGGTAAATGAAGTCGTTTGAATCCGTCTCAACTGTGGGAATAGGAGGTTTTCAAGCATATCGAGATATGTTTTCCCTGTAACAGTGTTCTCAGCAAAGAAAAATGGACCATAGACTTTTTCCAGTGAAACTGCACAAAACACATTAAATTTTGGAAAGTCTCTCTCATGTTGTGCAGCTTCATGTGGTTGTTCCGTTCCCCATATTCTCACATTATGACGGTTCACCTTTCCATTTAAATGGAATGTTGCCTCGTCACTAAATGCTAAGCGTGAAAAAAAATATTCAAATGTGCATGAGATCTTATGGGACTTAACTGCTAAGGTCAGCCCCTAAGCTTACACAATACCTAGTCTAAATTATCCTAAGGACAAACACACACACCCATGCCCGAGGGAGGTCTCGAACCTCCGCCGGGACCAGCGTGGAAAAAAACTCTCATCCTCCATCTTGTTAAAAACGAAATTACAGAACTCCACAAGTTGTTGTTTGTGACCTGCACGAAGAGCTTGCAGTAGCCGAATTTTTTATCGTTTCATGTGTAAACGTCGACGCAACACCCGCCCGACGGACATCGGGGGCATTTTGAGCTGTCGATCTGCACTGCGAACAGATTTCTGCGGGCTCCTTGTGGAACAATGACGGATGCGTTCGACGTCTGCGTCAAGCTCTCGGGGACGGCCCAGCGATTTGCCTTTACACAGACAACCTATTCCTCGGAATTGTTCATGCCATTGTCTAATCCTCTGAGCTGTAGGAGGAACCACACCATACCAGGTACGAATATCACGCTGAACAGTTATTACTGATCCGTACCGCACAAAACGAAGAACACAAAACGCTTTCTGTTGTCCAGACACCATTTTTATTAGAATTGAAGTGGGCGCACACTGCTACTACATAGCGGGAACTCGAGAGTTTGCTAACAGTATGTTTTTCACCCCAGTATCTCAAATAACATAACAGTAACGGTTTTTTAAAAATTGGATGATTGTTTTTGATACACCCTGTATTATCTAGGGGTCCATAATTATAAACGAGTATTATTATGATTTTGACGGAATGTGAACGTAGCTGACACAGTTGGTGGCGTGTTACATACAGGGCTATTACAAATGATTGAAGCGATTTCATAAATTCACTGTAGCTCCATTCATTGACATATGGTCACGACACACTACAGATACGTAGAAAAACTCATAAAGGTTTGTTCTGCTGAAGCCGCACTTCAGGTTTCTGCCGTCAGAGCTCTCGAGAGCGCAGTGAGACAAAATGGCGACAGGAGCCGAGAAAGCGTATGTCGTGCTTGAAATGCACTCACATCAGTCAGTCATAACAGTGCAACGACACTTCAGGACGAAGTTCAACAAAGATCCACCAACTGCTAACTCCATTCGGCGATGGTATGCGCAGTTTAACGCTTCTGGATGCCTCTGTAAGGGGAAATCAACGGGTCGGCCAGCAGTGAGCGAGGAAACGGTTGAACGCGTGCGGGCAAGTTTCACGCGTGTATCTGGACATTCTGGAAAATTGGCTCATGCCACAACTGGAGACCGACAGTGCCGACTTCATCTTTCAACAGGGTGGTGCTCCACCGCACTTCCATCATGATGTTCACCATTTCTTAGACAGGAGATTGGAAAACCGATGGATCGGTCGTGGTGGAGATCATGGTCAGCAATTCATGTCATGGCCTCCACGCTCTCCCGACTTAACCCCATGCGATTTCTTTCTGTGGGGTTATGTGAAAGATTCAGTGTTTAAACCTCATCTACCAAGAAACGTGCCAGAACTGCGAGCTCGCATCAACGATGCTTTCGAACTCATTGATGGGGACATGCTGCGCCGCGTGTGGGAGGAACTTGATTATCGACTTGATGTCTGCCGAATCACTAAAGGGGCACATATCGAACATTTGTGAATGCCTAAAAAAACTTTTTGAGTTTTTGTATGTGTGTGCAAAGCATTTTGAAAATATCTCAAATAATGAAGTTATTGTAGAGCTGTGAAATCGCTTCAATCATTTGTAATAACCCTGTATTTAACTCATAAAATTGTAGATTTAAAAATGTCTGAACGTTACAGAAGGCGGTAGTTATTTCTTACGATTTTATTATATGGACAGCTAACAATAAGAGAATTAGCATTCACGCAGCTTTGAACTTCTCCAGTTTTGATCCAACATAGAGGCCCACTTTCCTGAAACACACGTAAAACAACGTGGCCGTCAAGACTGCAGCGAGTCCCACGACCGCTGCGACATCTAGCAGCAGGTACTGGTACCAGGAGAGGTGGAGCGCGGCAGACCTGAGGTGCAGTGCCCCCCGGTGCCTTATGACGTACTCCACCCAGTTCACCGCCTCCTCCAGCGGCGGCCGGGGGCGGTCCCGGAACAGTGCAGACAGGCGTTTGGCGCGGTCGCGGTACCTGCACATAGGGTTCCAGCTGCAGTTCACTCTACAAACTTCTGTGGCGTTTCAAAGGTGTTTAATTAAGTACACAGGCTACCAAAACAGTCCTCACAGTGTGTCTAAAACGTTTACTGAATGGTATCATAAAAAAAGAAAATAGGAGATACGAGCGAAGGAGCACTACTTGGAATATTATATGATTGGGGGAAAGTCTTGAAGTTTCACTTCATATGTGGAAGGTAAGGAGAAGAATGTGGTCGCACATTGTCAACAAACAAGGAAGAGGTCTGAAACTGATTGGGGTCCGTGTGCAGGTCTCTGTTTGGGTCTGTCGTTTTTCTTGATTTTGTCAGGAATGAGCCTCTAGATATGAGATATGAATCCATAAATTTTCCCATTGAAGATGTCACAAATGTTATTGTCAAAAAGACGTCGAATGTACCGTGGAAGAACTGCTTTACGAATTACTTCACACAAACTTGTCTGTATGTGATTTATTCTACATCTATTTCTACAGGCATACTCCGCAAGCCACCGTACGGTGCGTGGTGGAGGATACGTTGTCCCACTACCAGTCACTTCCCTTCTTGTTCCACCCGCAAATAGATTAGAGGGGAAAACGACTGTCTATACACCTGCTCACGAGTCTGTATCATGTCATGTCATGTAATACAGCCCCAATAAAACTGCTGAACATCATAAGGACACACAAGTACCTGTACTCAAGGTGTGGTGTGTCAGATGTAAATGCACAGTTACAACTTATCACCAGCTATTTTTTTACAATACAAACAATAAACTGAGGTGTTACCTTGTCTTGTCTTTTTATTACGCTGTTCTACAACTGATTGTAATTTTGTAGTGTATATTTGTCCTATTATTATGTATAGTGTCTACATCTACATGACTACTCTACAAGTCACAATTCGATACTTAGTAGAGGGTTCATCGAACCACCTTGAGGCTGTTTTTAGACCGTTCCACTCTCGAAGAGCGCATGGGAAAAATGAACTTTTAAATCTTTCCGTAAGACCGTTGATTTGTCCTATTATGGTACAATGATAATTTCTCCCCATGAAGGCTAGCATCAGTAAAATATTTTCGCATTCAGAAGAGGAAAACGGTGATTGAAATGTTGTGAAAAGATCCTGTAGCAACTACAAACGTCTTTGCTTTGACACCCCAAATCGCTTATCGTATCCGTGACACTCTCTCCCATATTTCGTGACAATCCAAAACGAACTACCCTTCTTTGGACTTTTTCGATGACCTCCGTCAGTCCTACCTGGTTAAGACGCCATACTCCACAGCAGTGCTCTAGCAGAAGATGGACGAACGTAGTAGTAGTGTAGGCAGTTTCTTTTCTAAATCCGCTGCATTTTAAAGCCAAAATGTAACGGATTCCTTTTAATAGTCATGTGGATGACCTCGCACTTTTCCTTACTTAGTTTCAGTTGCCACTTTTCGCACCTTACGGATAAGCTACATTGTCCAAATCATTTTTGAGGTGATTTTGATCTTCTGAGGACTTTACTTGATGGTCAATGACAACCTCGTCTGCAAACAATCTAAGAGGGTTTGCGCAGACTGCCTCCTGAATAGTTTACAATAATTAGGAAGAGCAGTGGGAGTGTAATACGTCATGGAGAATGCCATATGTCACTTTTGTATTACTCGATCACTGTCCGTCGATTTTTTCTAATATGTTTTAGTGACTATCTACACTGAGTGAATCAGGCAGCAACAGCAAATTTTTTGCTTTGGTTTGTTATTCGTAATGTACATCTATTGTTCTTGCCTCTTTGATAAGTCTAAAATCACCTGATGATCAGTTACAATTGAGCTTTTACTGCTGACGCATCATCTCTTTACTACACATATCTTTATTGATGTACAGCTTTTCTGACTGGGCTTTATTAATGACATTGTCATATACGTATATTGATCAGTCAGGACATACGTAATGACCAGTATGTTCACCTTTGACACGGATAACAGCGGTGACGCTTCGTGACATGGAAGCAGTGAGGCCTTGGCAGATCGCTGTAGGGAGTTGACACGACGTATGCACTCACAAGTCAACTAATTCCCGTAAATTCCGGGGAGGAGGGCGATGAGCTCTGGCGCCACGTTCAACCACATCGAAGATGCGTTCGATCGAGTTCAGATCTGGCGAGCTAGGGGGCCAGCACATCATTGGAACTCGCCACTATGCTCCTCGAACCACTCCATGACACTCCTGGCTTTGTGACATGGCGCAATACTTAGATGAAAAATGCCATTGCCGTCGGGAAACAATACTCTTTGGTCGTAATGATGCCTTGCACGAGCTCTACTGGGCCCACGGATTCCATGTCAATGCTCCCAGACTATAAAGGAGCTGCGGCCAGCTTGTCTCCGTCCCGAGGTACAGGTGTCCAGGAGCTGATCCCCTGGAAGAAGAAGGATTCGCGCCTTCCCCTCGGCATGATGATGAAACTATCGTGATTCATGAGGCCGTGCAACGCTCTGCCACTGCGCCAGTGTCCATTACTGAGGGTCATGCGCCCATCTGAGTCGTAGTTGCCGATGTCGTGGTGTTAAGGGGCTCCAGAAAGCCTCAAATTCTTACCGAGCGAGGTGGCGCAGTGGTTAGCACACTGGACTCGCATTCGGGAGGACGACGGTTCAATCCCGTCTCCGGCCATTCTGATTTAGGTTTTCCGTGATTTCCCTAAATCGCTTCAGGCAAATGCCGGGATGGTTCCTGTGAAAGGGCACGGCCGATTTCCTTCCCATCCTTTCCTCACCCGAGCTTGCGCTCCGTCTCTAATGACCTCGTTGTCGACGGGACGTTAAACACTAATCTCCTCCTCCTCCTCAATTCTTACTTTTTTGCGTTTTCTGAATCTGCAGACTATTACCTTTTAATAGATATATAATTTATTCAATTCCGAAGACTACAACTATTTTTAAATTTTTTTTGAAATGTGTTCTACATGGGCGTGACCCACTGTGGCGCTGTTAATCTGCTGTCAAATGGTGTTATTATTAACGTCCGTGTTCATCAGGTACATTTTAGTACCAGCATAGTCTGCCTCATGCAATAATGGAGGTGATAAAACCTATTTTCAGAGACTTAGCAGCACCTGAACTGTTGAAAAAGTGTATTCACGCAAAAACTCAAAACCCCAATGAAAGTGTAAATAGTGTTATATGGTCGAGAATCCCCAAGACTGTATTTGTTGGAATAGAAACACTTCACTTTGGTGTGTATGATGCTGTTGCGACTTTCAATGATGGCAACATTGTAAGGTGCAAGGTATTTAGAAATATGGGAATGAAGATAGGTTCTAACATGGTACGAGCGATGCTTCCTTTAGACAAGGAACGCCTTCGGGCTGCAGACAGGGCTGTAAAGAGTCTAGAAATACAAGCAAGAATAAAGAGAAGGAGGAACAAGAGGAAGCTGGAGGAGGAGTTTGCAGAGGATGAAGATAATCCATCCTATGGACCTGGAATGCACTAAAAAGTTAATCCAATCTTTGTCGCTCGATTCCCAAAACTTTTATTTTCTCATACTAACTACATGTTTTCTAAGGATCTTCCAAACATATTTGTTTCAAACTTTCAGTAAATGTTACACAGTGCCTTCTGCATAATTTAACACAGCCTTTTTCCCAAAAACTGTATATTTTTGAATATATAAATAAAAAATTGCAAAAAAATGTTGTGAATTTTCATTACAATTAAAAAAAATCATCTTTAATAACTGAACTAAAATTTCGTAAAATCCCTGTGTTAAGTTGTAGCCCATATTCCAATAAATAATCTGTAAAAAGTTCAACTTCCTAGCTCAAATACTTTGTGAGGAGAGATGTAATTTATAAGCGTTATTTTAACATTGCAAGTATAAGACGTTCCGGAGCCCCTTAACATTGGCAAATATTGCGTCGTCGGATGGGCAGGCCCATCGTTATCAACGTTCGGTGCACTGTGTGTTCACAGTTTTACTGTGCCCAGTATTAAAGCCTGATGGTAGTTCCGCCACAGTTCGCCGCCCGTCCTGTTTTAGCAGTCTGCCGTGCCTACGACTTTCGACATCTGTAATGAGGGGTGGCCGCCCAACCCCACTACGTCTGGACGTGGTTTCACCTCGGTTTCGCCACGTGTTAAAGACACTCACCACAGCAAACCTCGAACCCCCGACAAGTCGCGTAGCTTCTGAAAAGCTCGTGCCACGCCCCCGGTCCATTACAATCTGTTTTCGGTCAAACTCAGATATATCGCGCACCGTGCGTGTTTCTGACTAGCAGTCATTCCTCGCCAGGTGACCCTGCTGTCGCCTGGACGGGTTTATATCGATAGCAGCCCGATGATCATAACTGGCTGATCTGTGTAGTTATGGCATGACATAATGTGTAAATAATATGTGAATTTTTGTAAGCGTTGTGCTATGCCACATCTTCTACAATGGACTGTGACCTATACATTTTTGGTTGTTTCATATTCTTTTGTTGTATAAAGATACAGTGGTGACGGTTTGTAACCGAAAACGATGGTGGCATTCAGGACATGTAGACAAGTGTGTGTCATGCGGCTCATGAAATACGTAACAAATGTTTTGTTGAAAAATGTTTAATGTTCTGCACATGATCTATATAGTAGGATAATGAGCAGCGACAAAGCGTAACTTTCAGAGAACGGATTAACGCTTAACTGCAACAAAAAGCAATGCACTCAGATTCTGTTGCAGAACTTCCAAAGTTTTAACGTCCCTAAGTGACCAAAGAGTCAGTGGATCGACAATTTTAAATTCATGGGATTGAGGGATGCTGAAAACCTTTCTTGTAGATATCGCTGTCTTGTTTAGAAACTGAACGCTCATATCTTCACCATAAGAATGATCTCCGCCGTGTCTACCACAGAAATGAGAGGCGCTCTGCATCGTGGTGTAGCTTGCTGTCCAGGTTTCGAGAGGGTGCGTTTCTGGATGAGGTATCGAATATATTGCTTCCGCCTACTTATACCTCCCGAGGAGATCACGAATGTAAAGTTAGAGAGATTCGAGCGCGCACGGATGCTTTCCGGCAGTCGTTCTTCCTGCGAACCATACGCGACTGGAACAGGAAAGGGAGGTAATGACAGTGGCACGTAAAGTGCCCTTGCCACACACCGTTGGGTGGCTTGCGGAGTATAAATGTAGATGTAGATGTAAATTTTGGTTATTTTCACCCTGTTATCACCCGGAGAGTCATCTTTCGGATTAGCTTTGTGTAGTCAAGAACAGGGGCGATTCTAGAAGTCGGTCAAGGGCCGGAGCTAATGGGGGGAATGGGGGGGGGGGGGGAGTTGGGGGAATGGAATATCGATTAACAAAAGGAGAGTTGGGGTGCTCCACCGACAAACTGGTAAAATTTGGTGTTGCTTAAAGTAGTTTTTTGAAACCGTTTTGGAGTTCAGGGTAATAACGTGTCTACAGAATGTGTGTGTCCGGGAAAATAATACGATTTGACACAGATTTCAGGCGATTTCGAAATTTTTGCCTGGGGTCAGCAGTTTAAGTGTTGGTAGGTATACCTGGCATATTGAGCGTTCTTGATTATTGTAAGTGGTACTCGTACATTAAATGTCACACACTGAGACATGCAGAGAGGAGTCGGCAGACGTTGACTGGGCATACCAGCTGCGCCTCACCTGGTGCCGTTGACGAGGGAGCGCAGCGCCGCCCTAAGCGACTGCGCCGTCATGTGGTGGTAGTCCTGCTGGATGGCGACCCCCAGAGTCTGCATGCGTCTCACGGTGAGCCTCTGGTCGGCGAAGAGCGGGACGCCCAGCAGCGGCACCCCGTGGTGGACGGCCTCCAGCACGCTGTGCATACCGCCGTGCGTGACGAAGGCTCGCACGCTGCGGTGCGCTGTCGGGAGGGGATTGCGTTAGTTAGACGCACCACCAGCAGACAGCTCTGTCTACCAGTAGCAACACACACACAGACACTGACGAATCAAAACGTTATGACCACCTGCTCCACGGCGTGTTGGGCCACCTTTGGAATGCAGTACAGCAGTGAATCTGGAACACACGGATTCGCCAAATTTCTCGTAGCTTTCGGGAGGTATATGACGCTAGATGCTTACGAAGACGTCTCGCAACTTCCGAAAGTCGCGAGTCGGTGGTTTGTCGGCGTCGAGCTGGCATCAAAAGCCTTGAAGATCATGTCAAGATAATGTGGTGCCAAAGACGTTCAGTATAACACTACTGAAACTACGGTAGCACAGTTCTGGCCTTGGGACATGGAGAGTTATCCTGGTGGAATATGCCATCGCCATAGGTGGGGAGGGGGGGGGGGGGACATCGAGAATGAAGGAGCGGAGGTGGTCCACAATATTGTTCATGTAAACTATAGCTGTCATAGCGTTATCGATAACTATCACATGGGCCATAGAGACCCACGTGAATGTAATCCATATCATAATTCTCCAGCACAGGCCTGTAAGATGTGCCACGGTGCGTGTTTTGATGAGCCGTTCGTCTGGATTACGGCGTATCCAGAGAAGAGCACCGACATGGTGTGAAAGATCGGACTGGGCGACACCTTTTCACTGATCCACATTTCAATCTCGGAAAATCTCGTCCGCACTTCAACAGTAATTGACGATGGCGTTGGGTGTTCATTGGAACACGTAGGGAACCCCGTGGTCGACTGTAGACCTGCACTGTGTTGTCAGATGTGCCACATATCACCACCTCAGTGAACGGCAAGTTTCGTATTTCCGCTCCCTGTGATGAGCCGTAAACGTCCAGCATGTTGTCGCCTACTCGTGGTTTCGGTGTCCTTCATCCACTTCTCACAGATGTTCACGACAGTAGCAAGCGAACGGCAGACCAGCTTCGTCGTCTCCGAGACACTCGTTCCCATGCCCTTGGCAATGTGTCCTTTCTCACGGTCACTTATAGCAACGGATATCCCCATTTTCGGGTTCTATCGTCGCTGAATGAATTTCCGTTCGTCTCTGCTCATCTGATATGTTTTTCCTGCTGCGGCACCAGGTTGCATACAATCTCGCAGTGCACAGTGGTCATAATGTTTTATATCATCAGTGTACGACGGCCATTCGATAATTAAAGAGACAAATTGGTCTAGGAAAAAACTGTTAGTAGGGCAATTTCGGTAACTTTATGGCTTTAAGTTGGCATCACTGGGACGAGCCCTATCAGCTGATGTATCAAAATTGTTTTGTTTATAACATCAAAAATACATTTCAAGATGGCGAGTCCGCTTGAAACGTCCTCATTAGATGAACAACGATCTGTTATTCGTTTTTTACTTGCTGAAAGGGAGAAACCAGTGAATATATACTGTAGAATGTCTAACGTTTATGGTGAAGGCTGTATGAAGTGCGCAAATTTTTACAAGTTGCTAGAGCAGTTCAGAAATGGTCTCGACTCAGTGACTGACGAACACCGTTCTGGCCGACCAGTTTCAAAGCCATCACTTGAAAACTGAATTAATGACATTATTCTAGCTGACCGCGGTGTGACTGTGGAAATGATAGTTGATAAGGTTCACATTAGTAGTGCTACAGTTCATAACATTATCCGTAACAAGCTGAAGTACCGTAAAATATGTGTAAGATGGGTCCCAAAGGAATTGATTCGGCTACGTAAGGAAACAAGGTTGAGTGTTTGCACTGAGCTAAAGGAACGTTATGAAAGAGAAGGCGAGCACTTCCTCAAGAAAATTTTAACTTTTGATTAAACTTGGGATCACTGTTATGAGCCAGAATCAAAAAGACAAAGCATGAAGTGAGAGCACACCATCTCACCTCCCAAGAAACCATTCAAAACACAAGCATCATATTGATGTTGACTGTGTTTTGGGATGCTGAAAGTCCAGTTTTTTGTGATTATCTCGAAAAGCAGCGTACAGTGAACAGCCAATACTTGTCGGATTTGCTTTTAAACAAGGTGAAGCCAGCCATGAGAGGGAGACGTAGTGGATCTCAGAGGAGATGTATGATTCTACAGCAAGACAACGCACGTCGTCATATCGCTCAAGTAACCCCTGGAATCATTGACAAAATGGGCTGGGACGTAGTGTCTCATCCCCCTTACAGTTCTCATTTAGGACCTAGTGATTTAAAATTTTCTGGTGCATTGTAGGAAGCATTACGTGGACAGAGGTTCCAGGTCACCAAGGACGTGAAACACTTTGTGGGAAATTGGTTCGAACGTCAACATAAAGAGTTCTTTGCAGTCGGAATAAATAATCTTGTAGCACGCTGGAACAAGTGCATAAATGTTCAAGGGAGTTATGTTGCAAAGCAGAAAAAGTATTGTTTTGTAAAACTAAGCTCCTTTTGCTCCAGACCAGTTTGTTTCTTTAATTATTGAATGACCCTCGTATGGGCCCATAAATTGAGAGTTCGTGATTCATAAACAAAAGATTGCGTAACATTCCATGGTCGAATATAGTGTGATCAGACAACATGCACATAGCATGGCTGTACGGTACCTCCCCATGTTTCTGTAGTAGTCAGTGTGGACCGAGGTCTGTACTTCTCAGAGTGATTTGTACATTTGTTAAGCGCTATTCTAGCTTTAACGAACGCTGAAAGGAGAGTGAATATAGTTAGTGGACACTGCACATGGCCTGTTCGCCGGCAGGCAGCAGGAGTGGAGTCAGGAGATGACTGGCGCCTGCAGCACTACTCGACAGCTGTGGAGGATACTGACAGGGGGACGAGAGACTCGTAATTGGGTTATCGATGGATCTCTTCTTCGAATCTCTTTAAAGACTTATTTTTCGATTCATTTTTTCTGTTCAGTTCGAATACCAACATCATTTAAATGTAAAATGTGGCAAATACATACCAATTAACACCAATATAATTATTTTTATGAAATAATGCATGTGTGCTTGTTCCTGATTACATATCACATACAAATTGCACTTTTTATTGCAAATATTATCTCTTAATTATCTATATTTTATAGAAAACTGTTAATAAATTTGTAATTGTTTTCAATTTAAATGATCTCTGTTAACAACCGGTAATTAAGAATTTATATTTGCACTACATGTGTGATGTAACTATAAACAAGAAGACATGCATTTTTCATAAGAAATGATGTTTAGATATGTGTTACTTACTTATATTCAATGAATTTTGTATTTAAGTGATGCATATATTCGAACTGAAAGAAAAAATACCATAGCGAGATTCGAATCAACGATTCATTGACTACGCCGTACGAACCACACAGCCCGTCGTGAAAAATTGCCTAAAGTTAGCGAATTAAAGTTCTTCGGAAATATTCAAAGTCGATTTGTTCGGGAAATTTTGAGAGCTCCATCGTACTCTTTTGGGTGGGTGATGCCTCAGTTTCGAACTTCACGTACCAAAAATATAAAAAACTACAAAATCCCGATAGTCAGGTGGTCTCCTTGTGAGATGAATGTTGCAGCCTGAAACCAGCACCACGCACTGCCGCTCCTGCTGGTCATTCGACACACACTGTGATGGATAACGTTGTCGCATGTCGTGCTGAATGGCCTGAAACACGCTGAGGTAAGTTGGTGTGTATCGTGTAATGTCAGCTGGGTGCATCACGCCGTGTATTGCTATTCTGTATACCTCTGACATAGGGTAACGTCGCCCAGTATATGCCATGGACGTTTTGCCGAAATACTTTGCTCCTGTATCACTGTGCAGTCGGACAGAAAGATTCCGGAAAGGACCTGTGTTATTTCGTTTATCTTGCAGATACCTCAACTTGTTTTCGGATGGAATACTCTTGGCTGGGTAAGAGAGCTGACGGAGTTACAATCGTACTACCCTGATATACAACATTTTTTGTTGATAATGTTCAGCTGTTACGACATACCTTAGAAATGATATTATGTAACAAAATAAGGTACTGTTCATATTTTTTTTAATGTGCGACGGGTTTGGATCAGAGACCACTTCCCACCTTCTGTTGTACAATCTGTATGAATCATCATCATCATCATCATCATTTATTGCATTAACCGGCCTTTAAGGCCTGTAACAGAGAATCAAAAGAAATAATGACAATACTGCATGAATAAACGAAAACGGCACGACGTAAGAAATTATAAACCAAATTACAAAAAGTTCAATAAAAATATTGGTTAGTGAGTCACAACAGAGGGGATGTCTACACAGCCCGTCTCTGGCTTCCTCTTCTAAGACTGTCGTCTCCACTTGCTTAAGGACTGTCAACACTCGGTTCTTCCATAGCGTCCTTGGACGTCCTCTTGGGCGTTTCCAGGAGGCTGAGAATCGAGGACTCGGTATGGAAGGAATCTGTCAGCTCGAAGGATGTGGCCAAACCACTGTAGCCATTTGTGCTCTAGTATTCGGCCAGTGTATAACCATATAAAAACAGTCTGTTCTACTGTCATGTTCCTCCCTCGGGCATGGGTGTATGCGTTGTTCTTAGCATAAGTTAGTTTAAGTAGTGTTTAAGTGATTTCAGCAGTTTGGTCCCTTAGGAATTAACACACAGTTGAACATTTTTTATTGCCATGTACACCTGAATCTTTATGTACTGTGAAAGAACATGCTATTAGCGTTTATTATTAGTTGATGATCTTTGTCGTTACTTCACTTTTATTCGTCAGTATGGATCCCGGGTACTCGAGTTCTTGAAATCGCTCAATGGTATGCTTGTCAGCAACAGTGGAAGGAAGGAGAGCTTGACGGCATGGTAAGAGGAGATATTTGATCTTTTACCACCAGTACAGATATCTTCGCTTTGTGGAGCAATCGTGAAGTATTAACACCTACTTCCTCCACGATGTCACCAAGAATCACAACATCGTCAGCAAACGCCAGGATTATGTCTACCACCGCCATCTCTGATCCTCTGAATTGATCAGTGTCACGCCTTTCTTTTTATCCAAGACAATGCCGAATAGTATTATACTAAAAATGGAAGCGACATTTACAGCGTGAGATAACAACAAGCGTTACATATATACGAAAAAAAAGGACAGTGTGAAAAATGTAATAATGGCGGATAGTGTTTTGCAATGCAGAGCTAGGTGGATGTAGTATTACTTGTAGATAACCATCCAAGTTATACAAAGCATTTAGCGCCAACAAATCATGAACAGCTGTTAGCGTAAAACATCGTTAACCTATAAATGCCGTAGACGTAGTTGAAAGCAACCTAATGATTAGCTGTACCTATACAACATGTACTACAGATTTCCGATTTATTTTCTAGTTTTTCAGATCGATTCGTTCAAGTAAGACTTTGTTGTTTTTAGTATAATGCCAATAAATTACAAGGTCTTTCGTGAGGTCCACTTATGTACAACACTAAAACAATTTTCCACTTCATGCTTCTCATCCCTTGAACGTGTAGCGAGGGTAGACGGATTGCTTTTGTGTTACAAAGTTCTTTGCACCTTATTCATATTTTTCTACCTGTTCGTCCAGTGTAACACGTATGTCATATCAGTTGATAGTGGGGTACTGGCTCATATTTATACCCTATATTCGAGTCAACCGTGTTTTCAGTCCGAAAACTAATTTTTAATCATGTTTTACGAAATATGTAGCTAATTTATCAGGTATTCGCTTGATATGTGGTAAGGCGGAAAATAAATAAGGAAAAGGAAAATTGAGAGTATAAGATAAGTAGGAGAAAAATTACATTAATTAATGAAGAAGGGGGAAAAGTGAGCAAAATATTCCATCTTACCACGTATCACGCAAATACATGTTCATTCGTTGCTAGACTCTGCAACAAAAATAAAGGATCACATTTTCGAAACCCGTAATTGTGTCCAGTTCCGACACATAGGATCAAAATTAGGCGTAAAGATGTCTACAACCTTCCTCTGTAATGATGCAAAAGCGCGGCGTTTTGCAATGTTACCCTCGGGTTCGGCGGCGCTTCAAAGAGCAAGGTGTTCGAAACATCCGAAGCGAAGGCCACACCTCAGAAGTTAGTGTAAGCTGTACAGTGGGTTAATCATGTCGTATCCCCTCTTCCCCACTTTTCACCCCGTTTTATGACGCCTCCTGTTGTTCAGCGGACTGCGAAGTGTTGATTTCTACAGTAAAATGTGTGGGAATCAATGCCACAGGGGAAACGGTCGCCCTTTGAACCCCCCGCCACTTCCGCGAGGCGTCTCCGTGTCTCTTCTGAGCGAAGGTGTGACTGAAATGTATCCCACAGGAGCCCATCAAAACCGCGTGATTTCGTTGGTGGGTGTCGCGATTCTGCTCTCGATCGCAGAGGCGTCAAAAGAAGTGGTAACATATGGGTAAGAGGGTGATGTGACCACCTTCCCACAGTATGACACGCCCACAGTGGCGTCGGGCAGAATTGTGGTGAAACGTGGTGCCAATGCGACATCACTAACCCACCTTGCAGCTCACAGGAACGTCTGAGCTGCGGCCTTTTTATTGGGCTGTCTGAAGCGTCGCCGAGCGTGACGTGGCAGGGCGCCACGCTTTTGCATTTCTCAGGAGGGTTTTAAGCACATTAGGCCTAATATCGAACTTTTTCATCTGCATGGGAGACAATTACGGCCCTTCGAAAAAGTGATTCTCTAATTTTGTCACGTAGTGTACCTCTGCGGCAAGACCAAACAGAACAGTGAAACATGTTAGTGCGTAGAGCATTTCTCTAGTTTATGATTTGCAAGACGCACCATGGTGTATGTAGAGTGTTTTTCTAGGGAATGCTCATATCAGAATATACGAGGGCAGTTCAATAAGTAATGCAACACATTTCTTTTCTCGGCCAATTTTGGTTGAAAAAACCGGAAATTTCTTGTGGAATATTTTCAAACATTCTCGCTTCGTCTCGTATAGTTTCATTGACTTCCGACAGGTGGCAGCGCTGTACGGAGCTGTTAAAATGGCGTCTGTAACGGATGTGCGTTGCAAACAACGGGCAGTGATCGAGTTTCTTTTGGCGGAAAACCAGGGCATCTCAGATATTCATAGGCGATTGCAGAATGTCTACGGTGATCTGGCAGTGGACAAAAGCACGGTGAGTCGTTGGGCAAAGCGTGTGTCATCATCGCCGCTAGGGCAAGCAAGACTGTCTGATCTCCCGCGTGCGGGCCGGCCGTGCACAGCTGTGACTCCTGCAATGGCGAAGAGTGCGAACACACTCGTTCGAGATGATCGACGGATCACCATCAAACTACTCAGTGCTCAACTTGACATCTCTGTTGGTAGTGCTGTCACAATTGTTCACCAGTTGGGATATTCAAAGGTTTGTTCCCGCTGGGTCCCTCGTTGTCTAACCGAACACCATAAAGAGCAAAGGAGAACCATCTGTGCGGAATTGCTTGCTCGTCATGTGGCTGAGGGTGACAATTTCTTGTCAAAGATTGTTACAGGCGATGAAACATGGGTTCATCACTTCGAATCTGAAACAAAACGGCAATCAATGGAGTGGCGCCACACCCACTCCCCTACCAAGAAAAAGTTTAAAGCCATACCCTCAGCCAGTCAAGTCTCGGTTACAGTCTTCTGGGACGCTGAAGGGGTTATTCTGTTCGATGTCCTTCCCCATGGTCAAATGATCAACTCTGAAGTGTATTGTGCTACTCTTCAGAAATTGAAGAAACGACTTCAGCGTGTTCGTAGGCACAAAAATCTGAACGAACTTCTCCTTCTTCATGACAACGCAAGACCTCACACAAGTCTTCGCACCCGAGAGGAGCTCACAAAACTTCAGTGGACTGTTCTTCCTCATGCACCCTACAGCCCCGATCTCGCACCGTCGGATTTCCATATGTTTGGCCCAATGAAGGACGCAATCCGTGGGAGGCACTACGCGGATGATGAAGAAGTTATTGATGCAGTACGACGTTGGCTCCGACATCGACCAGTGGAATGGTACCGTGCAGGCATACAGGCCCTCATTTCAAGGTGGCGCAAGGCCGTAGCATTGAATGGAGATTACGTTGAAAAATAGTGTTGTGTAGCTAAAAGATAACCTGGTGTATTTCAATGCTGAATAAAACAACCCCTGTTTCAGAAAAAAAATGTGTTGCATTACTTATTGAACTGCCCTCGTGCAAAACTCATCTGCTCCCTGATACTGCATTAAATTGGTCCGTGCCTGCAAATAGGCAACCCAACGAGCACATTTCCAGAGAGGGCTGATGCCGCGCCAGTATTACATAATGTTTTTTCTCGACTGCAGCTGAATAGTTTACGAAATTATCGTAACCAGCAGAGCGCGTAGTGAGCGACTGACCCAGTATGTCGACCTGGGGCAGCCACCTGCTGGCCCTCACGTTGCCAGGCAGCCGCACGCCGGCCGGCAGCTGGGAGGCGTCGCAGCGCAGCAGGACGCGCTGCTCCAGGCTGGACAGCGCCTCCAGGACGGCGCGCATCTTGTCCAGCGGCAGCGTGTGGAACGGAATCAGGCTGCCGAACGACACGTACACCGCGCCCTCTCTAGACCCAGACAGGAACTGCTCCATGTCCTGCGAACAGACAACGGCTCATATGAAACTTCCTGGTAGATTAAAACTGTGTGCCGGACCGAGACTCGAACTCGGGACCTTTGCCTTTCGTGGGTAAGTGCTCTACCAACTGAGTTACCCAAGCACGTTTCACGCCCCGTACTCACGGCTGCAGAGTGAAAATCTCATTCTGGAAACATCCCCCAGGCTGTGGCTAAGCTATGTCTCCGCAATATCCATTCCTTCAGGAGTGCTAGTTCTGCAAGGTTCACAGGAGAGCTTCTGTAAAGTTTGCAAGGTAGGAGACGAGTTACTGGCAAAAGTAAAGCTGTGAGTACGGGGCTTGAATCGTGCTTGGGTAGCTCAGTTGGTAGAGCACTTGCCGCGAAAGGCTAAGATCCCGAGTTCGAATCTCGGTCCGGCACACAGTTTTAATCTGCCAGGAAGTTTCATATTAGCGCATACTCTGCTGCATACTGAAAATCTGATTCTCGACAACGGCTGTCCATACACACCCCACATTGCGGCCACACAGCTAACGATTTCAGACCCCGTGTCTAGACTCCTTCCTTTGCCTTACGAGAAGACGACGTGTGGAGCGAAGTAAAAGGCCCTGTCCCTTATATGCAGAGTGTGTCAAAGATGTTGGGTCAAAATTATAGAAACAGTAGACAAGCAGACGAGTAGTTCTTCACTGGATCGCGGCGTATTTTATCTCCTCCTTACTTCGTCTCAGCCTGTTCCTCTCGAATAGTACAGAGGCGGTGTCGGAGCTTAACGTCCGATAGTCGGATCGCTATAAAATGTGTCACATCTCTTCACTCACTGGGACACTATGGAGAATTTTGGAACTCAGTACAGTGTGTTGGTGCAAAGCCTGGTGATCAGAAACTTTACACCAAGATGTCGCCTCCACTCGCCGGGCAAATTGTAGTGATGAATATCTCTTACATCACCAGCAGTCCAACGACGTACCTCGGAGCCAAGCGCCACAGCATAGTTGTGGATCAGCAATCTCATCTGCCGGGGAGGATTGCCGGATATACGTAAAGAGTGCCGCGGCTAGATCAGCGACGGTATGTTGCCTTCTAACGCAGGAATGCCACCGTAGCATGTACATTTTGCTGTTCGCGGAACATATAAATGCTGAAATAAAATGTTTCGTGTGATGGGGAGTAGCTCTTAGCGTTATAATCAATATTGATACTGTTAGGTACATATTATGTACCATATCTAAAACATGGCTAGTCCAATGCTTCTACACACGCTGTTGTCTCGCAGATTCCGTGACAATACTGCAAGGGAGCAGTTTAATACTTCTGTTCATTCCGTTCTCTCCCCCGTACAGCTTTTTCCTTTCAATATTTATTATACAGTTGATTTCGGAATACTTAAATCACAACCGTAAGCACTTATGTAGGCTCTGCCAATAACCTGACTCGAAAGCAGAGTGCCTAATCTACATCTACATTTGTTGTTGTTGTTGTGGTCTTCAGTCCTGAGACTGGTTTGATGCAGCTCTCCATGCTACTCTATCCTGTGCAAGCTTCTTCATCTCCCAGTATCTACTGCAACCTACATCCTTCTGAATCTGTTTAGTGTATTCATCTCTTGGTCTCCCTCTACGATTTTTACCCTCCACACTGCCCTCCAATGCTAAATTTGTGATCCCTTGATGCCTCAAAACATGTCCTACCAACCGATCCCTTCTTCTAGTCAAGTTGTGCCACAAACTTCTCTTCTCCCCAATCCTATTCAGTACCTCCTCCTTAGTTACGTGATCTACCCACCTTATCTTCAGCATTCTTCTGTAGCACCACATTTCGAAAGCTTCTATTCTCTTCTTGTCCAAACTAGTTATCCTCCATGTTTCACTTCCATACATGGCTACACTCCATACAAATACTTTCAGAAATGACTTCCTGACACTTAAGTCTATACCCGATGTTAACAAATTCCTCTTCTTGAGAAACGCTTTCCTTGCCATTGCCAGTCTACATTTTATATCCTCTCTACTTCGACCATCATCGGTTATTTTACTCCCTAAATAGCAAAACTCCTTTACTACTTTAAGTGTCTCATTTCCTAATCTAATTCCCTCAGCATCACCCGACTTAATTTGACTACATTCCATTATCCTCATTTTACTTTTGTTGATGTTCATCTTATATCCTCCTTTCAAGACACTGTCCATTCCGTTCAACTGCTCTTCCAAGTCCTTTGCTGTCTCTGACAGAATTACAATGTCATCGGCGAACCTCAAAGTTTTTACTTCTTCTCCATGAATTTTAATACCTACTCCGAATTTTTCTTTTGTTTCCTTTACTGCTTGCTCAATATACAGATTGAATAACATCGGGGAGAGGCTACAACGCAGTCTTACACCTTTCCCAACCACTGCTTCCCTTTCATGCCCCTCGACTCTTATAACTGCCATCTGGTTTCTGTACAAACTGTAAATAGCCTTTCGCTCCCTGTATTTTACCCCTGCCACCTTCAGAATTTGAAAGAGAGTATTCCAGTCAACATTGTCAAAAGCTTTCTCTAAGTCTACAAATGCTAGAAACGTAGGTTTGCCTTTTCTTAATCTTTTTTCTAAGATAAGTCGTAAGGTCAGTATTGCCTCACGTGTTCCAACATTTCTACGGAATCCAAACTGATCTTCCCCGAGGTCGGCTTCTACCAGTTTTTCCATTCGTCTGTAAAGAATTCGCGTTAGTATTTTGCAGCTGTGACTTATTAAACTGATAGTTCGGTAATTTTCACATCTGTCAACACCTGCTTTCTTTGGAATTGGAATTATTATATTCTTCTTGAAGTCTGAGGGTATTTCGCCTGTCTCATACATCATGCTCACCAGATGGTAGAGTTTTGTCATGACTGGCTCTCCCGAGGCCATCAGTAGCTCAAATGGAATGTTGTCTACTCCCGGGGCCTTGTTTCGACTCAGGTCTTTCAGTGCTCTGTCAAACTCTTCACGCAGTATCTTATCTCCCATTTCGTCTTCATCTACATCCTCTTCCATTTCCATAATACTGTCCTCAAGTACATCGCCCTTGTATAAACCCTCTATATTTATACTCTGCAAACCATTATGGAGTTTATGGTAGTGAGTTCTTCCATAGCCCTCTCTACACAAGACGGAGCTTTCTATACAACACCGAGCAGCTATCAAATAAATAGCCGGGCTGGAAGTATGGACGCCTCGTTGTACATAAAATACAAAACTGTTTCATTCTCTATTACATGCAATTGCACGTTTAATACATGCACACGAGGCAGATGTAATGTTAACAAGTGTCGAAAATTATGGTGCACGAAAGTTAAACATTCTGTAGCTGTCAAGTATAGCGCAGAATGTATGGTATAAATAATTTTTTCGCGGCAACAAAGACGATGAGAAATTGCTATCATGTATTAAATGTATGACGCACAAAGTCGTTTGTAAGGTTATTATACTATCGCTTAATTCAAGGGAATTTCATTATTTCCTCGCTGTAAACAGTAACATGTGATGTAAGGTGTCCTAAAACTAATGCAGTCAAAACTTTCCAAAAATTAATTACGTCCAGTCTTTTTATAAGAAAACCTTAGCTATCACCTATGTTTCAGCTATCAGTTATGCTGCCATTATTTGTAACAGTTAGCCACAAATTGTTTTTCCATTAGAAACTTTCTTCGGAGGTATAAAATAATTATGACAAACAGCACCTTCAAACTGAAAATAAATGTGCGCACAGTTCTAGAACATTTGCCACATTTAGCAAAATATTTACTACACGTACGAAATTTATGTTACGTACACAGGAAGTTGTGTTCTAGCTGCTGAGACAGTTGTTGTCGGAGATAAACATTGTGCTGTCAATATAATCCTCAAATGTGATGCGCTCTATTCCTAAAAGTGACACACCGTCGCCTGCGGCCTAGCCACCTGCCAAACAGCGGAGTACTGCGGGTTGCCAGTCTCTGTAAGACGACAACACAACTGCAGGGGACCCCCTGTCCAGTAGTAAACTCATTGCTGGAGCAGCAAAGAAAGAAGAAGTAGGCCAAAAGGCAGGATAGTCAGAAACGTATGGCTATAACAAAAAAGAAAGGAAACAGAGGAGATTGATTCTGATTCTGACATCTCATTGAAGAGTAATGACAGCATGGATGATGTCGACCTCTTTGGAGAATCCATTCCAGGTCCAATTGTAATGGCTGATCTAGCAGATGTTGGTGGAGGTAAAATTTCGAGGAGGATAGAGCAATTCATACAACTTCAGATACGTCTGGAAAATGACCTAGAAGCTATGGCTACAGTGTCTGCGGACAAGAACAAAATAGTTTTTAAATTAAATGAAAAGCCATTTCTCTTACTAATAAGGATAATGTGGTAGGGGGGTCGCCAATTCCTCATGAATTCCACCTGAATAAATAAGCCACTGGATTGTCACTACTGCAGTGAAAAGTGACTCATTTTATTTCTGTGTTATAGTTATGTTCTTTTGTTCTTTCTTATTTTTTTGCTTGGGTATTAACATTCTCGTTTTATTTCTTAATTGAGTATACAAAGTCATACCATGTTTCGAATATTTCTAAAAAGAGACTTCTTTTATAATATTGTATATTCAGATAAATATTAGAATGTGGTATTAACAAAAGTTAGTACCGATGCTGAAATGATAAACACGAATATTATGCCATACAAGAAACAAGAATGGATCAACCATTTGAGAAAATATCAAGGAAATAATACAATATGTATACAATGTGTTACACATATGAAAACCCTAATTTCTCGAATACACTGGCTGAAGAACTGGAACCTGAAGTTTGCTCCGTTACGTTCTTGGACTTACTCATAATTTCCATTTTACGGGTTATGCCCTTCTTCTGTTATTTCTCTTTGTCTTTCTATTAATACCATGTTTGCTTTTTTCAACAACTCTCGGTTCTTCACTACAGCCGCATGATCTCTCCCACTTTTGCTAGGCGCATCTTCTGATAAGCTCCCACCAGGGAATGCACGCCGAGGTTCATAACTATTGGATAAGGTTCGCCCTTCAGCAGTTTCATTGCTACATTCAGAGCAGTTATCATCGAAGTTGCTTGAAAGCATCAAATTATCTTCGGACGTATCATTGTCGGTAACTCCAGCTAACCCCTCGAAACTTATGGGATCATATCAACAACCATTCAGAGCAATCGAAGTTGCTTGAAAGTATCACATTATCTTCAGACGTATTGAAACATCCCCTTAGAATAATTTTATACACGACTGTGCTTAAACTGACACACAATGTTTTTAGCGCAACGCAATCTGACTATCAAAGATCCCTGCAAAAGAATGGCCCTGAGTAACATTAAACTATACCTTTCAGAAATCACTTACCTCACAAAAATCTTCATTACTCGAACTACTGCAATACAGCGAGCGCCACTACTGCCAGCTAAATAAAAGATTCAAACTACGGAAGGTACTAACTACTGATAGGGATAGTTAGTAAATGAAAGATTTTAATAGAGAACAAACAATGTATTTACCTTAATATCATCAAAAGTCATAATATATGTAATTTCAAAACTCCGCCATTTCCTTCCACACATCCACCACTGCTGGCGGTTCACCTCTAACTGCGCAACGCTACGCGCTGTTCACATCCAGCTGCCGCTGCCCAACACTACAATGGCAGACAACAATGCAAACTAGCCACAGACTGCACACAGCACAGCCAGTGATTTTCATATAGAGCGCTACGTAACGTTGCCAATAAGAAAACATAAACAGCCTACTTACAGTATCATTGTCGGTAACTCCAGCTATCCCCTCGAAACTTATGGGATCATATCAACAAGCATTTGGTTTATATCGTCGATCTTCGTCTCACCTGCTCCGCCGCCAGTTTGAAATTGTTCTCGATTACATTTAGCTTTCATTTGCTTTGCTTTCGCTTTCATGTCCTTCCACATTACTTTAAGCTGCTCTTGTGATTTTTGTGTAAGAGGTTCTGCGTTGTATTCAACGTGTATTTTTCCCAAGCATCCTTTTTCCTTTTTAGCATGTTCACACCGTGCTTTTTGTATTCAATGGTAGTTATGTACTTTTTCATTATTTCAGCAAACCGCTCTTTTTCATTTTCTGGTATGTTTTTTGAACATTTATTGGCTACCTCCATGTTGCTGCTAGCTCGTATCTCAAACTGGCTCTTACGTTAATACGTGTCACCAACCAACAGTAAACGTTGGTAGTTGTAGATGGCGGGGCTAACAATAAATTCATCCATTAATATCACGTTTCTGTTTCATAATACACAAATCATATCATTAATTAGTACAACAGCATTTAGGTTTTACAATTTCAATAATTCAATTTAATAATACTTTCTAGCTTCTAAAATTATAGCGATCAACATAAATTACGCAAAAGATGATGCAATAATGTCTGCCAACAATCAATATTTTCCGAGAGGGAATGTAATGCACGTGTCAGCATTGTGCAGAAATGGCTTACATCTTGAGTAATAAAGGCTTTACTATTTTAGTTACAACTAAAGAAGTAGATAGAAATTGAGCTCTTCAACAATTATTAAAAGAGTATATTACCACAGAAGTAATTTACTAAAGTAGTTCAGACTAAAGATGTAGGAGTTACTAAAAGAGTAATTTATACTAGTTTGGGCGCTCGCCACCCTAAGTGTCTCATTTCTTAACCTAATATCCTTAGCACCACTTGAGTTAATTCGACTACATTCCATTATCCTCGTTTTGCTTTTATGAATGTTCATCTCATATACTCCTTTCAAGACACTGTCCATTCCGTTCAGTTGCTCTTCGAACTTTTTTGCTGTCTCTGGCAGAATATCGGCTGCAACACTGTCTCACACCCTTCTCAACCACTGCTTCTCTTTCACGTCCTTCGACTCTTATAACTGCGGTCTGGTTTCTGTACAAATTTTAAATAGCCTTTCGCTCTCTATGTTTCACTCCTGCCACCTTCAGACTTTGAAAGGAAGTGTTCCATTATGATCTGCATACAGTACTGAAATGCCTTCAGTAATTATAAATTAATTATGAACAATATGGCCACACAAATGAAGAATTTGTTTGTATGTAAGTCGAGCAGTTAGAAAAAAGAGTAAACACTGTCGTCATCTTACATGGTCGACCAACATATTTTAGAACGTCCTACGTATAAGTGTCATTTGTGTTCAGACTCGTAAGCGTGACTGATACGTGTCCTTGAAGTGTGGTTTTCTGTTTGCGTTGTTACAGAATGAAAGGTAGACGGAGTCACTGGGAAAGGATGTAAGTCGGTTCCAGCCGTTAAAATAGAATAAAAATTATTTTAAGATACGGAGCAGTGTCTGTTGTATCACTCTGCAGTTTACGTCTCCGTAAATCCGTGCTTAAGTGCACAGTCGATGTCTGAAGGTTAAAGAATCGAAAAGACTACAGAAGGAGAAGTCGCCGAGGAACCAGTACTGCGCAAAAGATGGTCATTTTTTGCATACCACAAACTCTGCGCTTAACATCTTGCTGATTTTTTATACTTGCAAAACGAGAAACAGCAGGTCGTGTTAGTTCAGTTCAGCGTTTTGCTTGGTTCTTCCATCACCTCTACAACATTTCGTCTTGATGTGGAACGTATCCTTAGAGTTATTAATAAAATACATTTTTTCTGCGAAAACATGACTAAATGCTCACAATTTTCAAAACTGGATTTGTTGTTATCATCTTAATCCATAACGAAATTTTTGGAACCATGGCTCTTGATATTCGGCTACTCAAGTGCAGAGACACCGAAAATAATGTAATGTGCCAACATGTCGCTTTTGTATACTGTTACATTCTGCTGTTTTTAATCATTTCATAGAATTATCTTGAAGAGTACTTCACTTTTCCAGTGAAAATGTTGTATCTGAGAAGTCACATTTAAAGAAAGTGAGCTGAGTTTGGGCTTATACATGTTCATGATTAAAAACAGCCTGATGCATACGTTTTTTCATCTGCCTCCAGTGTGTCCTCCAACTTTCTTTTGCAACATCGAGCTAACTGATTGTATTTTTGCCATTATTGTCACAGATCTTTCAGCATCTTGCACTCTACAGTTGTCACAATGGCGAAGACCTGAGACCATGTTCTCCACAGAAATAATTCCTAATTTTTATAACACCTAACGCTTGGCAAATTTACACAGTTTTAAGTGGGAACAGCATCATGGACATAACAATAATGAATCCTAGAGCTCCAAAGCTACAGGCCTAACCAAAAATCCATAAATCTTAAGCCCCTTTCAGAACGATTTTGCTATGAAATATCCAGGCTACGAAGTTAAGAGAAATGTACATTAAATTTTAAAAAAGTAATACAAAATTCATACCTCTTTTTTCAATGAATCGTTACCAACAAATACAAAGCATCAAAAACTCCAGATTCCACTAAGTGCAAAGTTTGTCTCCCTAGACATATTAAAGCTACACAGCACATACCCCATCAAAGAATCCATTGATATAAATAAATATAACGGAATAGTATTTCCATAGTACAACTACAGTATACAGAGGAAGACCCTCACGCGACTCTGCAGGACAAGAAACAATTTCACATTCGATGGCAAAATGTTCAAACATGATGTAGGCCTAGCAATCGCACTGTCACATCATATCGGGGCATGACAGAAAAACACGATTTTAAATAGAAGTCCTGAAATAATTTTTTCAGGAATATGTTTTAAAGAATATATGAACAAATCATAAACATTTAAATTTTCACAAAAAAAATCCATTTTTTGAATCATTGCCTCACATAGGCCCCGTAAACTATTTCAAGCAAGTGTTCATCTTATTGTTATATAACATCCCATATATGACTCTCGTGAATGTGCAGGCTATGATCGTCTATTGGACGATACTGTTCTTCTTGCTAGTTGCCCTTCTGCAGTCTTAAAATATTCGTTAACCTTCGGACAACGATTGTAGACAAAAACAGAATTTAACACATGACGCTGATGGGATGCTGAGCACACACTACATAATTTGTAATCATTTTTATCCTGTTTCCACCGTCCGAACCTCCATTCAGCTTACTCACTTCTAAAATCACCGACGATTCAAGATTCTGCAGTGGCGAACGCAAAATTTGTGAGTGAATGGTGACTGAATCACTGGCAGAATGGGAAGTAACGTCATGCTTAACATCAAGTTTGGAGACGCCCGGTAGTGATAAAAAGTGAAAGAATTCCGATACTGCGGATGTGTAGATACACAGGATGGTTGGCCGAAGTATGGTCTCATAAGTTGATTTGTACACACGAAGAAACGTTGACCACATGTATCAGATACTGGCATGGATACGAGGAAGACGTTGGTGAGAGTGTAGCTATGTAGCATATAGGATTAGGATGAAAGAAATATTTAGAAAATTAAAATCTCGTCTATAAAAATCAACATATATTTCGCACAAATTGATCTTGCGATACTCTGCTCGCTTGGTTCCAAAGTGAGACCCAGGGTGCCGTATATAAAGGCATCCAGCTTGATAGTGTGTTCGTCGCATTGCGGAACGTATTCGGTACAGTTCCGCGTAGTCGTTTACTGAAGAAAACACGAGCTTATCGAGTATCAGACCCGATTTGAGACTGGATTCAGGACTTCTTAACACAACGCGTCGTTCATAGTGGAACAAAATCGAGAGACATAAAGGTAACATCGGGGACACGACAAGGGACAAGGGACGACATCATAGTAATGATGTATTAGATGACGTTGAAGGCTCAGTCAGGCTATTAGTACGACCCTGTTGTGTGTGGGAAGGTTACAACGCCAGAGGACTGTAGCGAAATTCTGCAAGGACCTGGAGAGAATAGATGATTGGGGCAGTGACTGTCAGTTGACGGTGAACGAAAAAGAGTGTGTTGTACATAAATAGGCGAATAGATACACTACTATTCGACTACATAACTGGAGACAAATTAGAGGAAGCAGTAACTACCATGAGTTACCTATTAATACCCGTGTCGAACGACCTGAAGTGGAATGACCAAATAAAACAAATTCGAGGAAAAACTCATATCAGGTGAGAGTATCTTAAATGTAAGGCTCATTCGACTGATTCTTCTCATTCTTGAGTATTATTCATCGGTCTGAGAGTTGTAGCAGGTAGGATTAATAGAAGAGACAATGAAGATCCAACGAAGAGCGGCGTGTATTGTCGCGGAATCGTGACACAGATGCTCAATAAAATACGCATAGAGTGTATGTTCCAAGAAGACTTGGAAGACATATTACTTCCTTTCACAAATGTGTTGCAAAATGACCTCAGTGTGAAAATCAGATAAATTAAACCTCTAACGGAGTGTGATCAAGAGTCATTCTCCCACTACGGCATTCGTGGATGGAACAGGAAGGGCGGAAAATAGTGGTACCAGAGCTGTAATCCATCACACATCGTAAGGAGGCAAAATGTTGATGTACAGGAGGGGCATAGTGAAACAGGACCGAAAAAACATTTCATGCACATCATCATAGGCAGTCTGGGTGTAGAGATGTAAATTGTGTTGCCTATAACAACTGCGCAACAAAATGAAAGGGTCACTTTTCGAAACCCCGTAACTGTCTGCCATTGTGACGCAAACTTTGAAATTTGACTCAATGACATTACAATCTTCCTGTGTAATGATGCAAAAGCGTGGCAATCTGCAACTTGAGCCTCCGGCTTGGCGATGCTTTAAACACCAATTCAGCCTTGCGGCTGCTCTAGCGCCTGCAAGAAGTCAAACTTCAACTCACAGCGTCAAAGGGTTTGGCGAACCCTCAGGTATTGCAGCAGCCTCGCATCTGAATTGCTGTCGCAGTTTCTTACAGGTACATTTTTAACTTGCTCAAGAAAGATGCCTGCGCAAGAAAAGAGCATGGGTCCCACCGGGGCTGTTGCCGAACTGAGTGTTCTTAGAAGAACACTTTTCCATTTCATTCACACTTATGACACTGTCGAAACACTTCGTGATCACGCAGAAGAAGGGCCCGAAAAAGGAGGCATGTAAAAGCATAAAAACACGTTATTGCTTCGGATCACGTTCGAATTTCAGCGAATTGTTTTGAACTGCCTCCTGACGTTCCAGCCTGTATCGTACAGCGAAGAATCCCCTACTCTCCCCTACGCGCCAAGGGAAGGAGTGCTTTCATTGATGCCTCTTATGCCGCCCTCTGAGGCCACTTCGTGTCAGTTCTTAGCGGCGGTGTATCTGATATATTTTCCTCGACCACCCATAATAAAACCGCGTGATTTCAGCTCTGGGTGTCGTAGGCTTGACCTGCACCGCAAAGCGTCAAAGAAACAAAGCGGGAATTATATCAAAATGTTAGATGCAGTCAGCCGGCCGGAGTGACCGTGCGGTTCTAGGCGCTACAGTCTGGAGCCGAGCGACCGCTACGGTCGCAGGTTCGAATCCTGCCTCAGGCATGGATGTGTGTGATGTCCTTAGGGTAGTTAGGTTTAAGTAGTTCTAAGTTCTAGGCGACTGATGACCTCCGAAGTTAAGTCGCATAGTGCTCAGAGCCATTTGAACCATTTTTTTGTTAGATGCAGTCACAATCAAGCTACAGTACCCCATTACAAACAGTATTGTAAGGTGCTTAAAAATGTTGTTTGCAAGGAAAAAAGTATGTGGTATGCAAATAGAATAGCTAATTCACAGAATAAAATTAAAACCATATGGTCAGTTGTGAAGGAAGTGTCTGGTCAGCAGCAGAAGGTCGATGATATAAAGTCAGTTCGCACTAATAATATTTCTCTTACTGATAAATCAGATATATGTACAGTATTTAACAATCATTTTCTGAGCATTGCTGGTGAACTAAATAAAAATTTAGTTTCTAGAGGAAATCATATAAATTTCTTAGCAAATGCCTTTCCGAGATTGACGTCTGAAATACTACTCTGTATTACAGACAAGACGGAGATTGAGTCAGTAATTAAATCACTGAAGACTAAGGACTCTCGTGGCTATGACGGAGTGGTTAGCAGAATATTAAAGTACTGTGCTCCACATGTTAGCCCTGTATTTAGCAATATTTGTAATTTTTCCTTTAGGAATGGTCAGTTTCCTGAGCGATTAAAGTACTCTTTAGTAAAGCCATTTTATAAAAAGGGAGAAAGGGATAATTTAGATAATTTTAGACCCATTTCCATGCCATCAGTGTTTGCAAAAGTTATCGAAAAGGCTGTGTATGTAAGGTTAATTGATCATTTTATATCACACGATTTGTTATCAAATGTACAGTTCGGCTTCAGAAGTCGTTTGACAAATGAAAATGCTATATTCTCTTTTCTCTGTGAGGTACTGGATGGGCTAAACAAAAAGTTTCGAACGCTTGGCGTATTTTTTCATTTGACAAAGGCATTTGACTGTGTTGATCTTACAATATTGCTCCAGAAGTTGGACCATTACGGAATAACAGGAGTAGCTCACAATTGGTTCACCTCTTACTTTAGCAACAGGCAGCAAAAGGTCATTATTCACAATGTTGATAACGGCTGGGATGTGGGATCTGAGTGGCGTACTATCAAGTGGGGGGGGGTGCCCCAGGGATCAGTGTTGGGGCCGCTCCTGTTCCTTATTTATATAAATGATATGCCCTCTATTATTCTGGGTAACTCTAAAATATTTCTGTTTGCTGATGACAGAATGTAAGGATGTTGAGTGCAACATTGACTCGGTTTCAAGTAGTGCAGTACATGACCTCAGTTCATGGCTTGCAGAAAATAAACTAACGTTAAATCACAGTAAGACTCAGTTTTTACAGTTTCTAACACACAACTTAACAAAACCTGACGTTTTAATCTCACAGAATGGGCATATGATTAGTGAAACTGCACAGCTCTAATTTCTAGGTGTTTAGATAGATAGTAAGCTGTCGTGGAAAGCCCACGTTCAAGATCTTGTTCAAAGACTTAATACTGCCATTTTCACTATTCGAACGGTATCAAAAGTGAGTGATACTTCGACACGTAAATTAGTCTACTTTGCTTATTTTCATTCACTTATGTCGTATGGTATTATGTTTTGGCGTAACTCTTCCCATTCTAGAAGGATATTTTTGGCTCAGCAGCGGGCGGTTCCGGCAATAAGTGGTGTGAGTTCACGAACCTCTTGTCGACCTCTGTTCATGAGTCTGGGTATTTTGACATTGGCCTCTCAGTATGTATATTGCTTATTGTCGTTTCTTATCAATATTAGTTTATTTCCAAGAATAAGCAGCTTTCACTCTGTTAATACTCGGCAGAAATCAAACCTCCATTTCGATCGGACTTCCTTAACTCGGGTGTGGAAACAGGTGTGCAGTATACTGCTGCATCCATTTTCAATAAGCTGCCACTCGAATTCAAAAATCTTAGAAGTAATCCACGCGCTTTCAAATCGAAACTGAATAGTTTCCTCGTGGGTCACTCCTTCTATTCTGTCGAGGAGTTCCTTGAAAAATTATGCTGATTCTCATTGTATTGCTGATAGCGTTTACTTAAACTTATGCCAGACTTTTTTTCAGTTTCATACATTTATTTTTATGTGTTATTACTTTTATGTTGTAAGTTCATGTACTGACACGTTCCATGACCTTGGAGATTTGCTCCTCAATTTGGTCCTACGGAACTTGACGTGTAAATAAATAAATAAATAAAAAAGGCTTGAAATGTGCGTACGAGGGGATGTGGCGTTGGGCAGAATTTTGGTGAAATTTGGTGTAAGTGTAGCATCAATTAATCCACCGTACAGCTCACGTGAACTTCTGAGCTATCGCCTTTTTCCGGAATGCGTGGAAACCTTGACGTCTGAAGCGCCGCCGAGCCTGTGTGAGTCACAGTGTGCCCCTTTTGCACAATTGCAGAAGACGGTTGTAGGCACCCTTGAGACAAAATTCAAACTTATGCGATACAATGGGAGACAATTACAGGGTTTCTTGCGGAGTGCATTTTTCGGAACAGCTTCGTTTTGCTCACCCTGTGTATATATATAGAAACGTGGACCATTGGAAATGAAGAACACGAAGCGCTGAGTAGTGGTAATACTGATAAAAATGAACTGGTAACATGTGGTATGTATTGTTGTGACGGAATGTTAAAATTATGTCGACCAATTAAGCGCAAAATTAAGAAATGCCGGAAAATAACTGGCAAGAAAAATGGTTCAAATGGCTCTGAGCACTATGGGACTTAACTTCTGAGGCCATCAGTCTCCTAGAACTTCGATCTACTTAAACCTAACTAACCTAAGGACATCACACTCATCCATGCCCGAGGCAGGATTCTAACCTGCGACCGTAGCGGTCGCGCGGTTCCAGGCTGTAGCGCGTAGAACCGCTCGGCCACCCTGGCCAGCAACTGGTAAGAACACAAGTCTGTGCAGTATCTGCTATGGTATCCAGAAGTGGAGAACTTGACAGTGGAGGCAGCTGTATAAGGGGAAAGTAGAAGGAGCAGACCAAGACTAGATCATAGAAAAAACATTATAGAAGATCTGCGGGTGATGTAATATGAAAGCGTATCTTAAGAAGAAGAAAATACTGTCTATGACGTATAAAAAAGATGCACGAAAATCTGTAGATGTGATGTACATGTACAAAGAAACAAATGCTTACAATTTCACAAAAACTGAATGTTTTATGCAAGAGGAAGAGCTTCACTAATGGAGCAAGTCAGTAATGCGTTGGTCCATCCCTAACCCTTATGCAAGCAGTTATTCTGCTTGGCATTGACTGATACAGTTCTTGGATGTCCTGAGGATTTTCATGCCAAATTCTGTCCCAATGGTGCGTTATATCGTCAAAATCCAACACTAGTTGGAGAGAGCAGCCCATAATGCTCCAACATTCCGAATTGGTGAGAGATCCGGAGAACGTGAGGGCTAAGTCAGGATTTGGTAAGCACGAAAACAAGCAAACACCGTTCAGTTCGAAACGAGACAGGTAACTGAAGACAATTCTACTCCAGTCAATGAGACTTCAGGCCGAAGACGTGTTTGGAGACGCAGTGGGATACCAACCTTTCGGCCGCTGTAATGACGGACCCATTTGATTGTCATTTGCGGCATTCTTACAGTATAGCGGTACGTCGACGATATTCTCCTCCCAGTTTTGTTGCCCTTCATCTTAAGCCATCCAGGGCTTAAATATCAGCAAGATAGTGCCCGCCCTACACGGAAAGAGTTTCTACCACGAGCGTGTCAAACCCTACCCTGCTGAGCAAAGTCACCGGATCTCTCCTAAGTTGAGAACGTTTTGGGCATTACAGACAGAGCCCTCCTACCATCTCAAGACCTTGGCGATCTAACGAATAGTTGGACAATATTTGGCACATTATCTCTCAGGACGACCTTGTAATGGTTCTTTATTTACGTGACCATTACGGCACTCCAACCGCCAGTTCTCGATATCAGTAATATCGAACTACTTTTCTGTGAAGTAACAGACATATTTTTGTGGCAATATTCACATTTGGTTTTATTAATGTATAGTTACTCCGATGTATCGATATATTACAGTGATATGGTTCTTATGTGTATGCATTTCTGTGAGACTGTCATAATCTTTGACTTACTTGTAATCGTTTTGGCGTGAATGCGCACAGAGCAGTCTTTCTTTGACTTTGCAGAAGTTATGTTGTTATTTTGCTTTGTAAAAGAACAGTCAAGTCTTGTGTCTAGTTAAAGTGGAAATTAAAAATGTGAAGATTGATACAAAACTGTTTTCTTGATGATGTGACAATTGAGAAGAAGTATATGTGAATTTACAAGAAGTCTATTAAAAATGTGGATCGTGAACACCAAGTCAAAAATTATTTCTACCATCTATTGTTCTGATCAGGGATTGTTTGATCATTAAGAATTTCCTGAAAAATGCACGTGTTAGGTCTTCAAATATAGCTAAAATACAGATCCGGACCTTCTAGCAGCCAAAGTGGAATCACCCTAGAATCAACAAGATGAGCCATAACGACTTCGACGAAATCTACGCGGGAATCCATTAAGATAAGTGCCAAATTATTTACAGTCACCGCATTATTTCGATTCTGACGATATCATCCACAGTCAATAGTTTTGTTATTGCCCGATAAAGCGAACATATGCTGCGTGAGCAACATTATCAATCTGATTTCTAATCTACTTTGCAAGTGGTGGTGTTGTTAAAACATCCAAGAACTATACAATCAATGCCAAGCTGAATAAGTGGTTGCGTGAGGGCCGGAAGTTGACTAACGCATTGCTCGATATGTGAAGCTCTTTGTCTTGAATAAATCAGGCAGTTTTTCTGAAAACGTAATAATTTGTTTATCAGTAGATGTGCAGCATATCTACGAATTTCCGTCCCATACGGATAATTCCTTCGTGGTGCGTCTTGTTCTTCTGCGTGTGTGTGTGTCTTTTTTGATCACAAAGTTTGTTGTTGTTGTTCTTGTTGTGGTCTTCAGTCCTGAAACTGGTTTGATGCAGCTCTCCATGCTACTCTATCCTGTGCAAGCTTCTTCATCTCCCAGTACCCACTGCAACCTACATCCTTCTGAATCTGTTTAGTGGATTCATCTCTTGGTCTCCCTCTAAGATTTTTACCCTCCACGCTGCCCTCCAATACTAAATTGGTGATCCCTTGATGCCTCAGAACATGTCCTACCAACCGATCCCTTCTTCTAGTCAAGTTGTGCCACAAACTTCTCTTCTCCCCAATCCTATTCAATACCTCCTCATTAGTTACGTGATCTACCCACCTTATCTTAAGCATTCTTCTGTAGCACCACATTTCGAAAGCTTCTATTCTCTCCTTGTCCAAACTAGTTATCGTCCGTGTTTCACTTCCATACATGGCTACGTTCCATACAAATACTTTCAGAAACGACTTCCTGACACTTAAACCTATACTCGATATTAACAAATTTCTCTTCTTCAGAAACGCTTTCCTTGCCATAGCCAATCTACATTTTATATCCTTTCTACTTCGACCATCATAAGTTATTTTGCTCCCCAAATAGCAAAACTCCTTTACTACTTTAAGTGTCTCATTTCCTAATCTAATTCCCTCAGCATCACCCGACTTAATTCGACTACATTCCATTATCCTCGTTTTGCTTTTGTTGATGTTCATCTTATACCCTCCTTTCATGACACTGTCCATTTAGTTCAACTGCTTTTCCAAGTTCTTTGCTGTTTCTGACAGAATTACAATGTCATCGGCGAACCTCATAGTTTTTATTTCTTCCCCATGGATTTTAATACCTACTCCGAATTTTTCTTTTGTTTCCTTCACTGCTTGCTCAATATACAGATTGAATAGCATCGAGGATAGGCTACAACCCTGTCTCACTCCCTTCGCAACCACTGCTTCCCTTTCGTGCCCCTCGACTCTTATAACTGCCATCTGGTTTCTGTACAAATTGTAAATAGCCTATCGCTCCCTGTATTTTACCCCTGCCAGCTTTAGAATTTGAAAGAGAGTATTCTAGTCAACATTGCCAAAAGCTTTCTCTAAGCCTACAAATGCTAGAAACGTAGGTTTGCCTTTCCTTAATCTAGCTTCTAAGATAAGTCGTATTTCTACGGAATCCAAACTGATCTTCCCCGAGGTCAGATTCTACCAGTTTTTCCATTCGACTGTAGAGAATACGCGTTAGTATTTTGCATCCGTGACTTATTAAACTGATTGTTCGGTAATTTTCACATCTGTCAGCACCTGCTTTCTTTGGGATCGGAATTATTATATTCTTCTTGAAGTCTGAGGGTATTTCACCTGTCTCATACATCTTGCTCACCAGATGGTAGAGTTTTGTCAGGACTGGCTCTCCCAAGGCCGTCAGTAGTTCTAATGGAATGTTGTCTACTCCCGGGGCCTTGTTTCGACTCAGGTCTTTCAGTGCTCTGTCAAACTCTTCACGCAGTATCATATCTCCCATTTCATCTTCATCTACATCCTCTTCCATTTGCATAATGTTGTCCTCAAGTACATTGCCCTTGTATAGGACCTCTATATACTCCCTCCACCTTTCTGCTTTCCCTTCGTTGCTTAGAACTGGGTTTCCATCTGAGCTCTTGATATTCATACAAGTGGTTCTCTTTTCTTCAAAGGTCTCTTTAATTTTCCTGTAGGCAGCATCTATCTTACCTCTAGTGAGATAAGCCTCTACACCCTTACATTTGTCCTCTAGCCATCCCTGCTTAGCCACACAAAGATTAGCGTGACCTAAAAAGTTGGAGCGCAGTATCGAATAACTCGAAATGCAGATGAATTTTCGAAAAAAGTACAGTGACGGTACCTGCGGCAGGGGCTGCGGCTGCCCGATGTGGAGTCCGCCGACCTCGACGACGTTGGGCAGCAGCGGCACTGCGCCTCCGATGGTCCAGTGCGTGTTGAGGAGCACGAGGCTCGTGGCCGACAGCGACTGCCCCAGCGGCGGCAGCTGCGCGCCCAGGTGGCGGCGGTGTAGCTCCTCTGTGTCCGCATAGAGGGCGCGGTGGCGCACCTGTCGGCGTCGAGAGGTCTTGACGTGGCAACAGAGAGACACGCCCGACGACAGCCGTGCGCTCAACAACACTTTGGTGGTGCCACGTCACAAATTAAGACTACATTTGCGTACAGCATCACGATGGGCATATCCCTGTGTGGAGGGTCGGACGACAACGAAAGTTCCCAGATCCGTCTTCGTGATACGGACGATGGTATGGGATCCCATATGGGATCCCACAGGGGCCACAACGTGATCACAACTGCCCTCACGTAGCTGACAGTTTTGGCAGCGGATGTTACGTTACTGACCTGACAAGGACGGTAGCTGTGCCCTGTATTGAAGATCTCTGTCACGTCATCTTTCAACAGGATGATGCAAAACTGCATCTGATAATGTATTACTGACAAACGGGCACTGTACCATACGTCAGCCACTGTAGTTCACGATAACGAAAGTTCCCAGATTCGACGTCATCATACGGACGATGGTATGGGATCCCACAGGGGCCACAACGTGATCATAACTGCTTCACGTAGTTGACATTTTTGGCAGCGGATGAGACATTACGGACCTGTCAAGGACGGTAGCTGCGCCCTGTATTGAAGGTCTCTGTGACGTCATCTTTCAGCAGTATGATGCAAAACTGCATCTGATAATGTATTACTGACAAACGGGCACTGTACCATACGTCAGCCACTGCAGTTCACGGTAACGAAAGTTCCCAGATTCGTCGTCGTCATACGGACGATGGTCTAGAATTCCACAGGGGCCACAACGAGATCACAACTGCTTCACGTAGTTGACAGTTTTGGCAGCGGATGTGACAGTACTGACCTGTCATGGACGGTAACTATACCCTGTATTGAAGGTCTCTGTGACGTCATCTTTCAACAAGATGATGCAAGACTGCATCTGACGATGTGTTACTGACAAACGGGGACTGTACCACTTGTCAGCCACTGCGGCTAATGATTACGAAAGTTCCCAGTTCCGTCGTCGTCATACGGACGATAGTATAGGATTTCACAGGGGCCACAACTTGATCACAACTGCTTCACGTAGTTGACAGTTTTGGCAGCGGATGTGTTATTACTGACCTGTCAAGGACGGTAGCTGTGCCCTATATTGAAGGTCTCTGACACGTCATCTTTCAACAGGATGATGCAAAACTGCATCTGATAATGCATTACTGACAAACGGGCACTGTACCATACGTCAGCCACTATAGTTCACGATAACGAAAGTTCCCAGATTCGACGTCATCATACGGACGATGGTATGGGATCCCACAGGGGCCACAACGTGATCATAACTGCTTCACGTAGTTGACATTTTTGGCAGCGGATGAGACATTACGGACCCTTCAAGGACGGTAGCTGCGCCCTGTATTGAAGGTCTCTGTGACGTCATCTTTCAGCAGTATGATGCAAAACTGCGTCTGATAATGTATTACTGACAAACGGGCACTGTACCATACGTCAGCCACTGCAGTTCACGGTAACGAAAGTTCCCAGATTCGTCGTCGTCATACGGACGATGGTCTAGAATTCCACAGGGGCCACAACGAGATCACAACTGCTTCACGTTGTTGACAGTTTTGGCAGCGGATGTGACATTACTGACCTGTCAAGGACGGTAGCTGTGCCCTGTACTGAAGGTCTCTGTCACGTCATCTTTCAACAGGATGATGCAAAACTGCATCTGATAATGTATTACTGACAAACGGGCACTGTACCACACGTCAGCCACTGAGGTTCATGATAACGAAAGTTCCACATTCGTCGTCGTCATACGGACGATGGTATAGGATTCCACAGGGGCCACAACGTGATCACAACTGCTTCACGTAGTTGACAGTTTTGGCAGCGGATGTGACATTACTGACCTGTCAAGGACGGTAGGTGTGACCTGTGTTGAAGGTCTCTGTGACGTCATCTTTCAACAAGATGATGCAAGACTGCATCTGATAACGTGTTACTGACAAACGGGCACTGTACCACTCGTTACCCACTGCGGTTCATGAACTCCCTAATTGAGTTGAAGCAGCACTGAATGAAGCACAGTGTCATCCAAGCTCGGTTTGATTTTTTTGCCCACACTGGGTGTTGTTGTCAGACGTGGCAGAATTTGTGCTAAATTACGTCCTTACGGTCCTTCTGTAGACCAAATCACCTACAGATTTAGTCATGTATTGTTGCTGTAGCGTATACATATACAGGGTGAAAAGTATTTAAACCGAAAAACTCTGGGAGGTTGTAGGGGACATCAAAACAAATATTTTTTCCTTATGTCATTTTTTCCTATGAGGAGTATTTAAGACGGTGGAGGCCGTATTACGCTCTTCAGTTGTTAGAGGGCGTATTACGCTCTTCAGTTGTAGGCAACTGCTGTCCATCAGTGTATTAGTGCATTGTCTCTGTTTACTAATGGAGCGACACACCTGGAGAGCGCAGCACAACGGACGAGCTGCACAGCGGGTTTATCAACAACAATATCCTAATCGCCGTATCCCGGATCATACGACCTTTGCTGGTGTGTACCAACGTCTGCGTGAGACCGGGTCATTTAGCAGATTACCTGGACAGGGACGCCGTCGCACGGTAAGAACTTTGCAATTTGAGGAAGCTGTCTTGCAGCATGTGAAGCGGGATCCTTCAATCAGCACTCGTGCTATTGCACGTAACATGGGGACGAATCAGACGACTGTAAGAACAGTCCGTCGAGAGCAATTGTTACGTCCATTTCACTTACAGCGTGTCCACAACCTGGAAGCAGTTGATTATCCACCCAGAGCACAGTTTTCGCAGTGGTACCTGGGACACTGTGAAATGCGTCCCACATTTCCATCCTCTGTGTTGTCTACCGATAAAGCAACGTTCGGGCGTGATGGAGTCTTCAACATGCACAATTCGCATGTTTGGAGTGAGGATAGCCCACATGCCACAGTTACTAGCGCTTATCAAATGCGGTTGTTCGTTAATGTGTGGATCGATATTGTTGGGGACTGTTTAATTGGGCCGTATCTGCTACCTAGGCCATTAAATGGCAGGCACTATTACAATTTTCTCGCCAGAGCATTGGCAGAATTGCTGGAAAACGTCCCGCTCCCTAGAAGACAACGCATGTGGTTCCAACATGACGGGGCGCCGGCACATTTCAGTCGTCGTGTGCGTCGATTCCTGGACCGATGGTTCCCAGACACGTGGATTGGCAGAGGTGGTCCTGTACCATGGCCTGCTCGCTCCCCAGATATGTCCCCTCTGGACTTCTTTGTTGGTTTAATTAATTTGTCGCCAGAGAAATCTTCCTCTACCGGTTTACATACTCCTCATAGGAAAAAATGACATTAGGGAAATATATTTGTTTTGATGTCCCCTGCAACCTCCCAGAGTTTGTCGGTTTAAATACTTTTCACCCTGTAGTAACAGAAATTCATTATTTGCTATCTCCTGTGGTGTTCCAGTTTCAGTGGCCAGCAGCATATTCACAAGAAGATGTCCAAGAATAGTGTAATGTTTATTTATGGGCCTCCATGTTAAGGAGCTTTAGAAAAGCGAACATTCTGGAGTGGACTAAAATGCAAAAGAAAACACAGCACAATTATGTTTAACAGTTTAACAAAAAACTCTCATGGAAGAAAAGAAAGTACCAACTAATAAGCGAGGCTGAATTACTTTACCGAAGCATATCCAGGTGTTCAGTACAACATGTCTCTGGAGAGATATGTGCTGGAGTACCTGTACTCTTTTGTAGGGCACTGCAGGGATACATCGGGCAAACGTGGAGCATGAGCCCGCAAACACAGTCCCACTATTGAAAGGTAGCGCCTACTCCCACTGTCCGTTAATATTATAGGGATTTGATTACAGAGAAAGGTGACAACCAGAACCAGAGTAAATAACATGTTGTAGTAATTTATGCCAGTTCGTTTCCCGTTAGTTTCCTTTATAGTTCGTTTGGAATAAACTTTAGAAAAAGACTATGATAAAAATAATTTCACTGTAGGAATACTGCGCCATACGTTAATTTCTTATGTCCCTTGATGTCACAGTTTCAGTAACATCGCAAAAAAACTGATAATTTTTTCGAATTGCGGACAGAATGTGGAAATATTTGAGAAATATAATGATGAATCGAAATTGTAGTTACTTTTAAATAACGACAGATGGAACGAGGAACATTCAGCATTCTAAATACAGGCAGCATCACAATGTTATGTATCAAAAAAAAAAAAAAAATTTAATATTTTTGTAGATCAGAGATATTTAAAAAGTTATGCATATTTGAGAGTGTCAAAGACCACTTTGTTGACAAAATACGTAGCTCACGCACTGCTTTCGCCCACGCACAACGGTTGCACATTCCTGATGAAGAGATCTGTTATCTGTATGTCTGATATTTAGGGACTTAAACCAGCCCAGTTTCGTTTGTTGTTTTCCTGCGTACACTTTCCAGCTGCCACCAGCTGGTGTGTGGTCGCCAACACGCATTGCTGTGAAGACCCTCGACTTGCTAATTGGCGGTTCGATTACAAGTGGTAGAGATCATAAACATGGTGACGACATTGTTAAATCACTAGAAGCGCCTTCAGCTAGAGGACAGCCACAAATTACCCTCCGACCATGCACATTTAAGTTTCACGTAGTGCAACCCGAATTACTGTTTGTAAAATCGGGAACGGATTCTTTGAAAAATTTGATGAATAATAGACCAACAGCATTTACACATGGGTTTTTGAAAGGACGTGACGCGCTATTGCAGAAGATAGTACAGATCCAATATAGAAAAAAGTGCCCTGAACATACTCCCAGAAACAAATACTTCTTGAGATATGAGCCTTTTCCGTGTGTCGAAAAAGGTCAGTACTCAATGATATAAGGTGTCTTTCTCTGACATTCAGTACCCGTTTCTTATTAGTTGTGTTTGCCTCTGTAGTTAGTCCCGTTTTGTGCACTCGTTAGAGATACCATACACAATCGTCTCCTACATCACCTATATAGTACGTATCGTTTTGAGTTTGTTGTGACATCAGATCAATATTTGCGATTTGGAGGAAAGTGCTCAGCATGAAAAGTGAAATAGAATGCTATTGTTCCACGCAGTAATATGCAGTCATGATGGCCTCATAGGGGTTTGATAACTGCGTCAATTAACAGGCCTGTGTCACGTACACTGAACAAAACCTTGAACGCCTCTTTTATGTGAAAAATAAAATTTCGCTGGTTGTTCCAGCTGCATACAAAAAAGAATGATTTTTAACAAGGACAATACACGACGGCAGACCTCACCGGATGTGGAGGAGCTCGTGATGCGACGAGTCGACAATGATCCTCATCACACAGTTATGGTCGAGCCGGGACGTTATTCTCGTCACATACATCGAGTACAGTACCTCAGGCGGCGAGACTACCCTGCCAGATTCCATTTATGACAATTCGTTCTCAGACGGAGAGGTGGCAAACTGTAGTTCATAGCTTAGAGGTTACTTACAGTTGAGGCAGGATTCACACAGAGTGGGATAATAAATTACCAAAACAAACACATGTGAGAATATGTCATACTTATAGGGCCGGACGCAATACCACGCAATGAACTGGATGTTCATGGCAAATCTTTTGCTATTCGAGAGCTGCACTCTTCTAAAAACACAGCGGATGTTGAAATTGCTTGGGCTTCCGCAGCCAAAGCCAGTTGACATAAAAGTTTTCTCAGTACCGCACAGCGTCGTAATGTAAAAGCTATACTGGAGAAACCACCGTTTTGGCCACGGTTACAGGGGCCTTTCTGGTCACCTGTAGCCCCTGAATAACGCTGTTGTAACCGTCGCTGAAACGTCGGGTTATCCGGTAGAGTTTTTACTTTATCACGCGGTACGATACTAAGAAAACCAGGTGTGTGCTTCCCAATCTATGTCGAGTTCTTTCCTATGCTCTATTACGTCAATAGCCGTATGCGTAGGTGCGCTAGCTATAAGTATTATACTTATCTTGATACTGTAAAATAATCTTAAATGGTTGTTTCTAGCTACTTATATTGTCATTTTCCTTTATAAAGGGTAATTCACCTGCCCCTGCCAATGTCGTTTTATGCAACCTGCAATGTTATATCTGTTTTCATAAATCACGCGTGACATTTACAGTTTATACACTCCTGGAAATTGAAATAAGAACACCGTGAATTCATTGTCCCAGGAAGGGGAAACTTTATTGACACATTCCTGGGGTCAGATACATCACATGATCACACTGACAGAACCACAGGCACATAGACACAGGCAACAGAGCATGCACAATGTCGGCACTAGTACAGTGTATATCCACCTTTCGCAGCAATGCAGGCTGCTATTCTCCCATGGAGACGATCGTAGATATGCTAGATGCAGTCCTGTGGAACGGCTTGCCATGCCATTTCCACCTGGCGCCTCAGTTGGACCAGCGTTCGTGCTGGACGTGCAGACCGCGTGAGACGACGCTTCATCCAGTCCCAAACATGCTCAATGGGGGACAGATCCGGAGATCTTGCTGGCCAGGGTAGTTGACTTACACCTTCTAGAGCACGTTGGGTGGCACGGGATACATGCGGACGTGCATTGTCCTTTTGGAACAGCAAGTTCCCTTGCCGGTCTAGGAATGGTAGAACGATGGGTTCGATGACGGTTTGGATGTACCGTGCACTATTCAGTGTCCCCTCGACGATCACCAGTGGTGTACGGCCAGTGTAGGAGATCGCTCCCCACACCATGATGCCGGGTGTTGGCCCTGTGTGCCTCGGTCGTATGCAGTCCTGATTGTGGCGCTCACCTGCACGGCGCCAAACACGCATACGACCATCATTGGCACCAAGGCAGAAGCGACTCTCATCGCTGAAGACGACACGTCTCCATTCGTCCCTCCATTCACGCCTGTCGCAACACCACTGGAGGCGGGCTGCACGATATTGGGGCGTGAGCGGAAGACGGCCTAACGGTGTGCGGGACCGTAGCCCAGCTTCATGGAGACGGTTGCGAATGGTCCTCGCCGATACCCCAGGAGCAACAGTGTCCCTAACTTGCTGGGAAGTGGCGGTGCGGTCCCCTACGGCACTGCGTAGGATCCTACGGTCTTGGCGTGCATCCGTGCGTCGCTGCGGTCCGGTCCCAGGTCGACGGGCACGTGCACCTTCCGCCGACCACTGGCGACAACATCGATGTACTGTGGAGACCTCACGCCCCACGTGTTGAGCAATTCGGCGGTACGTCCACCCGGTCTCCCGCATGCCCACTATACGCCCTCGCTCAAAGTCCGTCAACTGCACATACGGTTCACGTCCACGCTGTCGTGGCATGCTACCAGTGTTAAAGACTGCGATGGAGCTCCGTATGCCACGGCAAACTGGCTGACACTGACGGCGGCGGTGCACAAATGCTGCGCAGCTAGCGCCATTCGACGGCCAACACCGCGGTTCCTGGTGTGTCCGCTGTGCCGTGCGTGTGATCATTGCTTGTACAGCCCTCTCGCAGTGTTCGGAGCAAGTATGGTGGGTCTGACACACCGGTGTCAATGTGTTCTTTTTTCCATTTCCAGGAGTGTAGTTTATGAAGACCAGGTATAATTGTGGGTGTCATAAAACGACGTTGTTAAGGACAGCTCAAACACCCTGTATATCATTTTTATATTTGTGCCATGCTGTTATCAGAGAAAAAAAAGTAGAAGAGTGATAACTTCACTGAGCACCTCCCAGCTATGATAGGAGAGAATGGATCATATATCGACAAGTATTTGTTTCATGGACATACGTTTACAATTCTTTTCTCGTTATGAGTTGTACTGTATCTTTTAGAATATGAGACAGCAGTGTAAATTTTGAACATGGTCATTTGCACATATGATTGTCAACGAAATGTATTTATTGTTATTACAATTTCGATCAAATGTCACTATTTAATATTCAGGGTCATTCAAAAGTACCTCCAGTGTTGCAGAAGACGGCTGCGCGAAAATGAGACGTAGAACAAAATAGCATATCTCCGCGGACAGAGCGTGTCTGCATATTTTTAAATCACATTACGGGTGGCTAGTACAGAACACTCGTCATGACGTAACAGATGTCTGTAATTGGATGCAGTTTATTGACGTCGTTGACAAACTGCATGGGTGGACGCAACAGCAGCCCAGTTTATAAATCTGTTCAATGGGTTGCCTATCCGCAGGTACTAACTGACGCGATGCTTCAGTACGGAGCAGACGATTTGTCTATATGCGCCGAGTAAGTGTTTTGAGCTAAGATAAATTAGTCTTCACAGTCCCCCCCTCCCCCCCTCCCGCAGAAATCTCCTAAAAAACACATGCAGACTGGCCAGCACACCGACCCGCCGGGGAGATCTGATATGGGGTCAGCATACACCCGCGTCCTGGAAGCGGTTACGTTAACTAGCCCCGATAACCGGGCGGTGGTCTACATGTTCTAACATGCTTGGCTGCTTAGTGTTGCGGTCTGCTGCTACGCCACAACGCACACTTCGATGCTCTGTCCACTGATGTGTGACATTTTTCTCTGTGTTTCATAATTTTCATGCAAACATTTTCTTTAACTGTGGAGGGACTTAAGAGTGACCTGGTACTTAGTCGGTGCAAAAGTACGTACTGATGATATAAACAATATACACTACTGTTACTATTAAATACAGTCTTGATCACGATTTATTTATCAAGGTGACCGGTTTCGACCACTGCTGTGGTCATCTTCAGACCTAAAAGTTGTATACAAAGCTATAATTAGAGGGCTACATACATTAAAGAAAATACATAAAGTTATAAAGCAATAAAACGATGAATTGCCATTGAGTAGGAACCTCTTTCTGTTGGAGAATCACTACTGGAGAAACCAGTGCACGTCTATATGTAATGGAGGCTCCGCCCACTTCTGATAACATGATGTCATTACTAACCAATGAGTTATAAGACGAATAACAATGTAAAATTTCTTAGTTAAAAGAATATTGTCAAGAATTAAAATAAATACACACTTAACTTAGCTTTTTAAACAGCTGTTGTCAATTAAAAAGCGTTAAAATATTTAAATATGTAGGATAAATGAACTTCGGTTTGGCAGTACATGGGTTGCCCTCTCAAGGCCTGTTAGTGAACCATTTGGAACCACTGGTTGCCATGGTGAAGTTGGACGCCGTTCCAAAGATAAGGCAGCAGGCTTCTTTCCACTGAAGTTATTGTAAAGTCGATAGGCGAACTAGTGGTTGCCATGGTGAGGACAAACGTCAGTGCAAAGATGTGGCAGCAGACTTCTTTCTAACGAAGTTGTTGATCAAGACTGTTTTTAATAGTAAATATTTGTAACACATTGATCACTGCCACTCCCACAATGTATTCAAAATGATTAATAAACACTACGTTTGATGAGTAAAGACAATTAGTTGAAATTGCACGTGCAAGAAATCATATTCGTCGATAGCCTTTTTTGGAGTCATTGATTTTCTGATGGGCTCGATAGGGCTCAACAAAAATTCTTCTCTTATTCCAACATCACCATCTCAGAGTACCATCTGCACCCTACGTGCTCAATTATTAATGGGGTTTATACAAGTCTCTTCTTGCCCTTACAATTTTTACTCTCCAGAACTTCCTCAAGTGGAATTCCCTAAGATCTTAACACAAGTCCTATCATCCTGACCCATCTGTTCCACTCCTCGCCGACTCTGCAGAGAACCTCCCCATTCCTTATCCTACCACTCTATCTAATTTTCAGCATCCTTCTGTAACACATCTCAAACACTTTGATTCTCTTCCAGTTTCCCCACACTCTTTGATTCATTAGCAAACTGTGCAGTGTTCCTAACGTTCTTCTTACTGAGCCTGATGTTTGATATTAGCAGACTTCTCTGGGCCAGGAATCCCATCTTTGCCAGTGTTAGTGTGTTTATTGTATTTTCCTTGCTTCGTCTTTTATTTGTCATTTTGCTTTCGAGGAAACAGAATTTCTTCTTCTAGTTCCAATTTTGATGTTGCATTTAGTGTTGATCTCATTTCTGTTACTCATCATTACATTCCTCTTTATATGAAAGCTTTTTATTAGTTCTTTTGGATATATATAAATTGTTGAATTTATGGAACTCCTTCAGCTAACACTAAGTTACAATTACTTCACTTTTAATGGCAACATATATAAACAACCAGATGGCGTAGCAATGGGATCACGTATATCTGGTACCATACCTGACATATACATAAATCGATTAGAACAAAAATTATTTAACAGCCAAGAACCTTGCCTAAAGAAAATTGAATTTTATAGGAGATATGTAGATGACACACTACTGTTAGTGAAAGGGGACACCAAAGACATTACAAATGGTTCAAATGGCTCTGAGCACTATGGGACTTAACATCTGTGGTCATCAGTCCCCTAGAACTTCGAACTACTTAAACCTAACTACCCTAAGGACATCACACACATCCATGCCCGAGGCAGGATTCGAACCTGCGAGCGTAGCGGTCATGCGGTTCCAGACTGAAGCGCCTAGAACCGCATGGCCACACCGGCCGGCAAAGACATTACAGACACTCTAAATTATTTCAGTAATCTACATGATGAAATCCAATTTACAGTGGAAAATGAGCAAAATAAAAGCATCACTTCTCTGGACCTAAATATTACAAAACACAACAACACATGCACAGTCAAAATTCATAGGAAAAACACAATGACTGACACCACCCTGCAACCTCATGTCACCTAAATATCCATAAACAGGCAGCATACAGGTCAATGTTACATAGGGCAACTAAAATGCCATTGAACCAAGAAAACATGCAACAAGAAATAAACACAGTGAAAAAGATTGCAGTTACCAATGGGTACAATGCTTCCATAGTTGACACAATCCTAGAGAAAGTGAAGAAAGACCCAGGTACAAACTACACCACAGAAGAAAAGGAGAGAAACAAATGTATATCTAATATCCCATACATTGACAATGTATCACTGAAGATTGCAAATATTTTAAAAAATCACAAAGTAAAAATTGGGTTTTCTACTCAAATAAATAACAGCAAAAACTAATACACAATATAAAGTGTAAGCATGATCCATACTCAGACTCTGGAATATGCGAGATCACATGCCAGGAATGCTCCATGTTCTACTTAGGACAAACAGTCCGAAATTTCAACACCAGGTACACAGACCACATAAAAGCCTATACACATAACAGACGCACTACATCAGCCATAACAACACATGTACATAATGCAGGACACCCATTTGGAAAAATAGAGCAATCTGTCAAAGTACTCCACGGACTAAATAAAGGACATAAAATGTATTTGCTAGGAGAACTGGAGATATATTCACATTACAGAAAATATGAAGATAAAATATTACACGAAAAACTTGCAAGTGAATCAGTGAATTCCTTCAGATGTTTCGATAGTATACTTAAATAAAAATAGTAACACATAGAAATAAGCACAATAGTAAAATAAACATAAGTAAATTATGATCCAAATTGTTAAGGTAAATATCCTCTGTACAAAGGCATATCATACTCTGTGGAAGACCTATAATGTCATCTCTGTTGACTACTTGTAGGAACATCAATGGAACTGTTTTTTAATGTAAAATGTTTTTGATGCTTAAAAGTGTACAACAAGTTGTGTGTGATGTTTAGTGTGTGTGAGACTCTGCACAAATGGACCACAGGGAAACTGTAAGTACAAATTCATCTAAATTTCGCCACTAACTTCACAAAAAGATCGGCAACCAACTAAAAATAGCGTGTTTTCTTAAATATTGCAGTAAAGTCAACGAAATGAAGCAGAACTCACACGTCGACAACATCACATAGGAATGATATAACAAATACAAAAAACGCACTTGAAAATGGGAATCATTTCCCGAAACGCGTCGTGTGAAAAATAAAATAAAGTAAATCATGACTGGTAGCAGATGAGTTATTTATAAACAAACGTATTGTTTTCACAGTCGCAGGTTTTCAGAACCATTTATAATGTATCAAATCAGATCAAGAGGGAAAAAGAACTGGAGACTTAGAATGAAATTATCTAATTAGAAAGGGAATATGACCGGGGTATAGTCTGTCGCCCGTAATTTTCGTCTGTGCATTGAAGAAGCTGTGATGGTTATAATAGAATGTTTAAGATTTGGGATTAAATTTCATGGTGAAACGATGCCAATGAAAAGACACCCTGATGGATTTGCTCTCCTTATTGAAATCGTTGCGTTACAGACGTATTGAATGGAATGAACAGTACAGAATATGAATTGAGAGAAAACCAAAGAAAGAGGAATGTATTAAGTAAGTTGATGTCTGTGGGGTGGGGGTGCGGGGGGGGTGAGAAGGGAGAGGAATGAAAAGAAGGGGAAGGAGTTATTGATGTCAACTGTACCGGTACTCTATGCGGAATCGGCGACAAGTGAAAATATCTCCATTATCACCTGGGAATCCCATGTTGTAGTACTGTAGCACATGCAGAATTGTTTTGCAGGTCTAATCCGGTCAGACATGTAAAATTATTTTAGTGTTCTTTCTATTTCACATACGTAAACTGCCTAAATTTTCGATAACGGTAGAAGCTGAAGAAATGGGTTACAATTTATGCCACAGCCAGGACCTGAACCCACGTCTCCTACTTACCAGGCAGATGTGCTAGCCATTACATCACCGTAGCAGTATAGAAAACGCAGCTGCATGCACTACCGCAGTCCAATGCCGTCGCTAACACACTTCACACCTCCGCCCATTTCCCCCTTCTTAAATCGTTGGTAGTGTCAAGCCCCTTTGGTGTTGGAACAGCACCCCAGCTTTGTATATAATGGCGCAATCCTAACTGTATGTCAGGCATAGGTGATCTATTGTATTCTTCTTGAGACATACGGGTCTCAGCTTAATTGGAGAGCATCGGTAACACTAACGATTTCAGAAACAGCTGCGTCCGCTATTCTGTTATGGTTGTGTAATAGCTGACACATATGCCTATTAAACAGGAGACCCAGGTTCAAGTCCTGCCCATTGTACAAATTTCAATTCATTTCTTCAGCTTCTATCGTAGATGAAGTTGAGACTCATAGGTATCAAGCAATAATTTAATTCCCTCAGGTCAATATCTAAATTTTACTGACCAATACATTTCTTTTCATGTGAGTTACATGCCTTGCTTCATCATGGAGAAGAAGGGAACCGGCGAGAAAATGCTCCCATCGGAGCACAAAAAATGCAAATTTTTTCCTGTTTAAATCATTTGGATTGGTTGCAGTCTATTTGCTGCCCTACCCTTAAACAATTGGAGCTTGTGTTTCACCTCTGATGATACCATCGCCGACTGCAAGTTATGCCCTGTTCTCATATCTGCTAGTGGACAAATGTACGTCAGCAAGTAGAAAGGGACTGCCAACAGTTGAAAATAAACTGCTCAGTTGTCTCTGAATGTATTTTAAACGTTACATCTAATGGTGTTGTGTGGTCACACGGTTTGATGTCCTAGATTGTTTCTTTACTAGTATGGTTTCACTCTTAATCCACGTGGAGGAACTGAAGGTTGATGAGTATGAATATGTATTCTTTGCAGATACAAATCAATACGTCATTCGCAACGGAACAACATCGACGGACGTTAAGAAAAATTGATAGGACTTACTGTTTATAGTCTATACAAATGATCTAGCAGAAGGCGTCGGAAGCTATTTAAGACTGTTCGCAGATGATGTGGCTGTCTATAAGAAGAGAGTTCTGATTTCAGAATGGCTTATAGAGGATTGATGAATAGCCGTTGACCCTTAACGTCAATAAATGTGACACACTGCGCAGGCACCAAAAGAGAAATCCAGTACTGCACAACTACATTATCGATGACAGATTGCCGGCCGGTGTGGTCGAGCGGTTTTAGGCGCTTCAGTTTGGAACAGCGCGACCGCTACTGTCGCAGGTTCGAATCCTGCCTCGGGCATGCATGTGTGTAATGTCCTTAAGCTAGTTAGGTTTGAGTAGTTCTAAGTTCTAGGGGACTGATGACTTCAGATGTTAAGTCCCTTAATGCTCAGAGCCATTTGAACCATTTGATGACAAATTGTTGGAAACAGTACCTACCGTAAAATATATATAATGGCCACGTACAGCAAATAGCAAGAAAAGTTGATGCCAGACTGAGATTTATCTTACGGAAATATAACCCATCCACGAAAGAAGTGTCTTACGAGGCACTTGTTCGACCGATTCTTGAGTATTGCTCATTATCTGGGATCCATACCAAGTAGGGCTGACAGAAGAGATAGAGAAGATCCAACGAAGAGCGACGCGTTTCGTCACGGGATCGTTTGGTCGGGGCGAGAGCGTTACAGAGGCGCTCGGCATATTCGAGTGGCAGGCGCTACAACAGGCGTTGTGCATCATGGAGAGGCTTGCTATCGAAGCTTCGAGAGAGTACTTCACGGCAAGAGCTGGACAACGTATTACTTCCTCCCACACATCTCGTAAAATGACCACGACCAGATAATTCGAGAAATGGGACGTAATACAGAGGCTTACCGACAGTCATTCATCCCACACACAGAGTGAAGCAGTGAAGAGGGGATCAGGTAGTGGTGCCAGAAGTGCTCTCCGCCACATACCGTCAGTCGGCGTGCGGCGTATTGATGTAGATGCAGACGTAAACAGCGATATCCATAGATTAATGGATACAGCGAAATGCTGTAGAGGAACATTAATTTTGTAATTTAAACCTGCTGTAAACGTCATCGTAACACACTATAAAGACAAGATAAACTCATGGAAACTGCATGTCGAATGGTTCTCAGGCGGATTGTTTGATATATACCTGTAATATTATACCTGAATATAGTTTTCCTCTTGTGAGGTGGCACAGCCGTATATTTGTTGAGAGACATTGTAATGTTCCACTTCGGCTCTTCTGTACCCGGATTTATTTAATTGCTTCCCATTTACCAGTCTCAGCCTTACAGCCATACTCAAGTGCCAACATATCGTAATGTATCCAGTTATTTGACAGGGGACATCACAGTTCTGAAAACTATACATATGCTGGTCAAAGCTTAGCATGATCCCAGAACCAGAGTAATTTTTTTTTCAGCCAGAAGACTAAGTGGACAAAAAGCTGCGACATAAATCCAGCAACTTTAGAGTAACGTTACGCCCTAGAAGAATCGATGCACATTGAAATCCCTCTCTCACTGTCCTCTGTTCCTATGAGCCCCTGGTCATTCCCAACTGAACATGCGGGCTTCGTCTCGTTGTTCGGTTTAACGAAATGTAGAAAAAAATGCGGGTGAATACACATCAATACCTCTTAATAACAATGGGAAACGAAAAAAAACAAAGTAAATCAGCTTTACGGAAAATACTCTGTCACCCTGGAGCTGGAATGTGAACGCGGACCGGTTCTAGAAGTTCAGCGAGGAAGAACGATGCGACCAAAGAGAGTCGCAGATTATACCATTGTGACTCACACATCAAGGAAGGCAGTACGCCTATGCAACCAAAGACGTATTTGCAACTTTGAGTTGAGAAAAGCCGATGGCCGGCCGGAGTGGCCGAGCGTTCCAGGCGCTTCAGTCTGGAACCGCGCGACCGCTACGGTCGCAGGTTCGAATCCTGCCTCTGGCATGGATGTGTGTGTTGTCCTTCCGTTAGTTAGGTTTAAGTAGTTCTAAGTTGTAGGGGACTGATGACCTCAGAAGTTGTCCCATAGTGCTCAGAGTCATTTGAACCATTTTTGAAAAGCCGATGAAGTATGAACAGATGGGATACAGTAAAGATGTGCGAGTCAATGGCAACAGTAAAAATGTACTAGATACCGTTCAAAGTTTCTGTTCACGCAAATGGGTGCTAGTATCCTACGCTACATACGAAACGTTGTATCTCGGAAAGAGGGCACACGACGTTTTTGATACTGATCCGTCTACTATAAAAAGGCGTTGGATTGTAGTGTCAGTTCGATGCTACTCGAAGGAATAAAGAAATTTAAGATTTTACGTATAGTCGACAAAGATCTCATTAAGGATGGTATAGTAACTAATATTGTGCAATGATTGTAAATCAGCGCAGTCTTATTACATTAAAGTGTCTGATCATTCGCCTGAAGTGATTTAGGGAAGTCTCAGAAACTTACAACCTGTAGGAATACACTGTACAAAATTGGCACAGAACAGTGATAATTCTAACATGCCCATACTTACAAGTTTCATAAAAAGGTGATAAAAGGTGTTGAGAAAGCGTTCGTAGAAACCCATGTTGCCAGTTTCGTAGGAGAGGAAGTAGGTGCCGACGTAGGCAGGATTGTGAGGGTTGCCAACCCTGTCGCTGCACCACGGCGTCATCAAACTAGTTGACACAGCAACGAGTGGCACCCCACCGAGGAGGTGCGCAATAGGGTCGAAGCAGTTGACCAACAAAGCGTGCACGATCACCACGTCGAACTGATTCTCACCACACCTGTCGAAAATCAATTTTATTACACATAGATGAAGCTTGTAGTAAGACAATTACTTTGCTAAAGAACCGGGAGAGGTCTGAACTATAGGTTGATTGGTACCTGCGTCAAATGGTTACTCCTCGTGAACCAGAAATGGAATTTGAAATAGTTCGATTCACGAACGATGACGTTTCGCACAGCTCGAGGCACAGATGGGAGTTGCATTGTTGTCAGGTCCAAGCGACATTTGTGGTATCCCGATTAGAGGTGCCAAAAAAATGAAGTAACGTATAGAAATAACCGGCTACCGTAAAGTAGCAGTTACTGTGATAACCGCTCTCATCTGGCACTATCAGTTATTTCAATAACTGCCAACAGTGCCTCACGCCATCTGTTTACCGAAGATCGCGCTACGCTTTCGCATCAACTCATCTGAGATCTGCCTACGATGGAGAGGGATACATTATTTGGAAGCTGTTCTATACTTCATGGAAATAGATGCGCGCCGTCTGTAGATAGAACTGTGTACTATTTCGTGCGCTCTCACTACTTTCAGCACAAACAAATAAAGTTAATAATGTCAGAGCGGTGTCTGATAGGAGAGACCGAAAAGGCAATGCACGTGTACGGTCGTTCCCTTGAGTCACTGCTGTGTGTGTCAGTTTAGTTTGGGCGGGTAGTATAAATAGTTACCATAAGGAATTCGAGCGACTATGGGAATAATTGACAGATGTCGGCATATTTCTCTGGCATTTGTTTTATTCACTAGCAGTTCTTGTTCTTTGACAGTTTGAGGTCTACCACTACAGTCAACCTGGGAGTCAGTAACTGTGTTCCTGACTCCAGGTAAAGGTCGTAGCACCGATCATATTTCCAGAGAGGATAGTTAGCTGAGTGAACAAAATATTCATATTGCTACTGAAATAACCGCAGAACTTCTGGGGTTCTAGAGAGATGACAAATAACGGGATTCTATTTTCATTTCTTGTATTTCTGGAACAGGTGTCACTTTCTTTCCGACTTCTGGTTGCGTTATAGAATAATGATTTTCGTTTCTTGTTTCTTGTTCTTGTTTTTCTCTGTGTTGTAGACACTAGACTAGTGGTACTAGCTATAGTCTTAAACATGGAAAGCCAAGAAATATTGTAAAGAGTATCCGACATGTTAATATTTTTTAGGATTTTACAATGAAATATTTGAGTATTGTAGGCGAAAAAGGAAAATGTTGAGTATACTCCCAAAGTATACCTTATCCCTAATGCTTAATGGACCCATTATGATGAAAAAGCACCGGTGCTGTATCTGGCCAATCTCATTAAAGTGTATCTTATCAACTTTAGTACAAAAAAACTTGTGCAGTTTGGCGAAACATAGCTTTGTGCTTTACTAAGAGAAAAATAAGTTTTCTCACTTTGTACACATCCATTACAAAAGGATTTTTTTATTGGTTTAATTTTTGGCCAACGACTTTGAAACATTTTCTGTGTAGTATTGAGCACATCAATTTTATACGAGAAAATTTTATAATGGAATATTTACTCTTCAGACACATGTATGGTAAATTAACCATTTGATGGAGGCATATTTGGAAATTAGAAAATTTGTGGTAAGTTCTATGGGACCAAACTGCTGAGGTCATCGGTACCTATGCCTACACACTACTTAATCTAACTTAAACTAACTTACGCCAAGGACAACACACACACCCATGCCCAAGGGAGGACTCGAACCTCCGACAGGGGCAGCTGCGCGAATCGTGGCAAGGCGCCCTAGACCGCATGGCTACCCCGCGCGGTTGTCATATTTGGAATGAATACAGGTATGGTTACAACACTCAGGTCAGATACCTTGTCAGTGGTATTTAAATAAAAGTATAGATTTATTTATATTACGCCTACTAGTACTTGTGTATATTACATGAACGTTTTTTACTATGTGTTTTTTTTTTTTTTTTTTTTTTTTTTGTTTTGAAAGAGCTCAATTCATTTTCTGTTTTGAAAGAGCTCAATTCATTTTCTTCTATATTAAGCAACAGTAAAACGGTTTGTCAGGTGCACTCAATTGCTATGTTGAACTTCTGTTATGTGCAAAATTTAGCCCTTCTTTTATAAGTGCTCACCTATCTCCTTCATGAATTAGTCCTGTACATATTCAGACAGCTAACTACCACGATATTAAAATAAAAAAAAAGAAAACAGAGTAAAAGCAGGCAGTTGCCTTTGACAGATGAAGTGTTTATTAGAACGGATAGAAAAGCAAAACATGGAATCGGCAGGAAAAGTATTCCTCAGGACAGGTAATTTTGTTATTGCAAAATTTTTGAAAGCTTAATGCAAATTTGTATTCCCAGCATCAATACTATTAATTCAGACTCTTACAGTCTGGATACCCAAACCAGAGTTAGATCAACAGATTAAAAAGGGTATCGTAATGACGTCTGAGACGTTTAAATCTGTTACCCTTACGAGGTAAACGCCACCAATCATCCAGTGGAATTCTGCGTACAATGATGTCAAACGTAAGAGATACATAACAAACTGAAGGCTTGGAGAAATGTAATTTAGCCATTCTCCCATCAAAAAATTAGGATCCTTACGGTGGCTGAAGAATCGAGCAGTTTTTCAGATCTCACATAAAACTTGGATTAGCGTACTCACACATCACGTGACGTATATTTTTGTGTTATAATACAAGGCCGTACGCTTACTCTATTAAGTGAACAGCACAAGAAATTAAGCTTCGAATTTTACCTACAGTTTCAGCTTACGTATTAGTTCATACTTAAAAAAGTGCGTTTTTAACATTTCACTTAAACAGCGCTGTGATGAAGTTCCGTGTACTTTCTGCTGCAGCTGCGAGGATAATAACAGCGACTGATAACCTACATACATGTAATGTGAAACACCAGTAACCACCCAAACATCAACAGAAGTGTACTGGACAATTAACTAGCTAAGTTCGTGGCACGACATGACATTCCTGACACTTTGCACAGCACGCACTTCTAATTATACTGATAACTAAACTGGTGGTTATTTAACTGTAACACCGTCTGGAGTATTCGGTAGTCAAAAATAACTGGCAGTTATTTATAACCGTTAAAAATAACGGTTATAAAAAATAGCTGTAACCTTGATAATGGTTACTCCAAAATAACTACTTGGCCCACCTCTAACGTCCATATTGGTGCTTCGCACCAATGATATGCAATTATATTGCCACAGAATATCACCTCGACAGAAATTACATCGACCATGTAAAGTGTGTCTCTCGATTGCTTGTGTACAATTTTTCGCTTTCCACCATGATCAGCAATGACAATTCCCAAAAAATCGAATAACAATTAAATTACTCGTTACAATCACGTTTAATGTTCGTAGTGGCTTCGACATTCACAGCAAAGGTCTCAGGACAGTACTGAGGGCCCGTTGCGTTTGGAGCATGCGTGACATGGATGCGCAGAACGGACCTAAACTCGACGACCTTCGTTCTTGACTCCTACTAAGCGACGACTTAAAGTGACTCTCCTGAAATCTTTCAGATATTTTAAATTGTGACAAATGAAAGCAATGTAATCTAAGTGTGAGAAATAGCTATCGTCATTAAGTATCAGTTATCGCCTAGAAACGTACGGTTGTGTGCCTGCAGTCGTGGTAAACAATGAATCCCTCCCACCACTATAACACTCTCTGTACCAGGCCTATTTTATGCACCCGTCCCTAGAAACCGGGCAATTTTACCAATATTAAAAAAATTACTGCATCAAATCTACTGTTTGGATTGTGGCAAATTTGGTACCATCTTGAAGCTGCACATTTCTACTTTAATTCTGAGTGAAAGAAACTACTTTACAATGCACAGCTTTAAGGTACAGTTATAGAAATCACTTAGATGTTTTAAGAATTTAGAAAAAGTCATACGAATAAGGGAATACAATTGTGATTTATTTTTAACCAAAATTGTGGCACTACATTACATGTTTCTGATAGTATACAGTATTACATATAAATTTCACACAGAATCATATTGTTTTTTAGTGTGGAAAATTTTAAAGCAAGGTTCCAGGCAGAGTGCAACGCCACACTGTTCACATTCGTATCGTGTCTCTTTGCGAGAAGCCTTGCCACTCTGTTTCTTGCTCCTGGAACTGCACACGTGACACACACGAGCAGCATACTTCTTAGTAGTTGCAGGTATGTGCTGCAAAAAATGTCTCTTTGTTAGCCGACCTACAGTTCCTTCATTTCTTGGAATGAATTCAAGTGTGTCGTCTTCAACAAGCTGAACTGCAAGCACTGTTATAAAGTCTGTTATTGTAATTTTCTTCCTGTGCACTGCATTGTACAGCCAAAATGCATTTGATACTCCCATAAGCAGCAAATGGAAATATAATTTTCGCCACCATTTCACAGTTCTGTGCTGGAACGGATTGTACTGCAGGCGTTGGTCTCCAATATCCACTCCAATTTTATTGAGGTTGTAATCAAGTACCTGAAGTGGTTTCAATACTACAGACCCATTTCTCTTAGTATGCGTACCAAATGTTGCTTGATGCCTTGTAGACAATGTATACACATCTCTCTTATCTTTCCACTTCATTGCCAATACATTATCTTTACGCCGAAAAGACATTTCGCCCTTTTTCAGCTTAGCAGATACTAAATCTTTAGGCAATCCTTTCCTGGATTTGTTCACAGTACCAACAGCTCCAGTGCCTTTCTCTGCCAGTTGCTGAAATAGCTCTGGACTGGAATAAAATCGATCTAAATACACAGTGTGGCCTTTGTTCAGCAAGCTGCTGTCAGACAACAATCGCAAAATAACCGCAGACGAAGAATTGTCAACAATATGCTTACCAGCATAAACTTCAAAATTTACAACATAGCCACTACTGGCTTCAGCAACAGCATATACTTTCAGTCCATACTTATGAGGCTTATTTTGCATGTAAACACGGAAACTCACACGACCTCGAAATGGGCAAATTCCTTCATCAATTGTCACTTTTTCTGAGGGACGATATGCCTGGATACATCGCTCCTTCAAATTATTATAATATGGCAAAACTTTGTAAAGTGGATGAAATCCATCTTCGCCTGGTTTTTTCTGATTTGAATTGTCAACAAGATGCAAGCATGACAGTATCTGAGTGAAACGCAAACGGCTCATGACATGGGGACAAAAGTTACAACTAAGAACAGGATTAGTGCTCCAATGGTCCGCAATTTTGGGCTTTTTCGAAACACACATGTGGAAAATAATACCCAAGAAACGCCTCATCTCACTTATAGTCACTGGCTTCCACGAACTCAAAACTGAATGGGGCTTCAGATTATTTCCTCTTCTTTTCTTCTGTATTGTCTGTGATGCATACAAATTTGTCTGTCTCTTGAGTTCATTTACGTCACTGTCAGTAAGGAACACTTTACTGCAATCCAGTACAGAACTCGACTCATCAATATCCACTAGTATCTGCCTGGGTGTCGTGTTGACAGGCAGAGGTCGGTAGGTGTCAACTGCAGTCCACTCACTGTCTTTCGGATACGGCACAGCTGCTGGATTTGAAGCAACACCTTCAACATCATTCTCGTCTTCATCTGAAGACAAACTGTCATCAATCTCGTCTTCTAAAAAGAATATCACATTATGTGTAACTACATACATCGTTTACACATGTTCAACAGATATGTGCGTACTGCACAATTACGTGGAAAATTCGGAAATACGTACCTTCAAACACACCATTGCATTCAGAATCGTCTGAATCACTCTCTACATTATCCAGAGTGTCGCTATGATTGATCAAATCCGCAATTTCTGCGTCTGATAAACCGCGCCGAAACATGATGACAAACAACTGAATGATATACAGACTGAGAACGCAAAGATAAGTTTTAACATGAATTACAGCGCTGCCGTGACATCTATGGACGCATTTTGTTAATAAACATCTGAAAAACGTATAGCGCTGGCCAAACCCGTAGAAATAACGTTGCAGTGTTTTGAATGAAATTAAATGTAGCGGCCCGTAAATTTTACGGGCTTGGTGATTTTCGCGCGATCCCAGGCCCGTAAATTTTACGGGCTTGGCGCTTAGAGTGTTCGTATCACGCTGTAGAAGAGCCGAAGAAATACGACGCAGACATTGGCTAAGAAATACCGACAGGCTTCCCGTTTCCTGCGTTTGAAGAGGAGCTGCTGCACAGCAATGATCCATCAAATGTCACAGTGGTTAGGTGGAGCAACTCTTCAAGTGTGGTCAGAATTTGGATAGGACATCCAAAGATAAATATTGATATTCGATGTAATATAGTATTGCATACCTAATATCGCTATCAATTATTAATTGGACGAAACATATCGACATATGGGTGACAAAAATTTTGTTTTAAAATTCACATCAAAAAGTATGTTTGCTGTGCTATTTTAAACTGTAAGGAGTGGGCTATATAAATTATTGAAATTATGGAAATCCAAATTTCATTGTACATTAATTTACGTATAAAAATTCACAAGAAAAAATTGACAACGGAAGTAGATAATTAAAATCATGCAGAACAGAGATAACATAAATGAAAAAATTATCAGTTGCAATGATTATTTTCTAAATAACTTAAAAACAATTAAATTGTTGACATTTCTACCTTTAATTCACTTCTATGAATAGAAGTGATTTGGTGTGAAATGCTTCTTCACATCAGTTTTGAGAACCATATACTTTCTTTTTTGTCTTCAGACTGCAGAATCACTAATACAATCACACAACGGTCAACGCGGACACAAGAGGTTTCGAGAATTACAATTCAAACATTTCTACCATCCTCATTTTCAATTGTAAAAAGGTTACTAAAATATACAACTGACAGCAGTCAAAATTTCTCCAAAAACTTCAAAGCAAAAAACCTGTAGGCACCGTTCTTACGTTGTAAATACGTCACTATTAAAAAGGGAGCAGAGTTGAGATTTCTCTTTTACGAGTTAGATAATAATAAAAATACGGAATTATATTTCCACAAATTATGACTTCGATATAAATTATATAAATTAAAAATGTCTTGTAACAAATTTCGATATACTGATACATCGATCTTTTGCTATCCGGGCCGATCCTAGTGGCTGTGCAGTTCTAGGCGCTGCAGTCTGGAACCGCGAGACCGCTACGGTCGCAGGTTTGAATCCTGCCTCGTGCATGGGTGTGTGTGATGTCCTTAGGTTACTTAGGTTTAACTAGTTCTAAGTTATAGGGTACTAATGACGTCAGAAGTTGAGTCCCATAGTGCTCAGAGCAAGTTGAACCTTTTTTTGCTATCCGGTATCCCGACCGTAGGTCAATAAGTTTCAATGATGAAGAAAGAAATGAATATAGTATCTCTCTGTAAGCAATCGGGAATATAGGCCATGGTTCTCGAAGATCAGCGTATCACAATCGAGGCGATAGTGGAAATAATGAGAGGCATTCATGGATCAGTTTTCAGCATGGGACACGGTCACACATGCCGTTCTTTTGGTTTATCCAATTTGCATCCCTCACTCCCAATCTTATTGTTCTAGCGTGGCATTCAGCGACTAATTCCTCTTTCTCGGATCGATAACACCCAATTTCAGAACGACAGCAAGGCGATTTTCGAGGTGGAAGTTTCTTGAACATCCAAAACTCGTTTAGAAAAATAAGTCGCGTTAAGATATGAATCTGTAGAGCATGGCTAACACAATCACCGAACATCAAGCTTACAATTTGCCGTTTTGGAGCGATAATTAAAGCTTTCTGACTGCCACTCATGCAATCATTTCTAGGGTTTTGAGTATGCATTTTTCATTCAGAAGTCCTGGTATATGTGTATTACATTAACTATGAATACCACAAAGTAAGCAATCAATTATTGATAGGTACCTTATGCTTCTAATAAGGTCTTTAACGGCGGGATGTTCATATACAGCTTCACAATTTTCAAGGTCTTTGCTATATAAGAATGAAGCGAATTCTTTTATGACGCCCACATCGAGTAGACCAATGTCTTTCTTGATTGAGGAGGAAAGCTGCTCGAAACTGAACATGTCTGTGGTAAGTGCAGCGGACCCCCGGATGTTGATGTTAGTGTAGTTGGTCAGCGCAACCTCCAGTGGGGTGTGACTCACGACGGTCAGGTGGTGGCCTCTGGCGGCCAACTCGCGCACCAGCCGGCCCAGCGTGTTGAAGTGACTGCCGCCAGGGAAGTGGAACGGCGCCAGAATGCGGGCTGCGCGGCTGGCGTCCACCGCCAAGCACGCCACGACTGCGACAAGCTGTACGTGTACCTGCAACGAGGAGGGTTCTGAATAGATGACAGCAGCCGAAGGTACTCTGGTACTCTACTAGCA